>NW_022437038.1:3705388-4275418 GCF_009761245.1 Sapajus apella | reverse complement strand
ATTGGATGATGTTTATTTGTTCAATCAGCCAGTGTATATCTTTTAAGTGAGATGTTTAATTCATTTACATTCAAGATTATTATTGATATGTAGAGGTTTATTTCTATTATTTTATGAATTTATTTCTGGTTGTTTTATATATACTCTATTCTTTTATTTTCTATGTTTTTAATCATTGTGATTTGGTAGTTTGCTGTAGTGCTAACATTTGAGTCTTTTCCTTGTTGGTGTGTATGCTCTACCAGTGGGTTTTATGTTTTCTTTTGCTTTCATAATAGTAGGTATCATTCCTTTACTTCTGGGTATAGGACTCCCTTAAGCATTTCTGGTAGAGTTAGTCTAGTGATAAATACCCTCAACTTTTGCTTATTTGGGAAAGATTTTATTTCTCCTTCATTTGTGAAGAATAACTTTTCTGGGTGGAGTACCCTTTGGTGACAGTTGTTTTATTTTATCACTTTGAATATATTATTCCATTCTCTCTTGCCCTGTAAGTTTTCTCCTGAGAAATCCCCTGTTAATCTGATGTGGGTTCCTTTGTGAATGACTAGATGCTTTTCTCTTGTTGTTTATAAAATTTTATTTTCATCTTTAACTTTCTAGTTTGAGTTAATGTGTTGTGAGAAGACATTTTTTGCATTATATCTACTTGGGATCTCTGAGCCTCCTGCATCTTGATGTCTAGATCTCTTGCTAAACTTGGGAAGTTTTCATCTATTATTTTGTTAAATGTAACTCTTTCATTTACTCTTTGCATTACAGGACTCTGAAAATTTGAATTTGAATATTTTATCATTTTTATTGTCCCATATGTCGTGTAGGCCTTGCTCATTATTCTTTTTTTTTTTTTTTTTTTTTTTTTTAAATTCAGATAGGATCTGGCTCTATTACTCAGGCTGGAGTGAAGTGGCATGATCTTGCCCCACTGGAACTTTCATCTCCCAGGCTCAAGCCATTCTCCCACCTTAGCCTCCTGAGTAGCTGAGAGTACAGGCATGCACCACCACCCCAGCCAGTTTTTGTATTTTTTAGGGGCTTCACCATGTTGCCCAGCCTGGTCTCCAACTCCTGAGCTCAAAGTACTCCACCTGCCTTGGCTTCCCAAAGTGCTGGAATTACAGACATGAGCCACCATACCCAGCTGCTTATTCCTTTTTGTTCTACTGTCTCAATTTTTGTCTAACTAGATTGTTTCAAAAGACCTGTATTCAAGTTCTGAGATTCTTCTGCTTGCTAGTCTATTGTTGAAGTTTTCACATATATTTTGTATTTTGTTCAATGAATTCTAATTCCAGAATTTCTACTTGGTTCCTTTCGAAACTATTTATCTGTTTGGTAAATTTCTCATTCATATCCTGAAGTGTGTTGCTTACTTCTTTGTATTGTTTTCCAGTATTTTTTTACATCTCATGGAACTTCTCTAAACTCTGTATTTTGAATTCTTTTTCAGAGTTTTGTAAATTTACTTTCCATTAAAAACTATTAAGGGGAAATTATTATGTTCTTTGGGTGGTCTCATATTTCCTTTCTTTTTTTTAATGTCTCTTGTGTCTGTGTTGATGTCCTTTTTCCTAAAGATGTAACTATGGTGTTGGTTGTGTACAACACTTTGGCTTTGATTCTGGGTGCATGCAGTGATGTAATCTTTATATGAATTATTTGACTATAAACAGCATCAGTGGTTTCTGTAATTTCTTTGATGATTTAGAATGTGGTTATTAGTGGAGGCTGTGGTAAAGTTTTGCTGGTGATGGGGACACCAGGTGGGCCAGTCTTCTAGTCCTAGTAGTAACATTGGTGGGCTGAATTTGCTTGTCCCTGGACTCTGGGTATTGTACTCTTGTGCCAGTGTTAGTAGGACCACGTGGGCTGGTTCTTGGTACTCTAAGTGGATTGCTCAGATCTTAGTAGTGACAGCAAAGGCCTGATGGCTGCACAGGTGCTCAGGCCCCTGGGCAGCAGGTATGACAAGGGCTATGACAGTAGCAGTGGCAGGAAAACCTCTGGGTCCCAAACAGTTCATGCTGATATTGCAGTGGTTATAATGTGCTGAGTGGACCAGTCTCAAAGCTTGTGGCATGTGCAGGTAGGTACCAGCTATTGTGGTAGCAGCAGGATGGGTGGGCCCAACCATCTTGTAGGCAGGTGGAGAAAGCATGCTTCATTTGCTCCTTAGCCCTTGTAATGGGAGCTTGCACTTTACTCATGCTGCAGCCCCCATGGTGCAGCTACTGGGCAGGAACTCTCTGGATGCGTGAAAATGCATGGTGGCTGTGTTGCTGGAGGATGTGGGGTTGCAGCCAGTGGTCCCTGCTTTGTCTCCAGCAATAGCAGCCAGCCATGGTGGTTGCCGTGGGGAAGCAATGTAAGTTGGGCACCAGGGATGTGGGGATGTTGATGCTCTTGAGTCCTAGGGCAGGGTGCAATGTGTTGGGGCATGGGCTCTCAAAATGGCAGATTACAATTAGCTGCTTAGGACTCCAAATTTACCTGAGGTCCATGTTGTGTTTAAAAGTTCCCAAGAAGGACTATTTTTTTTTTCTACTCAACCCTGTGCTAAGACTGATAGGCATTTCAGTGGGGTGGGATTTTTTTTTTAGCTTATCCTTACAATGAAGGTCTTAAACACTTAGAATAACATCTAAATTTTCTGCCACAATCTCCTACAGATTTTCCCTCCTTTGATGTTTATTAGGCTTCATATCCAAGGCCTCTGAAACAAATGGCCATAAACATTGATGCTCAGGGTCACCAGGGATTATAGATAATTCCAGAGTGAAAGCTGGCTTTTGTACTTACTTTTCTGGACTTTTGCTTTACCTTCATTTTTGGCCTTTAAGGATTTTTCTTTCTTTCTTGCCAGTAAAGCTTTGCAAATAGAAATAATTAATTACACATATTTTAGCCAACATTTTCAGTTGTTTTACCACAAAATAATTATTCAAATTTTCTAGCCTGTTCCACTGCCTAAAAGAGATGTCTAGGTGGAGTCTTTATAGAAAGAATTGTATCCAAAATGAATAGCTAATATTTAGAGAATGCTTACTATATACAGGCTAATATTATACTAAGTATTTCCCATGAATTCTTTCATTTAATCCTCACCAAAAAACCACATGAAGTAAGTATTCAGTTTTCACATGCAGAAATTTAGTCGTAAAACAGACTGTACACTTGCCCTAGGTCACATAGTTAAAAGTGGTGGTGGTGGAATTCAAGTCCATCTCTGCTTCATGCCAAAGTTAGTGTTCTAAAACATTTTCATATACTACTAATCAAACTAAATGTTTTTGAAATGACTGTTAATTATGTGCTTGGATTTAATAAAAACACTGTGATGGCAGATACAGTAACTGTTTTATTCACTATTGTACTTCCAGTGCCTGGAACATAATGGGAGTTCAATAAATGGATTGAGCCAATAACCTTAGAGACCCTTACTGATATATGTGTACATATTGAGTAAGGTTTTCTGCTGGTGGTAGGCTGAAAACGTAATAATACAAGCTTTGTGCATGTGCTAGTGTTCACTGTTTTTAATGCTCTTATTGCAAATGCTCTGATCTTCAATAATTATATTTATTTCAGCTGTAAAACCCATAACACACCTGTAGTCCTGACCATATATTGTTTCCAGTCCATGGGTTCAGAGTCTGAGAACCAGTGATTTTTCACCTATTTCTTTTTGTTTTACACTATTTAGATGGACTCTCAATCATTATTAGAATGTTGAATTTCTACTACTAGTAGTAATTATTGAATGCCTGATACTATTGTTTTATACTTGATATGGTTTAGATCTGTGTCTCCGCCCAAACCTCATGTTGAATTGTAATCCCAAGTGTTGGAGGCAGGGCCTGGTGAGAGGTGATTGGATCACCGAGGGTGGACTTCTCATGAAAGGTTTAACAGCATTCCCTTGGTGCTGTCCTTATCATAGCAAGTTCTTGCAAGGTATGGTTGTTTAAAGTGTCTGGCACCTCCCCACCTCCCTCCACCTCTTGTTTCTGGTCTAATGTGATGTGCCTACTCCCACTTCACCTTCTACCATAGGTAAAAGCTTCCTGAGGCCTCCACAGAAGCCGAGCAAAGGCTAGCACCATGCTTGCTGTATAGCCTAGAGAACTGTGAACAAACTAAAGCTATTTTCTTTATAAATTACCCAGTCTCAGGTATTTCTTTACAGCAATGCAAGAATGACCTAACACAATACTTATTCCTCAAAACAATTTTGCAAGTTATTCTGGTCTCCATTTAATAAATGAATAAACTAGGGAATCACACAGTTAATTAGCAGAAGAGCAAATCATGAAGCCACCTGTAACTACAAAATTCCTTGTGCTTCACCTGCCCAGATTATTCCTCATGCTCCCCAAACCCACCCTTCCTTTTAGACATATAGGCCTTTTCTGATACTGTCCCTTCTTGAAGATCCTTCCTCTTTTAAAGGACTAATGAACCTGTACACATTCTTCAAGGCACAACACAAATATCTCCTCCTCAGTGAAAACATTCACGAATCCCTCCTGATCTTCCTACCTATTTGCTTCCTAACATTTTGGGTATTAGTAGTCACATTGTAATATCATGAGTCATGTGTCTATCTCCTCATGTGTAGTTGTGACCCAGGGTGATGATAATATTATCTTCACTGCATCTTTAGCAACTAATATGGTACATGGCACATACAGCATGAATGTATTAGTTACTAGATTTAATGGAACTAGATAGAAGTCACCTGGGAAAACTTTATGCTAATTATTCTTTACATAATCTTAAGCCCTGATCTAACAAACACATCCTTCCTTATTTTACTAAACCCTCTCTTTATTATGTTTGAGGCAGTCTGCAGAAAATGGTCTTAGGTATAATCAAAATTGTATGACAAGACTTCATACTTGTGTAGAAATTTACAGTTTTCCAAACACTTTCCGTTACGTTTTCTCTTCAGCCGTCCGCATTGGCCTGGGCAGGTGGTTTTCTCCTGTCTTACAGATGAGGAGGTTGAAAGCCAGATCATATGCTCATGAAGTGTTAGAAGCAGGAGTTGGTCTATTGTCTCCCAGCATGTAGCCCCGAGCTTTCTACTCTTCTCATCTGTCCCTCTTGTGGTTAAAAGAGTGTCTTTGGAAGAAGGAGGTCTCAGTCATTTGAATCAAGTAAAGTTGAAATAAATGATCACTGGGTGATGTGGTTCTCCAACTTGTTTGTAATCACTAGGAAAGTATGTTTAATTTGTGGATTGCCAGGCCCTATCCTCAGAGATTCTGATTTACTAGGTCTAGGGTGGAGCCGAAGAATTAATGAATATGCCAGGTAATTCTGCTGCGGCTATTACTTAGGCCACAATTTGTAGAACACTGGAAAAGAAAAGCAGGACTAAAATTTGTTGTTTTATGGTATGTTCAGAGCAATATGTTTTCTCATGAGTACGATCTGTATTTGTTAAGAGCAAGGGTAAGTACGACACAGTGGGGGAAGTGGTAAAAGTAGGAAAGGGACAATAGCAAGCCAACGGGCTGAGAGACCAAAAAAAAAAAAAAAAAAAGTCAAGGTGCACATGATACTTGAACTGCCTGTTAGTCTTTTTATAAGATACAGAAAGTAAATCCGAGAACATATTCCGTCAAGTTTGTATTATTTGCTGTAAGTTTCCAAGGTATTTTATATTGGAAAAAGAACTATATTGATGCAATTCCATATCTAGCATTGCCATTTGTTCTTTTTCTTCCACAGAAGGTGTTACTTTCTATTTTTTCCCTCTCTGCTCTCTAAACTAGGTAACCATTTGGTTGTTTTTAATTGTCACATTTGTTCTCATACCAACATGTTAAATGTAACTCGTTCAAGAGCCAAATCTGCAAAATTCTTTTGCTTCTTTCTGAAAAATCCACACAAAACTGAAGTGAAAATCTTTGTTTCATTTTTAGTTTGGGTTCTTCATTACGTTTCTAAAGTTACAGACTTATTACTGCCCAGGAGTAGGAGAGAATCCAGACTCACTTTCAGCCACTCATCATATTCTGAATATTCTGAGATAAACAATGCAGATAGAGACTGAAAATGCCATATTTTAAACATTAAAATTTACCTGTGCAGCAATATTTTTCCTGCATAGCCTATTTTCTTATTGACTTCAGTATAAAATTGGCAATGTCTTCTTCAAAATAAGATTTTGCTGCCAAGCTCTGATAAAGTCATGAGAAAGAATGTAATCCCTTTAAAATAGAAATTTAAAGAAAAACAAATATTCGGCAAGTTAATAGCAGTCAAAGTAAGTCACAACATATAAATGCAAAGCAACAGAGGTTTTTTTTTTGTTTACAACAAACTTAAAGCTCTAAAGGGAAAGATATAACTAAGAGCTTAAGGGAAAACACTCCGAACCAGAGTGTCCAAGAGTTTATGTCAACTCAATTTTTATATTCAACTCCCTCACTCTTACTCTATAACAGAAGAATGTTTTTTGGGAGTGCTGAGAGGGCAGGTGAACAACTATTTCAAGTCTACTATGTAATAGGCACTAGGCTCGGAATATTTTACTTCATTCCAATAAAATCCTATAACATCATCTCCAATTTACAGATCAGGAAATGAGTCTCAGAGGCTAAGCAACTCATCTCCAGTTACATAGCCTGTGAATGACAGATTAAACCCAGGTGTATCTGATTCCAGTGTTTATGCTTCTCAACTAGATTATCATGTTCCCAGGCTTTTTAGGTGTGATCCCAGAAATGATAATTATTTTATTATAGAAAAAGAACAAAGAGAGCCTATAATGATAGCTCATTATATCTTCTGATTTTTCAGTCTAATTCTGAAACACTATACCTTATAAAGGATATACATACAGTTTCAAAGGTGAAAATAGTATTTTTAAAATTTTTAATTTGTGTATTTATTTAATAGACACGTTGTAACTGTACATATCTATGGGATACCATTTAATATTTCAATACATATCTATGTGTATAGTCATTCAATTATAGTAGTTAGTATATCTCCTTTTGGATTTGTCATTTCTTCGTGGTGAGAACATTCAAAAGCTTCTCTTCTAGATACTTTGTCATATGCAGTATTTTACTGTTAGCCAGTCACTCTACTTTGCAATAGAACAGCAGAATTTATTCCTCCTATCTAATTGTAACTTTGTACCTACTGACCAACCACTCCCTCGTACACCCCTTCCTCTTTCCCTCCTGAGACTCTGGTATCGGCTGTTGTGCTCGGCTCCTATGATATCAACTTTTTTTTAAGATTCCGTATGTGAGTGGGATCATGCAGTATTTATCTTTCTATGCCTGGCTTATTTTACTTAACATAACAACCTCTGGGTTCATCCATCTTGCCACAAATGGCGGGATTTCATTTTAAATGTAAAATAGTATTAGATTGTATATATATATCATATTTTCTTTTTTTCTTTCTTTCTCTTTTCTTTCGTTTTCACTCTCTCTCTTTTTTTCTTTTCTTTCTTTTTCTTTCTTGAGACCTGTCTCCCAGGCTAGAGTGCAGTGGCATGATCATAGCTCACTGTAACCTTGAACAGGAATTCAAGGTTAGGCTCAAGTGATCCTCCCACTTTGGCCTCCCAAAATGCTGGGATTACAGATGTGAGTCACCACACCTGGCCTGTTTGCCACATTTTCTTTATTCATCCATTGATGGACATTTGGGTTGACTCCATATCTTGGCTATTGAAAATAGTGCTGCAATAAACATGGGAGTGCAAAGATCTCGCTGACATACAGATTTCTTTTCTATTGAATGTATACCCAGTGGTGGGATTGTGGGATCATATAGTAGTTCTATTTTCAGTTTGTTGAGAAACCACTGTGCTGTTTTCCATAATGGCTGTGCCAGCAAACAATCCCACCAACAGCGTGTACGTGTTTCTTATTCTGCACATTCTCATCAGCGCTTGTTTTCTTTTGTCTTTTTGATCATAGTCATTTTAACTAATGTAAGGTATCTCATTATGGTTTTGATTTGCATTTCCCTGATGATTGGTGATATTGAGCATTTTTTCACATATCTGTTAACAAATCTGTATGTCTTCTTTTGAGAAATGTCTATTAAGGTCTTTTGTACATTTTTAAATCAGGTTATTTATTTTCTTGCTGTTGACTTGTATAAGTTCCTTATATAGTCTTCATAGTAACGTTTGTCAGATGTATACTCTGGAAATCATTTCTCCCATTCTGTAGGTTGTCTTTTCACCTTGATAATGGTTTCTTTCACTATGCAAAAGCGTTTTAGTTTGATATAACAGCATTTGTTTGTTTTTGCTTTTTTGCCTGTACTTTTGAGGTCTTATTTTAAAAATCCTTGCCCAGCCTAATACCATGAAGTATTTATCCTATTTTTTCTTCTAGTAGTTTCACAGTTTCAGGTCTGACATTTAAAGTCTTTAATCTATTTTGAGTTGATTTTTTTAATATACTGAGCGATAAGGGTCTAGTCACATTCTTCTGTGTGTAGATACTTAATTTTCCCAGAGCCATTTATTGAATAGACTTTTTCCACAACAATCAGTTGACTGTATATGTGTGAATTTATTTCTGAGCTCTCTTTTCTATAACCTTAGTCTATATGTCTATTTTTATGCCCAGACTCTATTCTTTTGGTCAGTATAGTTTAGTATTATATAATGTATTTCTGTATTTATGTATACATAATAATTGCAAATATTTCTGGAGTAGATGTGATAATTTGTAGTGTACTTTGAAGTAAGATAGTGTGATACCTCCAGCATTATTTGGGTATTTTGTGGTTCCATGTTAATTTTAGGACTGCTTTTTCTATATCTACAAGAAGTGACACTGGAATTTTGATAGGGATTACATTAAAATTGTAGCTCTCTTTGATAGTATGGCCTTTTTAACAATGTACATTTTTTTCAATTCATAAACATGGGATATCTTTCCATTTATTTGCATTCTCTTCAATTTTTTTCATCAAAGTTTTATAGTTTTCAGTGTCGAGATATTTTACCTCCTTGATTATGTTTATTCCTAGGTATCTTATTTTTAATAGCTATTATAAATGGAAATGGTTTTTAAATTTCTTTTTCAGATGGTTCACTATAGCATATATAAATGCTGCTGATTTCTGTATGTTGATTTTGTATCTTGCAACTTTACTTAATTCATTACTTCTAAAAGATTTTTTTTTTTGCTGACATATTTAGTTTTCTATATATAAGATCACATTGTCTACAAGCAGGAACAATTTGATATTCTCCTTTCTATTTTGGATGTCTTTTATTTCTGTCTCTTGCCTAATTGCTCTGGCTAGGACTTCCAGTACTGAGTTGAATAGAAATGGTGAAAGTGGGTATTCTTGACTCGTTTCTGATCTTACAGAAAAAGATTTCAGTTTTTCACCTTTAAGTGTAATGATACCTATAGGTTTGTTATATAAGGCCTTTGTTGTGTTGAGGTACATACCTTCTATACCTAATTTTTAGAGATTTTTTTTTTTCTCTCATGAATGGTTATTGATTCTGTCAAATGCTTTTTCTTCATCTTTTGAAATGATTGTATGCTTTTTGTCTTTTTGTTAATATGGTGGATCAAATTTTTGTATTTGCGTATGTTAAATCATCTCTGAATATCTGGCATGAATCCCACTTGATTACCATGAATGATCTTTTTAATGCACTGTTGGACTTGGTTTGCTAGTATCTCAGTGAGAATTTTTATATCTGTGTTCATGAGGGATATTGACCTATAATTTTGTTGTTATTTTTGTTGTGTTTTTATTTGGTTTTGGAATTAGGCTAATGTGGACCTCATAAAATGGGCTTGGAAGTATTCCCTCCTTTTTAATTTTCTGGAGTATATATAAAAGAATTGGTATTTATTCTTCTTTAAATGTTTGGTAGACTTCAGCATGGAAGCCATCAATCAGGTCCTGGGCTTTTCTTTGATAGAAGACTTTATTACTGATTCAATTTCCTCACTTGTTATTGGTCTGTTCAGATTTTCTGTAACTTCATAATTTAATCTTAGTACATTGTGTGTCCCGGAATTTATCTACTTCTTCTATGTCATTAAATTTGTTGGTGTATAGCTATTCATAATAGTCTCTTATGATCCTTTGTCTTTTGTGATATCAGTTGTAATGTCTCCTTTTTCATCTCTGATTTTATTTATTTCAGCCTTCTCACTTTTTTCTTAGTCTAGCTAAAGATTTTTCCATTTTATTTATCTTTTTAGTAAGTCAACTCTGTTTTGTTGATTTTGTGAATTGTTTTTTAGTCTCTATTTTGTTTATTTCTACTCTGCACTTTGTTATTTTCATCCTTCTAATTTTAGGTTAGTTTGCTCTTTTTTTTCTTGTTTCTTGAGCAATATTTTTAGGTTACTATATATCTTTATTTTTGAGGGTAGACATTTGTTGCTATAAACTTTAGATCTTAGATCACATGGGTTTGATATGTTTCCATTCTCATTTCTCTCAAGGAAATTTTTAATTTCCCTTTCAATTTCATCATTGACTCATTGGCTGTTTAGGAACATGTTGCTTAATGTTCACGTACTTGTAAAGTTTCCAGAGTTTTTCTAATTGTTGACTTCTAGATTTATACCATTGTGGTCAGAAAAGATACTTGATATGATCTCTACATTCTTAAATTTGTTAAAAATTGTGTTGTGACCTAACATGTGCTCTACCTAGAAAATGTTTCATATGCAGTTAAGCCGAAAGTGTATTCCGCAGCTGTTAGATGGAGTGCTTTGTAAATATTTTTTAGGGCCATTTGGTCTATGGTGCAGTTTAAGTCTGCTGTTTCTGTTAATTTTTTTGTCTAGATGATGTGCCCATTGTTGAAACTGGAGTGTTGAAGTGCCCTGCTTTTATTGTTTCACATCTCTCTCTCCCTTTATGTCTAATAATATTATTTGCTTTATATATTTGGGTGCTTCATTGTTGGGCACATATGTATTTACAATTGTTATATCCTCTTGTTGAACTGATCCTTTCAGACATTTTATATATGTTCTTTTTTGGGGGGTCTTTCACTAGAGACTTACTGAGTTTATTTAGGCGTGTCATGTTTTCCTGCTTCATGTCTTTATGTCCCTACATTGATCTCTGCACATCTAGTGGAATTGTAGCTTTTTCTAATTTTATAGAGTAACTTTTATAGGAAGAGACTTTGCCTGTAGTTGACCCCCTAGAGTGTGTTTGGGTATGCGACATTGCCTTTTTTTCTAGGTAGATTATTAGTGTGATCTCTGTGCAGTTTTTTTTCAGCTGTAATCCTAATTAGTGATGTCTGTTATTACCTCAGGGGCCGAGGCTGTAGGAGTTTGTCATGATGGTGGGGCAGGATGTCTAGCAGTATGTCCAATTTCAAGATTGCCCCAAACCATAGCTGCTTTGTCTTAGGGTTGGAAGATGCTCAAGGTGGGCTTCTACTCTAAGTCAATGTAGTTGCATGTACTTCCTGTTGTTCTTCAAACTGGATTTGGACCAGGGAACTTTCAGGTAGCAAGGATGGCTAGTATATGTGGTAGCAGTGGGGACTGATGGGGATCTCTGTCTTGCTTTTTCTCCAAGAGAAGAAGTCTCCCCTGACTCTGAGCTCATTCAGGCAGGAGAAACATTGTGGCAGAGTCAGGGTGCCTTGCTCCCCTCTCTATGGTGTTATCAAGGGTTTCCATGCTTCACGAGGATGTCCCTGCTTCCCTGGGGTTCTCCAATGTACTTCCTCAGTCACTGTAGTCAAAATAGAGTTGTTTATTCATTGTTTTAATTCATTTTTGTGAGGGTAGCAAGTACCAGGTAACTCTAGTCAGCCATTTTGCTGACGTTACTGGAAAGAGAATTTGAAATAACATTTACCATAGCTTTCAGATAATATGATTTGAGTTACTGTGCCATAGAAAATGAAAATGTAACTTGCAAAATAATGTTCATTGCTTATTAGTATAATGTGTAAAGGCAAAACTCAATTTAAAAAGAGAGAAAATACACATTTCTGGTAAAAGCCTACACACATAAGGTATAGGTAAGCTTTAGTAAAGAATTGTGCTTTGAGAAACCCAAGTTGGACATCTGTGATAAGCAGGCAGGAATATAGATGTGTCTGGAGGTCAAAGCTGGGGAGTCAGGGCTGGAGTTTTTTTTTTTGTTTGTTTGTTTGTTTTTTTCATTTGAGACGGAGTCTCATTGTGTCACCAGGCTTAAGTGCAGTGGTGTAATCTCAGCTCACTGCAACCTATGCTTCCTGAGTTCAAGCAATTCTTCTGCCTTAGCCTTCTAAGTAGCTGGGATTACAGGCACGTGCTACCATACCCATCTAATTTCTGTATTTTTAGTAGAGACAGCTTTTCACCATGTTGGCCAGGATGGACTCGATCTCTTGACCTTGTGGTCCACCCGCCTCGGCCTCCCAAAGTACTGGGATTGCACGCGTGCGGCTAGAGATTTAAATTTGAGAAATCAATATGTAGATAACATGTAAAGCCATGAGACAAGATGAATCACCCAATAAAAAAAGTGTTGATAGAGAAGTGGACAGAAGACAGGAGCCTTAAGTGCAAACACATGATAACTCATTTTCAATGCCCACATTTTCTCAGACTGCTTCCCTAACATCCATGCATACATGCACATACAAACACACAAAGATGACAGTTGTACTTCTAGTATCTAGTTGAATTCAGACACTGCATACACTTGTGATATGTAGTATCACTGCTAAAGATGAGACTATTAATAGACAAAGACTTCCGAAGGGTTGTTTAGAGACATTTGGAGTCACACAGAACCAATGTGCCGCTGTTTTAAGAGCTCTGTGGCATCAAATTATTTGGATTTGAATTTCAAATCCACTGTTCCTATCCAGTGGCCTTGGACAAAGTATTTAATTTTTTTTGTTGCCATTCAGTTTCGTTGTTTATGTAATAATAGTATCTACTTTATAAGGTTCTTGTGAGGATGAAATGTGCTAAAATAGGTAAAACATATGGTAGCTCACCAAATGTTCACAATTCTTATCCAAGAATTATGTAACAGAGTTTGAAGGGATCCTAGCAGCTTTCTTTTCTAAGCATCCCGCCCTCCAGGAATTCTCTCAGGGAGCTCACTACATCATGAGGCTGTTGTTTCTATACTGATGAGATCTTGGTGTTGCAGAGTCACTTTGCATGTGGAAACCAAACCTACCTCTTCTCACTGCTACACTTGGATTGTATTTTTGCATTCCAGAGAGCTACCGAATAAGTAGCCACTTGTACTGAACCTTCAGCTGCCTGGAGGCAGCTCTCCTGTCTTTTTTTCACCCTGCTCCTTTATTCTGTACACAAAATGAATTCCAGGCTTCTCATACTCCTGGGCTTCCCTCCATCTATAGATATTGCCATTTGTCAAAGTTCCTTTAAAATTTGCCTATGAAATTTGTACATCAAGACATACAAGTGCTTGTTATAGTGCAAATGTTAAGCACATCTGATTTGAGCTGAGACGGATGAAGAAAAACAGTGAATCCATTTGGTGTTTGTGATGCTTTTAGGTTTGGCAACTTTAAGAGAAATAAAGTAAAATTAGTTTAATTATTTTGCTAAGTGAAAACCTAACGTAACTTCCTAAAGTGTGTTTCTAAATTGAGCAGAACACACCTGGCCTTTTGGTGATAGGCATACCTATTTATAAATGAGTGATTTCAACATGTGGGTCATAACATATATATGAGAAAGATTCTTTCAATTTTAGAGTGCCTTTTCATTAAAGGTATCCTAGCTGGACACCTGTGAAGATTCATAATCCATTATTTATCTTGTGCATTTCTATAGTGCCTGTTGCCATAGTAACCTACTCAGACTGGGATATAAGACAATAAACAAATAAGCTTGGAAAGACCACTATAGTCACAGATACCTTGAATCATGAATACTGTACTATGATGAATAGGAAAGTTGATGATGTTCTATTGAAAAAATGATAAATCAAGATTATAAAGGCTCCTGGAACAACATACTGTAAAGGAAGACTTCTGACAACACTATTTTAAGGGCTATAGGTTCACACAGTAGGTAAAGGCTTAAAAAAAATGACCATTTTCACAATGAAATACTACTCAGCCTTTATTTTTTATTTATTTAAATTTGTAAGTTATTTCATTAGGTTCTTCTTAAGAAATAAAGAATACTAATGTGTGAAAATAAATTGCATTCATCAGGGCAAACACAGATCACAGATAGCCCTGGAGCTGAAGAATAGCTTTGAGTTTGGTAAAATTTTTGAGTCCACAGTTTTCTGGTCAACTTTGCGCTGCTCTGTAATCTCGTATTTCTCTTTTTCTTGTTGGAGATCTCACCTTCCTACTGTGTAGGTTTCTGCAGCTTCTTCTTGAAGTAAATGTCAGTAACATGTTTTGGGATTTTCACATTAGTGGTATCAATTTTGGTTGAGGTGGCAATGACCAAATTTCCAGTGTGCTCTTTGTAGAGGAACTTGATTGAGGATCAGAGGTCTAGTCATACGTAACAAGCCACTAGCCAGCTACTTCCAGAAAACCACCCTTTTGCCTCTGTGGCACCCAGTGAGGATGATCAGAATGGTCCTGGGGGTGATGCTGGCTCGCAGTTTTCTCACGTGCCAACTGAAGGGTATTTTTACAAGGCTCAACAGCTTTCTAGGCATATCATTAGTAGGATGATATCTAGGTCCTTTGAAAAGGTTAACCAGCCTGGTACTGCTATTCTGGTTACCATCAACTGGTTTTGCAACAGTTGCAACAACCTTCTTCTTTTCCTTTTCAACCTTGGATTTAGCGGCAGAGTACTTCGTCTTGTACACGGCCTTTCTGAAATACATAGCAGATGGGGAGTAGCTGGCAATTCCTTTGACAAGGTTAGAATTTTGGCTGCAATGGGGCTTTCCCTTCTTGGGCTTTTTAGCCTTGAGGTCACCCTTTTTCACCTTGCTACCAGCATCAGGCTTCTTGGCTTTGGGTTTCTTCTCCTTACCACCTGGCTTGTCAACTTTTTCGCCTGCCATTGTGCAAGATGGGAAAGAGCTATTCAGCCTTTAAACTGAAGGAAATCCTGTCATTAGTGACAATATGAGTGAATCTAGAGGACGTTATGCTAAGTTAAATAAGCCAGGCACAGAAAGACAAGTACCACATGATCTCACTTAAATGTGGAATCTAAAGAAGTGGAATTCATAGAAGCAGAGTAGACTAGTGGGAGAAAACTTCTGCAATCTACCCATCTGACAAAGGGCTATTATCCAGAATCTACAGAAACTTAAACAAATTTACAAGAAAAAATCTAACAACCCCATCAAAAAGTGGGCAAAGGATATGACCAATATAAACAGACACTTTTCAAAAGAAAACATTTATGTGGCCAATTAACATATGAGAAAAAGTTCATCATCACTGGTCATTAGAGAAATGCAAATAAAAAGTACAATGAGATACTATCTCATAACAGTTAGAATGACAATCATTAAAAAATCGGGAAACAACTGATGCTATAGAGGATGTGAAGGAATAGGAATGCCTTTACACTGTTGGTGGGATTGTACCTTAGTTCAACCATTGTGGAAGACAGTGTGGCGATTCCTCAATGATTTAGAACTAGAAATACCATTTGACCCAGCAATCCCATTATGGGTATATACCCAAAGGATTATAAATCATTCTGCTATAAAGACACATTCACACGTAAGTTTATTGCAGCACTATTCACAATAGCAAAGCCTTGGAAGCAACCCAAATGCCCATCAATGTTAGACTGGATAAGAAAATGTGGCACATATACACCATGGAATACTATGCAGCTATAAAAAAGGATGAGTTCATGTCCTTTGCAGGGACATGGATGTAACTTGAAACCATCATTCTCAGCAACCCAACACAGGAACAAAAAACTAAACACTGTATCTTCTCACTCATAAGTGAGAGCTGAAGAATGAGAACACATGGACACAGGGGGGAGAACATCACACACCAGGGCCAAAAGGGGGCAGAGGGCAAGGGGAGGGATTGCATTAGGAGACATACCTAATGTCGATGACGGGTTGAGGGGTGCAGCAAACCACCATGGCACATGTATACCTATGTAACAAACCTCTATGTGCTGCACATGTATCACAGAACTTAAAAGTATTAAAATAATAAAAAAAAGAATAGTAGTTACCTGGGG
Source organism: Sapajus apella (assembly GCF_009761245.1). Classification (NCBI taxonomy): domain Eukaryota; kingdom Metazoa; phylum Chordata; class Mammalia; order Primates; family Cebidae; genus Sapajus; species Sapajus apella. The sequence goes on along the minus strand of NW_022437038.1, from coordinate 4,259,255 downwards.
CTGACAGCAGGGGGCAGGTTGAAGGGAGGATTGGCGAAATGGTCAAAGGATTCAAATTTCATTTAGAAAGAGTAAATTCAAGAGATCTATTATGCAACATGGTGATTATAGTTAATAACAATATGTTGTATTCTTTAAAATTGCTAAGAGAGTAGATTTTAAGTGTTCTCACTGCCAAAAATAAATGATAAGTGTGCAAGGTAATGCATATGTTAAATAGCTTGATTTTGTCATTCCACAATGTAGAGATCAAAATATGTTGTAAACCATACATGTATACAATTTTAACTTGTCAGTTAACTATATATAAATATATATGTGCATGTATGTGTATATAAGTGTGTGTGTATATATGTATATATGTATGTGTATACATATATATATATATATATACACACACACACACAGAAAGAGAGAGAGAGAAAGAGAAGAGCTAAAAAAAATGATTGTTTTCTTTGGACACTCTTCAAAGAACACCAGGACCATTTGGAACTGAAAACGATAATCAGACAATAAGTTAAATAAAAATATAAGATACTACTGATTAAAATGGGGAAATGGTATTACATTGATAAAAATATGAACATTCAAGGTTTGATATGGGCCCTTTTAAATAAATTAGAGAATAACAGACAAGTATTTATCAAAATAATTTAAGGTGTTCTAAGTTATAACATATTTTCACGTCTATAGTAGCCTTCAGTTTGACTAAATTTTAAGGAAAGATTTTTGATGTTGTTTTCCTCTCTTTCCAATTTGATTTCATTTTCTCTATTGTTTTAGCTAATTCTTTTGTTCCAAATATGCCATAAAAACATTGTGGTACATGTTAGCAACTCCTAGATGTATGTGCCTTGGGTGTATATGGGCATTTAAAGATAAATTACAAAGTTAAAAAGGTAGAAATGATTTTAGAATGTTGCTTAACATGATGGATATGAAACTTTCTCAGATCTATAGAAAATTGCTTTTAGGTAACCGTCACACTATTATAAGCTAAAATTAATACAAACCCCAAAACTCAGGTGAGGAAGGAGTGTTGCTTATTGGTCTGAAGCCAGAATTGGGTCTCTTCTCCTGGGCTTTAATCCCAGCACTGTGACTATCAGTAAGTCATTTGCATTTTAACCCCATGATGCCTCAGTTTCCAAATTTGTTATACAGAAAAAACACTGACCTAACTCATAAAGCCGTGGAGATTTAAAGATGAAATATTACTGCTCTCGGAAAATATGAACTGCAATAATGCTAATTATTATTACAAAAATAAATGCATGTTCATCATATGGTAATTTAAGCAGAATGAGGTTGGGGAAAGGAGACTCTCAGAGCTCTTTTGTGTCAGCTAAATGAATCCTCTCCATTTAGCTGGCTCTGTAATAGCAGTCAGATGATTGGAGGATTTGCAAATGATACAGTGTTGATGCGGTTAGAGGAATGGAAGATTAAAAACAATTCTCAGTTATATGACTCATATAGATTATAGGAGAGCAGTCCTGCTCACTGTAGCATCTTAGTTCCAAGGACCCATAATATCTGAATCCAGAACTCATAAGCAGTTGAGACAACCTATAGAATCAGTCTAACCAAATGTGTCAGTCCCACAGCCAATTAGTCACATTGACATGGCCTCTATAAGCATCCCACCAAATCTAAGATACATAGGAGGCCAATGAGCTTGTTATCACAATTTAAAAAATTAATTTATTTTTTAAATTATTATACTTTAAGTTCTGGGGTACAAGTGCAGAAATTACAGGTCTGATACATAGGTATGCATGTGCCATGGTGGTTTGCTGCACCTATCAACCCATAATCTACATTAGGTATTTCTCCTAATGCTATCCCTAAACCCCCACCCTCCAATAGGCCGCAGTGTGTGATGTTCCCTTCCCTGTGTCCATGTATTCTCACTCTTCAACTCCTACTTATGAGTGAGAACATGTGGTGTTTGGCTTTCTGTTCTTGTGTTAGTTTGCTGAGAATGATGATTTCCAGTTTCATCCATGTCCCTGCAAAGGACATGAACTCTTCCTTTTTTATGACTGCATAGTATTCCATGGTATATATGTGTCATACTTTCTTCATCTAGTCTATCATTGGGGGGCATTGGGGTTGCTTCCAAGGCTTTGCTATTGTGATCAGTGCTGTGATAAACATACATGTGCATGTGTCTTTATAGTAGAATGATTTATAGTCCTTTGGGCATATACCCAGGAATGGGATTGCTGGGTCACATGGTGTTTCTAGTTCTAGGTCCTTGAGGAATTGTGACACTGTCTTCCACAATGGTTGAACTAATGTACCCTCCCACCAACAGTGTAAAAGCATTCCTATTTCTTCACATCCTCTCCAGCATCTGTTGTTTCCTGACTTTTTAATGATTACCATTTTAACTGTTATGAGATAGTATCTCACTGTACTTTTTATTTGCATTTCTCTAATGGCCAGTGATGATAAGCTTTTTTTTCATATGTTTGTTGGCTGCATAAATGTCTTCTTTTGAGAAGTGTCTGTTCTTATGCTTCATCCATTTTTGATGGGATTGCTTGTTTTTCTCTTGTAAATTTTTTAAAGTTTTTTGTAGATTCTGGATATTAGCCCTTTGTCAGATGGATAGATTGCAAAAATTTTCTCCTATTCTGTAGCTTGCCTGTTCACTCTGATGATAGTTTCTTTTGCTGTGCAGCAGCCCTTTAGTTTAATTAGATCTCATTTGTCAATTCTGGCTTCTGTTGCCATTGCTTTTTAGTCATGAAGTCTTTGCCCGTGCCTATGTCCTGAATGGTATTGACTAGGTTTTCTTCTAGGGTATTTATGGTTTTAAGTCTTACATTTAAGTCTTTAATCCATCTTGAGTTAATTTTTGTATAAGGTGTAAGGAAGGGGTCCAGTTTCAGCTTTCCGCACATGGCTTGCCAGTTTCCTTAACACCATTTATTAAAAAAGGAATCCTTTCCCTATTGCTTGTTTTGTCAGATTTGTCAAAGATCAGATGGGTGTAGATGTGTGGTGTTATTTCTGAGGCCTTTGTTCTGCTCCATTTATCTATATAATTGTTTTGGTACCAGTACTATGCTGTTTTGGTTACTGTAGCCTTGTAGTATAGTTTGAAGTCAGGCAGCATGATTCCTCCAGCTTTAAATAAAAAATTAATTTATTCTTGCACAACTTCTTGCTAATTAGAACTATTATGTCAGTCTTTTAATTACACATTCAACCAGTTCTACATGTCATGTGACCCAAGTGACCCAAGATAGAGACAGCATATCCAACTGGAAATTGAGATATTCATGAATTCTGCCTCACTGATCACCTCTGATTCAGCCAAACAAATATTTATATTATCATCGTTATTATATTGCATGTTAGATGTACCTGGGATTTTGTAGATGCTAGAATAGACATTCCATTGTTTCCTGGAAGGAGCATAGAACAAGCTGGTCATGAAACAGTAGAGAATTTAAGTGGGTATCGGTTTCAAAGAACATAGACTGAAGCTGTCAGAAAAATTTGGGTACATGAAGAGACGACTTCAAAAAGAGACACCTGAGAATTTCCTCCAAATTAATGGATGACCAAAAAAATAATAATTAGCATAGGATTATAGTAAAGCAGCATGGGGAAACTTATGAGAAAATATTTGTTGCATATACACAATATGCCATAACATAGTGAGAAAACATTGAATTAATCTGTTTCAAGGGGTATTTTGAAGTTATCTTTAAAAATTGTCTGATTGAAAGGGTTTTCTTTTTTCTTTAAATCAGTGGCTAACATTCACATGAGATTGGTGTTGCCTCTAACTTTTCTTTTTCCCTGTCATCCTTCACTGGGTTGGCAGAATGACCTAGGTCTGAAAATGCAAATATATCAAAGGACATTATAGTACCTGATAGTACCTGACAGCTTCTCTTTGTCAATTTGTGAAAGTTTGGTAACAATTTTGGAAGGTATTTCATGAGAATGAGAACACAACCATCTGGTCATTTTCACTGGTCTATATCTTATCCTCTGGCCATACCTCACATTGCCCCATCTTCATGCCATTGCTTATACTGCTTCCACCATCATCTTCATCCCAGCCTTGCACCTCTTCCAAAGAGAACATCCTCTTCAGAGTCTAGACTAAGCTCATTCCCCTGGCTTAACAGAATTTATTAATGGTAGCCCAATTTTAGCCAATTTAAATCTTTTTGGGAGGAGGCAGAGTAAAATTTATAAATGACTAAAAGCATGTGTCCCAGGGCTGCCAGAACAAAATACCATAGACTGGGTGAATTAAACAAGAAAAGTTTATTTTGTTACAGTTTTGGAAGCTGGGAAGTCTGAGATCAGAGTACCAGTATATTCTCATTCTGATAAAGTCTCTCTTCCTGGCTTAAGGACAGCCATCTTTGTACTGTGTGCTCACAGGGACTTTCTTTATCTGTGCAGATAAAGATCTCTCTGTCCTCCTCTTCCTATCAGGCCACCATCTAATCAGATTAGGACTTCACCTTTATGACTTAGTTTAGCATTAATGACATTCTAAAAGCCGTATCCTCAGATATAGTCATACTGGGGGTTGGGGCTTCAACACAAGAATTGTTAGGGCTTGGGGGTACAATTCAGTTCATAGCAGCATATCTCTGGTTTTGAAAGTAAACATCTACTGTTTAGTAACATCTTTTTTGAATTGGGCACATCTTTTTCTTTTTAAATTAAAAGTAACTAATTCATTACTGTTCCCATTAGACGAAAACTGGTGATTGTTAAAGACATGTAAAATGAAAGTAAGCCAAAAGAAGAAAACGAGAACGATAGTCATCCCACTATCCAAATCGACTGCTAAGACTTTGTTTTTTGCATTTCCAGACATTTTTCAATGTATATCTTTATACTTTTAAAAACTGGAATCATATTATATATGCTATATATACTTTTTAAATAACCTGACTTTTCATTGTTAAATATTTATATACAACATTTTAAGGGCTGCAGATTATTTCATTCCATGAATAAACTGTAACTTACAGAACAATTTCTGCTTTTTTATATCAATTTATAATTATTACAAACATGAATATCTTACTTCATTCTTATCCAGTAATATCCTTACTTCATCCACTTATTCAATAATATCCTTAAAATAAATTCCTAGGAATTACATTACTGAGAAAAAGAGTGATATGGTTTAAAAGTTTCCTCCAAAAGCTCATGCTGAAAGTTAACCTCCAATGTGATAGTATTGAGACTTGGAACTTCAGCAGGTGATTGAGTCATGAAGGCACATTAATGGATTAATCTATTCATGGATTAATGGGTTAATGGATGAATGTATTATCATGGGAGGGGAACTGGTAGCTTTATAAGAAGGGAAAGAGAGATCTGAGTTGGCAAGCTAGCACACTTAGCCACCTCACTTTGTGATATCCTGCACCACTTCAGAAAACTCTGTAGAGTCCCTACCAGCAAGAAGCCTCTCACTTTCAACACCTCAGTCTTTAGAATTGTAAGAAATACATACATGTTCTTTATAAATTATCCAGTTTCAGATCTTCTGTTATAAGCAATAGAAAATGGACTGATACAAAAAGGATGTATTTTTACCAAGATTTTTTTCATAAAGATTTCCAGATTGACCTACTGGAAGAATTTACAAATGTTGATAACCACCAGTAGTACAGAAAGCAGGTATCCCACCAACACTAAAGTTAATACTTGTACTACTTCACAATTTAGGATGCTGAAAATATCTAATTTTATTTTTTATAGTATTAATCCTAGTATAATAAAACTTGCTTTATATGCTATTAGGAGTTCACATTTCCTCTTTCAAATTTCCCTGTTTGTATTCTTTGCCCACTGTTTCTTTGCTTGGAATTTGCATCTTTTTCCTTTTGTTTTGTTATTATTGAGTAATTTTTTGAATTATCGCTGATACTTTACCAAAAATTTTGAGGAAACTAAAGTCTTCTTTTCTGACTAAATGATGAAATCACTAATAAAATGTTTGGACTTCTCCTATGACCTAAAAGATTATGTCACGATATACTTTTTATCCAATGTCAAGTTCATTTACAGATATGCTTGTTTTTTAAAAAAGGTTAATATTGAGAATCTCACAGCAATATATCCTTTATTTTAAAAACTACACATTTTGTAACAGAGCCAAATGGAAATCCAACTTTCTATTATAAAAAAAATATTTTCCAGTGAATCTGTTAGCATTATTTAGAAACTAATTTATGATATAATCTCACTGGAAGCCTGTAATTATTCTGAGTAAAGAAAAATGCAAATTCTTATAAATAACACATCTTAGCATTACCTGATTTGTGAAGTAAGTAAATGTGAGTTAAACAAAATTTATTTTATATATAAACTAATAGACAGTGTTCTTAAAGTAGAATTGCAAGTTGGAGGTAAAATACAAAGTAACTTAATGGTCGTTAGTCACCCATTTATAAAATAGCTCAACAATATTTGTATGTGTTTCAAATATTTTTATTCCATTCTTAAGACTTACAAATGCATCAATAAATTTACTATGTGTATCCTGATAATAGAAGTTGGTTGATCCTTGTAATATATCCTTTAAAAAAGTGCTCCTAAAATCTCAGGATACTCTTTTCACATTAATCACAAGCATTAAGAAATTCCATGAACAACAAATACTTACGAACTATGATCTGTCTACATATACAGTGGTCTACATCAAGGTTTACGATTGGTGAGAACTCTTGGTTTAGTATGAATATATTTGGGCATTGAGTCTAGTATTCCATAAATGTATTAGTTAGGTGACTATGTACAAAATTAATTGAGTTTGTTTAGATGAACTCTGCAGTAGTTAGTGTTATGTGTCAACTTGTCCTTGCTATAGTACCCATTTATTTAATCAAACACTACTGCAAGTGTTGCTGTGAAAGTATTTTACATATGCGACTAACATCTATAGTTAGTTAACTTTAAAGTAGACCCTTGAGAACGTGGGTGGGCCTTATCCAATCAGTTGAAGGCCTTAAGAACAGAAGTTGAAGTTTTCTAAAGCAGAAGAAACTCTACCTCAAGGTTGCAACATTAAATCCTGATTGAATTTCCAGCCTGGGATCTGCACTACGGATTTAGGACTTGCCAGCTCTTGCAATCTATGAACTTATTCTTTAAAAAATTTCTTAAAGTGAGCCAGGCATGGTGGCTCACACCTGTAATCCCAGCATTTTGGGAGACTGAGGTGAGCAGATCACTTGAGGTCAGGAGTTCGAGACCAGCCTGGTCAACATGGCTAAACCCTGTCTCTACTAAAACTACAAAAATTAGCTAGGCATGGTGGCATACGCCTGTAATCCAGCTCGTTGGGAGGCTGAGGCGGGAGAATCGCTTGAACTTGGGAAGTGGTGGTTGCAGTGAGCTGAGATCACACCACTGCACTCCAGTCTGGGTGACAGAGCAAGACTCCATCTCAAAAAAAAAAAAGTCCTTAAAATCAAGAGACCCCATATATATATGGTGGACCACTGAACAATGTGAGAGTTAGAGGAACCAGCCTCCCCATACAGTTGAAAATCTGTTTAACTCCTGACTTCCTCAAAACTTAACTACTAATAGCCTATTGTTAACTGGAAGCAGCCTTGTAGATAACATAAATATGTAATTATTTCATATTTTTGTAGGTTACATGTATTATACTGTATTCTTACAATAAAATAAGCCAGAGAAAATAAGATGTTGTTAAGAAAATTGTGAGAAAGAGAAAATATATTTACTATTCATTAAGTGGAAGTAAGTCACCATATTAGTCTTGTTGTCTTCACATTTCACTTTGAATAGGCTGGTGTGTACGTGTGTGTGAGTGTGTGTGTGTGTGTGTGTGTGTGTGTCCTATTATGTTCTGTTTTTCTGGAGAACCATGACTGTTACAATCACTAATATCACTATTAGTTCCAGCATTCCAATATCCTGTCAAAATGAATTAAGAAGGCCACAACTGTTTGTTTATGGGACACAAATAATTAAAAGACAACGTCTCACTAGTGTTTTCAGTTAGAAAAAATATACTAAAGGGGTTACTTTTCCAAGGGAAAAAAAGCCTGTGTGTGTGTGTGTGTGTGTGTGTGTGTGTGTGTGTGTGTGTGTGTGTAATTACAGTGTTTATGTGTATGGACAGACAGAAACAAATAGAGACAAAGATATAATACATAAAGTTTGAAGAATTATTTCATGCATTTTTATTATTGAAAGTAAATTTAGCTCTGAGGGCAGATGTCAAAGTGACAGGGCTAGACACTGAAATTCTCTATCAATGACTGTCTAGTGAGCTAAGGCACAGAGAGTACACATTTCTCACGCAAAGCACTGCAGAGTTATAGATCTCTAAATATTTAAACTACTTCTGAAAAATGATGGATTAGTCATTGTTGAGTACAGAGAGTATGACTCAATAGACTCATAATATTATTGAATGTGGTCAAACTCGCATTTCCATAAAAAAGCGTATACCTATGCTAATTTGGATCATGTTCACAAACACATAATCACCAATATAGCATCAATGAAATCAGAACCATAGAGTGGTATTATTAGTAGTCAATATAGGAGTATGAAATGCACTTGAATTTTATATATATATATATATATTTTTTTGTATGAATTATATCTATATATATATATATATATATTCCTCTCTATACCCTCTACACATGATAGGGAATAATGATTAGAAGATCCCTTTCTGTGAGAGGGCTTCTTCTTGTTTGTTAACAAAGGTGTTAAAGACAGCCAGCCAAACACTAACAGGAGCACAGCTATAGTCAGGTTTATTAGTTTGCTGCTTGCAGCAAGGGAGAATACAAACCAGGGGAATTGAGGTGTCTCAAAACAAAGGAGTTCGGGATGAGGTGCTTAGGGAATTTTGGAGGCTGAAGTTAGTAACAGGATGGTGTTGGCAGAAATTGGACCAAATCTGAAAAGAAAGTAGTAGTTGGAATAGTCAGTGAACTTATTTTTATAATGCGTCTCTGCAGAGTTCTTCTTGTTAGTGTTAGATCAGCTTGTTTGTGGTTTTCTCAAGAAACTACAGGTCTGATGGAGCTGGTGTTCAAGACTTTGAGCTTTAATAGTCTGCAGTTATGGTTTGGTTTCTTACAGTTCGTTTTGGAGCCATTATTGTTTTGCAGGTGTGGTTTCTCTTTCACTTGTCATTCCCCCTCACAGCAGAGCTGCCAGCACGACCAATTTTCATTGTAATGCTCCCTCCCTCATTCTGGTCATTCTTCAAACTACGATGAAGGATGCACCATTATATTCTGGGGACTTGATCAATCCAGGTATCTAGCACTATTTGATGGGTCATGATCATGTAACGTGTTTTTGATGGTAGTTGTTTTGATCTCTACAGGCATCAGGCCTTCTTATTCTTTGTGTTGGATGATCAATTGTTGTATCATCAGGCATGACAGCAGAAGCACAACAGCATTTAAAACTCTGGAGTTCACACATTTGACCACTGCAACAGAGGCAAACACTAAGACAAGGATTATTATTAAAGTTTGAAGTGTACTTCAAAGCTACAATCCTAGACCTCCAAATCCAGGCCATGAAAATTTGCCTAGAATCTGTTTCAATTTTTATTACATAAACAAATTGCTTTTTTTCCCCTTTGATCTGGATATGTATTGCTCAACTTTTCCAGTGCAAATCTTAAAATACTATATCTGAACAAAATCTGTGATGCTGAATTAGGAAATGTCATGTTTGAAAAGAGAATCAACTATGGAACTTTATCTAAAAAGTTACTCGCTGAATATGTTGCAGTGCCCAATTTCTAGTTATTGAAATCCCAAGCAAAAACTTGGTTATTGTTGCTTTAGTGTTTGTGTGATCCAGTGTCACTGAATGCATATTTATTAGAGTGTCAAGCAGTATTGGAACAATCAGAAGAAAATAGTTTAGTGCAGAATCTGGGGTCACTTAGGTTTGGCTTACTAGTTATGTGAACTTGGAAAAGTTTTTCTGTTTTTCTTGTTTTATAAAATCTATTTTATTTATTTTAGGTATGTAACATCATGTTATAGGATACATATAAAGAGCAAAATGGCTACTCTACTGGAGCAAATTAACATATCCATAATCTCACATACTTACCCGCGTGTGTGTGTGTGTGTGTGTGTGTGCGTGTGCACCTGAGCGCATGTTTGGTGAGAGCAGGTAAACTCATTCAGCAAAAGTTTCAAATGCAATGCAATAGTCTTCATGTTGTACATTAAATCTCTAGACTTTTTCATCCTACATATTTGCTACTTTGTATCCTTTCACCTATACTTCATTTTCTCTCCTCCCATCCCAGCCCTCATCCGTTGTAACCACTGTTTTATCCTCTGCCTCTGGTATATTTTACTTTCCAACGTTTCAGGCTACAAAACTAATGTACAAAAAGAAGTAGCATTTCTATACACCAGTAATGTTCAAGCTGTGAGCCAAATCAAGAATGCAATTCCATTCACAATAGCCACAAAAAGAATGAAATATCTAAGAATACAGCTTATACTGCTTTCCACGGTGGCAGAACTTACATTCCCACCAACACTGTATAAACATTCCCTTTTCCCTGAAACCTGGCCAGCATCTATTATTTTCTGACTTTTAATGATAACCATTCTGACTGGTATGAGTGGTGACTCATTGTGGTTTTAATTTGCATTTCTGTAATGATCAGTGATGTCGAGATTTTCTTCATGTGATTGTTGGCTGCATGTGTGTTTTCTTTTGAAAAGTGCCTGTTCATGTCCTTTGCCCACTTTTTAATGGGGTTGTTTTATATTTATTGATTTGTTTAAGTTCCTTATAGATTTGGGTTATTAGACATTTGTCAGATGCATAGTTTGTGAATATTTTCTCCCATTCTGTAGGTTGTTTGTTGAAAGTTTCTTTTGCTGTGCAGAAGGCATTTAGTTTAATCAGATCCTATTTGTTGATTTTTGTTTTTGCTGCAACTGCTTTTGGTGCCTTCATCATGAAGTCTTTATCAGGGCTGGTGTTTAGCGTGGCATCTCCTAAGTTTTCTTCTAGGGTTTTTATAGTTTTAGGTATTGTATTTAAGTCTTTAATCCATCTTGAGTTGAGTTTTGTATGTTGTGAAAGGTAAGAGCCCAGTTTCAGTCTTCTACATATGACTAGCCAGTTATACTAGCACCATTTACTGAATAGGAAGTCCTTTACCCATTCCTTGTTATTGTTAACTTTGTTGAAGATCAAATGGTTGTAGGTATGTGGCTTTATTTCTGTGTTCTGTCTTCTGTTCCATTGGTCTATGGGTCTGTTTTGTACCAGTACCATGCTGTTTTAATTACTGTAACCTTGCAGTAAAGTTTTAAGTCAGCTACTGTGAGGCCTTCATATTTGTTCTTTTCACTTAGGATTGCTTTGGCTCTTTGGGCCCTTTTTTTGGTTCCAAGTGAATTTTAGATTTTTTTTTTTTTCTAATTCTGTGAAAAATGTTGCTGGTAGTTTGGTAGGAATAGCACTGAATCTATAAATTACTTTAGGCAGTATGGCCATTTTAACAATATTGATTCTTCTTATCCATGAGCATGGAATGTTTTTCCAATTGTTTGTGTCATATCTGATTTCTTTGAGCAATGGATTGCACGTCTCATCGTGGAGATCTTTTACCTCCCTGGTAAGCTGTATTTCTAAATATTTTATTCTTTTTGTGACTAATGTGAATGGAATTGCTTTCTTGATTTGGCTCACAGCTTGAATGTTATTGGTGTATAGAAATGCTACTGCTATTTGTACATTGGCCTTGTATCCTGAAACTTTACCAAAGTTATTTATCAGGACTAGAAACTTGGGCAGACATTATGGTGTTTTCTAAGTATAGCATCATATCATCTGCAAACAGAGATATTTTGACTTCTTATTTTCCTATTTAGATGCCTTTTATTTCTTTCTCTTGCCTGACTGCTCTGGACAGGACTTTCAGTATATGTTGAATAGGAGTGGTGAGAATGGACATCCTTATCTTGTTCTAGTTCTCAAGGAAAATGCTTCCAGGTTTTGTCCATTCAGTATGCTGTTGGCTGTGGGTTTGTTACAGATATTCTTATTATTTGAGTTATGTTCCCTCAATGCCTAGTTTTTGAGGGTTTTTAACTTGGAGGTGTATTGAATTTTATCAGCTTTTCTGCATCTATTGAGATAATCATGTATTGTTTGTTTTTAGTGCTGTTTATGTGATGAATCACAATGATTGATGTGCATATGTTAAACCAAACTTGCATCCCAGGGACAAGGCCTACTTGAGCATGGTGGATTTCTGATGGGTTAGTGGTAATGACCCTTTTGTCATTTCTGATTGTATTTATTTGGATCTTCTTTCTCTCTCTTTTTTTAAATTAGTTTAGCTAGTGGTGTGTCAATCTTATTTATTCTTTCAAAGTACCAATACCTGGATTCATTGATCTTTTGTTTGTTTTTTTGTGTCTCAGCTTCCCTCAGTTCAGCTCTGATTTTGCTTATTTCTTGCCTTCTGCTAGCTTTGCGATTGGTTTGATCTTCTTTCTCTAATTCCTATAGGTGTGATGTTAGATGGTTATTTGAGATCTTTCTAACTCTTTGATATGGTTATTTAGTGCTCTAAGCTTCCCTGTCAACACTGCTTTAAGCTGTGTCCCAGAGATTCTGGTATGCTGTCATTAGTTTCGTGATTTCTGCATTAATTTCATTGTTTACCCAAAAGATATTCAGGAGCAGGTTGTTTAATTTCCTTATAATTGTATGTTTTTGAGAGATCTTCTTAGTATGATTTCTATTTTTATTGCACTGTGGTTCAAGAGTGTGGTTGGTATAATTTCTGATTTTTTTAATTTGCTGAGGATAGTTTTATGTGGTTGATCTTAGAGTATGTGCCATGTGCAGGTAAGAAGAATTATAGTCTGTTGATTTGGGGCAGAGAGTTCTGCAGAAGGCTGCTGGGCCTATTTGGTCAAAGGTTAAGTTCAGGTCTTGAATATCTTTGTGAGTTTTCGCCTCAATTATCTAATATTGTCAGTAGGGTATTGTCAGTGGGGTGTGGAGGTCTCTCACTACTTCCCAGCCTACTTATCTGATCAAATTCCTCATTTTCCACCATCACCCAAGTGGTGTCTGATCACCCTAGCCTGCTTTCAACAAGAATCCTGTTAGATTAGTTTAGCAACAATTCCCTTACCTACTATGTTATTTTCTATCCACAGACTCATTTCTCTGCTACTTGTCTGTAAGTTGCCACTTTTCCTTGTTGTATCAGAATGAAGCACAGTTCTCTACTGAAGTTGCCCTCTCCCATGATAGTTCTTTAATAAAGTCTGTTTTTACCTCCTTAACTACTGTTCAGGTCTGCATTTCCTTGACATAAGCACCATGCTAATCCCAGTGGATTCAGTGCAGGTTAAGAAAAGACAGCTCTAGCCCTTACACCACTACTTATTGTGATGGCTATGAAAAATGAGGCTTCCCACCATATCACAGCTATCTCATAAATGAAGATGATGAAATGTACTACATGAAAGCCATTTCAAATTTGTTTAAGTTACATCTTTCACTCAGTGAGTGTATTTTGCATTTGCTGGAGCACCCCTGAAATCTTTTCATAATCTTTCTACCCTTGATTCCAGCCATTCCTAATTTTCACCCCTTCAAAATTACATGCTATAAAAGATACATGGTTAAAACAAACAAACCCTGCTTCTTCCTTATTTGTTCTCTTCTCTGTTCCTTTCTTGTGTCCCTCCAAAGCTATTCTAGACATATACCTGCATATATTTTTCTGTATGTATAATCTCTTTCCTACAATAGCAATATGCTATACATACATGCTGTTCTGCACCTCCTTTATCCCTTTAACACTGTATCTTGGGGATTCTTCCATTCGGTCCTGACAGGTCTGCTTTATTGTTTTATTGGTATTGTCATAGTACCACATTATAGGAATACACAATAATTTATTACACAATGGTCTAATAAACAGTTTGTTTCAAATTTTTCGCTATTGCAAATAATGATACAGTGAATACCTTAGCATACATATATATACAAGCGTGCATGAGGAATAAATTCTTCGAAGTAGGATTGCTGGTTAAAAGGATACCTGCATTTGAAATTTGGATATAAACTGTCAAATTACCTTTTTAAAAATCATACCAATTTACCATCCCATCAAATATGAGTGTCATAGACTTACTATGCCAATCTAAAGGTAAAAATTTGTATCTCTTTGAAGTTTGAATTTGCATTTATTTGAAATGAGTGAAGCTGAGCATATTTTCACATATTTAAAAGATAGTTTTATTTCTTTTCTGTGAAGTCTATCTTTATGATCTCTGCCTGTATTCTTTTGGGGTTTTTGTTTTTTCTATTGATTTGTTCTTTCTACAGTACTAAAAAGTTTCCTTTTTCATATGTCACAAATATTTTATCTTAGGCATATTATTTGCTTTTTACTTTGTTTATAATGCTTCATCATGCAGAAACATTTTATCATATTTATTCAGATTTGCTTGTTTTATTCTCTATGGCGCCATGTTTTCAAAGTCCTTCCCTCCACCAAAACTGTTTTTAAAACTATACCATACTTTCTTCTACTATTTTTATGGCTTCATTTTTAATGTTTAATTTTTTAAATTTATCAGTTTGAAATGCCACCTTTATTGTGTACTAAATTTATACAGATCTATTTCTGTCTTCTTTATTCTATTCCATTACTCTGTCTCTTGATTTATATGCATCTCATTCTTTAATTACCATAGCTACATAATATGTGGTAGTATCTGGTAATGCCAGCCTCCCCTAATTCATCCTCTTTTCTAGAATTTTTTTAAACTCTTCTTACACATTTATTTTTCCAGGTATAGTTTTGAGTTACCACTTCCAGTCTTCAAAAATTCTCTTCTAATTATATTGGAGTGACTTTTAACTTATAGATTTATATTTTTTAGAGCATTAGAATCTTTAAAATATTGACTCTTCTTAGACAAGAATGTGGTCTCCTTCCATTATTCCATTCTTCTGTTAAGTCTGTCAGTATCAAAGTGATTAACAATACAACCTCATTGAGGTACAGATGCACGGCCGTTGAGTAGGCTCATTCACTAGGTAAATGACTGATTCTAACATCCGAACCAGCCTAGCATTATGTGCATTTCATAATTGGGCATTAGCAGTATTTTAAGTGAATGCAGGCTATGAACATGTTAAATTTGTGAATGATCAAGGGTCTATTATAAAATCAATTATATATTTCCTTTTAATCCAGGAAAGCTACTGAATCATAAAAATATACAGTAAAATATTCACATTGCTTGTGACATGAACATTATTTAAAATTTTATTGTCAAATACCATCAGTAAAAGCCCCCCAAATTACCTTTATAGGTCTCTCTTTCAGTTAACTGGTAAATTTTAATGAATCATAGCACAGTTACTGATTTATAGTCACTGTAAGTGAATGAATGATCTGTTGGCTGGATTTCTCTTGGGTCTTAATGCTCAAATTGACATTGTGGTCAGTGCAACACATGACTTCCATTTGTGGCTATTGTCTTACAGGTGACAGCAGATAAAACATTTTTCATAATCTATTTTATCTTCCTTTCCATCTGTGGAGCACACACTATCTCAATATGCCATGGGATTACTCTGTCCCAAAGGTACTCTTGTCATATTGAGAATGCTTTTTCTGTGTTTTCCAAATTACTTGATGTCCTTCAATTCGTTTCTGAGAAAGTTCACATGGTATTGGTCCAGAATGTTCTCTGTACTACTGTCAAATTTTGCATTTAAATATGCAAACAGAATGAAGACTTTCCCTCTTTAAAACTCTTCATTGCTTCCCCTTCATCCTCTTGGCAAATTCCAAGTTCCTTATCATAGACCGTACATGGTCCTTCAAGATCTGGCTTCTGCTTACTTTTCTAGCTTCATTTCTACCATTCCACTAAATTGAGATAACTTTTAGTTCCTTAGTTGACTATGCTGTCATTCACTTCATGTGGAGTACAGGTAAATTAGCTGCAGATGTGAGTGGGGCATAGGAGAATACAGGGAAAAAAATCCCCATAGTTTGTAGTTAGAATGGACCCATGTTACAAAAGATGAACAAATGAAAACAAACAAGTTTATTAATATGTATATTCCATATATAATCAGAGGCACCCAGAAAATGAGTAATCCTCAAAGAGGTGGCTTTGAATTCCAGCTTATACAGCATCTTCAACAAAGAACAGTAAATGTTTAGAGAAGTGGAAAGACAAAGGAAAGGAACTTTGAGTCTCTATTAGGTGGCAACTTGGGGAAAGGCAAATAAATGACAGATAAAAGCTAGTTAGTAAAGCTTGCTACTATAAATTCCTATGGTATCATCTCCAGGCTGATGAGGGGCTAAAGCTGTCTTCAGTGGTTAAACTTCGTTCTCCTTGGTAGAGAGGAGGGTAGGACACGTTTGCAAGGAGAGGAAGAGCAGAGAGCTCTCCTGTATCTGTTTCTTTTTAATTGCCTTCACCTTAACAATCCTCCTTATTTTGGGGAGGCATATTCTGGTCTTCCAGAAGGGGAAGGCCTTGATTTAAATCATCCACTGATTTCTGCAGTATAATTACTCCCAGTGTGACCTATTTCAAGGTACAAATGGTTTAATAACTTGCCTGAAAAATTCCACTTGCACACTACTGTTTCTCTGCTAAGAACACTCCTCTCAGCCCCAATATTTTTTTTTATTGCATTTTAGGTTTTGGTGTACATGTGAAGAACATGCAAGATTGTTGCATAGGTACACACATGGCAGTGTGATGTGCTGCCTTCCTCCCCATCACCTATATCTGGCATTTCTCCCCATGCTCTCTCTCTCCAACTCCCCACCCCCTGCTGTCCCTCCCCTATTTCCCCCCGACAGACCCCAGTGTGTGATGCTCCCCACCCTGTGTCCCTGTGTTCTCATTGTTTAACACCCGCCTATGAGTGAAAACATGTGGTATTTGATTTTCTGTTCTTGTGCCAGTTTGCTGCGAATGATGGTTTCCAGGTTCATCCATGTCCCTACAAAGGACACAAACTCATTGTCAGCCCCAATATTTTATAATCATTCATCAGGTTGCAGTTTGATATCATTTTAGATTCCTAAATAAACTCATCTCTGACCATCCCATAGATGGATGAGAAACCCATTCTACGTATTCTTACAATAATTTTATGTCTCCTCATCGCCTTTTATTACCTTATGTTACACCTCTCTATTTACACTTCTGTATCAGCCAGTGCCTGAAAGCTTAATGATAGCATAGGTCATTATATTCCTAGCACCTTACTAACAGAATTTCTGACACATAGTAGGTTAATAAATACTTATTCAATTAATAAGTGAATTCCTTCATAAAAAAAGTTTGACTATCTTAAATATATATCATTTCATTACACTGTGCCAAAAATCAGCAACAGTAATAAAATGGAATTTCGCTGGGCATGGTGGCTCATGTCTGTAATCCCAGCACTTTGGGAGGCCGAGGTGAGCAGATCACTTGAGGCCAGGAGTTCGAGACCAGCCCAGCCAACATGGTGAGATGCTGTCTCTATTAAAAAAAAAAAATTAGCTGGTCATGGAGGCACATGGCTATAGTTCCAGCTATTCCAGAGGCTGAGGAGGGAGAATTGCCTGAACCTGGGAGGCAGAGGTTGCAGTTTGCTGAGATTGCACCACTGCATTTGAGCCTGAGCAACAGAGCAAGACTCCATCTCAAAAAAAATTAAAAGGAAAAAAAATAAATAAATAAAATAAAATGGAACTTAATGTTCCAATTGCTCAAAAATGCAATAACATAAGCCCAAATATATTATTAAAGAATAAGTGTTTTCCAGTAAGAAAAAGATAGTCATAGGTGTACTATTTAAAACTTGTTTTAGTAATCTAGAATAAATGCATCCCAGTTATTGAATATTCTAGTTAATATTAACTTAAACAGGTTACCCAAAGATTTCTGGCCAAGATAAGTATTAAGTACATAGTGGCACTTGAGCAATTTGTAGTAAATTAAATTACTAAAACTGCAGAACTGATAACTGATGCTTCCTTAAAGTAAACAGGGTACCTGACTGGTAAAGTGAACTGGGCACCTAACTGATGATATCTTTCCTGCAGGGACATCCAAATGAACAAATTTTGATTTATTGTATAAAATCCAAAGGTAAGTAATTAAAAAGAGAGGAGTCATCCTGGTGCTATGGCTGAGGCCTGTAATCCTAGCACTTTGGGATTCTGAGTTGGAGGGTGGCTTCAGCCTTGGAGTTTGAGGCTGTAGTGAGCTGTGATCATGTCACTGCACTATGGCCTAGGAAACAAAGTGTCTCTAAACAGAGAGAGAGAGAAAGAGAGACAGAGGAAGAATAAAAAGAACTAAGAGCTTAAGAAGTTACAGCTGCTTATAGGCCAACTGGAGAGTCAGTTTATTTGAGGAGTGAGCAGTAATGAAGGGCTAGGCACATAAAGAAGCCAGTGAGCATAGCAATCCCAGTGATCTTTCTCTTATGCAATTAAAGCAATGCATGTGGAAGAAATGTGACTTAACTAAAAGAAAGCTCTGCTTTATTGGAAAGACTGGAAAGTTTCTGCCACTGAGGTCTACTTAAGCCAGGACGATTTAGAGTGAGATCCTCTGGGTGATGGCCATGACTGATGCGAAATTGTTAGATCTTGAAAGACTCTTAGAAAATGTTGGTTGGATCAAGGTTGTGGATAATATTTTTGCTAACACTCCATTGTGAATAGAAAATGAAGCCACTCTGATTTCACTCTTTATATTTTCAACTTTTCCTTCTGTGAATTTAGAATAAATAGAGTGTTATTGATCTGTGGTCCTTTGTGCTGGAACATGATATATGAGTTCACATGGAATGCAGATTCACACAGTAAACTGAGGTATATATCAGTAGGCTTTCAGCTCTTCAGCATTTTTTTTTAATATCCATCAAGCACAGAGGGTTTTGAATGTGAAACCATGACATTTGAACCTTTGACTTTTCATCACACAAGTGGTAAAGTTCTTCAGTCCCTGGGTCCATAACATTTGCAGAAATAATGTTGAGATATATGTTGGTGAGGGGCAGCTTTTGGAGAGTGCAAACAGTACCCCTCATTGCTCCTTTTTTTTCTTGCTGCCATCCTCACTTTCAAATACTATGCACTGCTCACTTTTTACTCTTTTATGAGCCTTGATGCAAAAACCCAGAGTAGCTAAGAAGTTTGGTGGATCAGGTGAACAGTACAAGATTATGGAAGGTCAGGTCCCTGCCACTCCCATAAGGCCCTCTCCAGGACCAGCATGACTGCCAAAATAGGGGACACAGTGGAGGGAGAAGATGATACTGAACCCTCTTTTGATATAACCAGGAAGCATTAGAGAGATTTGGGTACCTTGGAGGTGAAGAGGTAGAGATCCCAAGGAGGTTTCCTCTCTTGTCTTTATTTTAAAATCTCCTGGACCGCCTGCGGGTAGCAGTGAGTCTAATATTTTCCCTGGAGCACAGATACTTTCTCAAGTCTCTGAGGCAGCCACAGCCAGCATAAGATGTGAATGGATGTGAAGTGATCGCCAAGTAACTTACTTATATTACCTGTTGTGTGGCCTACTGAGGAAAGTTTAATGTTACTTTCCCTAAGATAGTGCAGTTCAGAGCAATTCAACTAAACCTAATTTTCTACGCATTTTTGCTGTCCCAAGAAATATACTAGCAGAATGCCAGTAAAAATAACGCAAGGTTCTGAGCCCCTCCTTTTACTTACCATAAACCTGTTGTGCATTTCATCAATAAGTGGGTTTTCTTATGCTGAATTCATTCTCTTACTATGTCCAGGTTCCATCTAAAGGTTGCATGCAGTCCCACATCTTCTGCTTTGGTCACATTTTCAGGTACCCAGTTAAAATGTAAACTCTTTGAAGAAGATTAATGGATACTGAATCTATCTCTCTGCCCTTTCCCTTTTATATCTATATTTTGTTCATGCATTAACTACACAATCAAGCCCCAAATATCTATCTGTTTTCAAGCCATTTGTTTCTTTGTGACTCAGAAAAATGTGTTTTCATAAACTTGCCACTGAATTAGCCAGATGATATGGTGAAAAGGAAAGGAGGAAAAAAAATACATGAAGAAGCAAGGACAAGAAATAATGTGGAGGACAGATGGAAGGGGAATAGGAAAGAGCTGGTTCTGCAGAGTTAAACAGTAGGCTCATGAAAATAATAGTCATTTATATGAATAATCTTTATTTTTCTTGGAAAAGCAAAGCCTTCCTTTTACATAAGTAATTTTAGAACTTCAATGAAGGGAGAAAAAGGCACTAACTGTTCAATGTTTTCAAGGCATGAGTACCTCTCCTGCAGGAGAGAGGCAAAGAAAGAAAATTTAGATGAGGACGGAGGAGAAAGCAAAAACAAAAAAGATGAGCTTTTTTGTGAGGATTTAAAAGGCCAAATTCTTTGTCCAGTTCTCCTGGAGCCTCAGCTCAAAGTCAGTTATATATGGTGTAAAATAGACATTCTGGTACTTGCTTATTTTATTTGTTCTCAATCAGCAGCGTCACAGAAAACTCAACTAAATTAGAAATTAATTTGGATAAAAAGCTAGTACTCTTTAATGTGGCTTTATGTTTATCTTTAAGTAAATTATTCCAAAACATGAAAATACCATTGTGTCAAAATAAGCCGCCTGCAGAATAGAATAAAACATTCTAATTATTTTAGACAAAAAACAATTCAAATGATTTTGGCAAGAAAGTGCTGTGTTTTTCAGCCTATCTTTCTTTAAGCTTATTATTTTTTTATCTAGCAGATGGAAGAATTTTGAAGGTTAAGCTTTAAAGTACTACCATCTTCAAACCTTAAAATTTGCTTTTAGGAACTGACATAACTTCATATCTTGATTTTACACAAATCTTCCCTTTTTAATCTCAAGCAGAACTTTCTTGCATTTTTTTCTTTTGAAATAGTTTATGATCACTGACACTTAGCTACCACACTATTAGAAGGAAGTCATATTTCCCAAATTACCTTGGAAAATTTTATGGCTAGAATTTTAAAAATGGAATATCTGATACAGAGTCTGAGCTAATGTTTGACTTTAGTGTTGAAATAAATATATTGTCCCATTCTGTGTTGGAGTAATCACCTGGAAGAAACTGTGATTTCTAGGTCAGAGGAACTAATAATAAATGCCTGCTGGAAGGGCAGGTTCTCCCCTCTTCTTGGGGAATTAATACCCTAAACACTGAGTGAAGGAGTGGAATGGAAGAAACAATTTTATATCATCAGGACGCAAACATTTGTAAATGTAAGGTGCAGGGGAGGATGGGGTAGTGTCTTCGTCCATTTGAGCTGCTGTAACAAAATACCATAGACTGGATGGCTTAAACAGGAATTTATTTCTTACAGTTCTGGAGGCTACAAAGTCCAAGACCAAGGTGTTGGCAGATTCTTTGTCTGGTAAGGGCCCATTTCCTGGTTCATAGACAGTGCTTTCTGGCTCTGTCCTCACATGGTGGAAGGGGTGAGAGGTCTCTCTCAGGCATCTTTTATAAGGACACTGATCTTACTCATGAAGTCTCTGCCTCTATTACCTGTTTCCTAAAAGCCCCACCTCCTAATACCATCACCTTGGGCGTTAATATTTTAACATATAAATTTTAGGCAGCTACAAACATAAAGACCATAGCAGGTGGGGAATGCGAGTTCTTAGTAATATCCAGTGGCCCTGTAGGAAAGTGCATCCAGGGTGGGTGATGAAAGACTTGCTGGAGGGGGAACATATTCAGTCAGTTCCTCAACCTGCATTTTAAAATAAGACCAGGCAGGCACATTCACAGGCATTGAAAGTGTCCAAAAAAAAAAAAATGCACTTTTCCCAATCTGTCTTTAAATCAATTTATCCTCAGCTTCCATGCAGTTTACCAAGCTCAATAATTTCTGTTATTCAAATTCCAAAAAAATAGTCACTTGGTTTAGTTACATTACAAGATGAAGAAATTAGCAATATATTTTATAAGGGGAATAGATCACTTTGCTGAATTTGTAATGAGATTTTGCCATTAGTTTATTCCAATAAACATGGTCTGTTTGTCATCATTGGATAGCTATGCAATGATGATTCAGAATGAATCCCTGGCCTCAGGTCTAGAACCTAATGGACAGGTGTTCATTTCAGCATAATAGAAGTGTTAGAGTTTCAATTCAAATTCTAACAGATGGTATTGTTACAGATACTAAATTACACTATCAATGGTAGATATAATTCTCATATTAAGTGAGAGATTTGCACTAGGGCACAGTGTACTGGGGCATGGTAAGTGCGGGCACTAAGGAAGAGAAGGTCTAATTTTGAAATAAGATTGGGAGAATTAAAAAAGTGCCATGAGTATTTTTCATAATAACTTAAAGAAAATTACTTTGCAAATCAGTGTGAGCCAGGGCAAGATAATTATCCCAATTTCTGCAAAATTCCATTTGGTAAATTTATATATTGCATAATAAAAATTAATACCTTGTTTATTATAAGAAAATAAATATTAAAATTTAAAATTATACAAATACTCAATAAGCAGAAAATTACTTATACATTAAATTTATATGCTAGAGTTTACCACTTAATAAATTGCCAAACTATTTTGTTCTTTATTATTACAATAGTATTTTTTCAAAAGTTCTACATTATCAGTAGAGTTATGATGTCTATTTTAGAGATGACATTAAGTAATTTATCTTTTTTAGTAAATAGTTCATCATTTTCAGCATGAATCTATTTGTGAAACCTTTTAAATTTCTATTTACTTTTCAGCAGTTAAGCATACAAGGAACTGTGATTTGGATGCTAATGTAAAAAATAAAAACCATTTTTATTCATTGAAAGTTTTAGGCTATGTCCAAATGCAAGATATTTTGGAAGTGACTTTAATGCTTAGTTCCTTCAAATGACCTGATTAACTCAAAGCAAAGGAGCTTTGCATTAAGTAACAGCAAGATTTATTCTATACCAAGAAGTAATACAGTGCTAGCTGAATGTGAGGAAGTCACATGGCTTCAACATTTCCCTCAGATAACTGTGTTCACAACACAGAGATAGAAAGTCCTGTGACCACTAAGTGTATGGTGGAGACTGTCCCTTGTCAAGATACAATAATGGGCTCTGTTCACAAAACTACCATAAGTGATTTGCAGAGCAGATGAGGGAAACCCATAAACCCTGTTTAGCCTATCAGACTGAAAAATTGTTACTCAAACTTCTTTTTTTTTTTTTTGAGACGGAGTTTCGCTCTTGTTACCCCCTCTGATGTTGAACTGCTGCAAGGATCTAGAAGCACATTTTAGTGTTTGGGTCAACAAACTCAAATCCTGTTCTCTCAATGAAGAAATTTATCTCATCTGCATAGTGTGAGAGTTTAAGAACTAATTCATGGATTTTAATGGTCTTTTCATTTACTGCACTGCATGAAGTGACAATCACAGTTTGTTTTGTTCTGGCTAAATTCGATTTTATATCATCTTCACATATGGCACTTCAGCATTATCACCACTGGGCTTTCCCCATAGGAGCTGTGTACTCATGTTCTACAGCTCCTGATGTGACTGGGTACACAGAGCGTGGCACTGGATAACTGATCCTGTCAAGTAAGGATGGATAGAGAGTCAAATGAATGTATCATTTTTTATCATTTAGCTGCACCATGAAACTACTCTAAAAAATGTGGCCGGTCATTAAGTGAAGATGAGATTTTCAGGCTAAATCTCTACGAATGAATGAAATGGATGCCTCTCGGTCTTACATGAATATGAGTATTTACTCAATTCTTAGTAACATGCCACTGTTTCATCTAGTGGCTATCTAGCAGAGTACCAAGCTCCTGTCAATAATATGATGGGACTAAAAGCGCAAGGCTGAACTTGAAGTAGTAAAATATATGAAAATAATAATAGTTGTACCAGTTATAGCGTGTGTATTTATTATTGCTCTCAATTTTTATTCAGAGCTTTCTTTGTTCCAGGCACTAAACTAAGCCCTTTTGCAATTATAATCTCATTTAATCTTTGCAGAAGTGCTCTATGGTATATTCTTTTCTTATCCTTACTTTCCTGATAAGGAAAGAGAGTATGAGAAATTGACTAACATTCCCTAGATACATGATTAAATGACAGAGTCAGAATTAGAACCAGAGAGCCTGAGCTCTGCAGTGTGCTATCCATGGATTTGTATTTTATTTGTCAGGTATATTTTTATTTTATTCTAAAGACAGAAATAAATGATTTTTAAAAGATTATCTACATGCCCTTTATCCATTCTTTCCATAAGCATAACTTTTTCAGGAGTTGACTTTGTCTTGGAGACAGTATGTCAAATTTTATGCTCAGATAAAGGTCATTGAAGTAGTGAGCATGTGCCTATGGGATGAATTTGTCTACTGTGAATTGTATATCATTCCAACACTGTGGTTAGAATGACTGTATTTATTATGTGGACTGGGATGGCACGGAAGAGTGGGTAATTTCACTTTAGCACTACAAATCTATTAACAAATTTGTCTGAGAATTCATGCGAAAGTTTTCAAAATATTACATTCCCTTTCCTGAATAGTGCTGTATTCTTCATTTAATTAAGTATCTTATTTTAAAGTCATATACAACACATTATGCTCTATGTATCTTTTGACATATGGCCAATTGTGTATAACACTCTCAAATCTGCCAGCTGTGTTTAAGTAACAAAAATATTTTGTTTTCAGACAGCTTGATAGAAATCCTGAAGTTTGTGAGAAAACAGAACTTCTTAAAAATGTTATTTTTTTGAACCACCAGAAACTCTGAGATGATACTCAAAGGGAAGAGCTCTTGTTTTTACCATAATAGAAGTTTTCTTGTTTTTAATAACAACATATTGCCAAATTGTATTGAGTTTATTTTTCAGTAGGATTTTTAGTTCCTTTAGTTTTTGTTTTAAGATCTGACAGAATAAAGAATGCTTCCCCAGTCTAAGACAAACTGTGCTTTGCTTGTGTTAATGACAAAAATAAAATAAAATTTTAGAACCCACTGAGACTGGTTAATAAAGGGTTTCAGACTAAAAGAAATACAGTGTCTAAGACATAATTAAATACTGTTTTCAATGTTTGACACCCTGTCTTAAGGACAGAATCTTAACTTGCCCAAATTGCTTATAAGCTAGCAACTAGGAGTGGATGGTGGGCAGAAAAGAGGAGTTGTATTTACTCTGGGCCTGATAGCTCTGGCTCTTCAGGCTCCACCCGTAGACAGAGGAGGTGTTCTGACCTCTTTCATTACCTCTCTCAAGGGAGAGGCTGAGAACCTATGATGACATGCATTTTCAACCTCTGCCAAGGATATAATTCTATTAGACAAGTGTTTTGCAAACTATGGGTGGTAACCCATTGGTGGGTTGGGAAATCAATTTAGTGGGTCTGACCAACATTTAAGAAATTTGAATAGAATATATTATACATTTTTCTAATATCTGTTTCAATTGTACATGTGTGCACGTGTGTGTGTGTGTGTGTGTGTGTGTGTCATATATTACTGGGTCATAATATAAAATGTAATTTTTACTGTTGGTTATAAAGTCACAAGCGTAAAAGCTACTAGATTGGCCTTCTACCAATGACATAACAATTGTGATATTGTTTTGCTTTATTTCATAAGTAAAGAGACCTGTTTTTCCCTGAGTAAATTAGGGAGTTCTATAAATAAGTAGGATTTCTAAACAAAGAGCTTAAAGCAACCAGTTTGCATATATTGCTCATTCTTAATCAGTGCAGAAATGCAGCTATATTAGCATGCAGTCATCTTTGCATCTTAGTAAAAAGGCATATCATGCATAAAAACAGCAGACATGATTAATTAATGCCCTCTGTACTCATAGAGGAAAAAATAATCATGCTGGGTGCAGTGGCTCAAACCTGTAATTCCAGCACTTTGGGAGGCTGAAGCAGATGGATCAGGAGGTCAGGAGATCAAGACCATCCTGGCCAACATGGTGAAACCCCACCTCTACTAAAATACAAAAACTTAGCCGGGCATGGTGGCACATACCTGTAGTCCCAGCTACTCAGGAGGCTGAGGCAGGGGAAATCACTTGAACCCAGGAGGTGGAGGTTGCAGGGAGCTGAGATTGCACCACTGTACTTTAGCCTGGCAACAGAGTGAGACTCGATTTCAAAAAAAAAAAAAAAGATTATATCCTAGGAGTCAAGTGATTCAGACCAATGTGAAAAATTTTCACCAATACTCACAACTAAATACCTATAATATGCAAAGCACAGTATTAACAGGAGAAAGGGGTTAGTAATACAAAACAATGATGACTGGGTTCTATTGCCAAAATACATTTACAGTCTGGTGAGAAAGAGAGACTTGTAAAGCAATAATTCAAGGCAACAACAATGTGGGATTGTGCAAGTCCTTGGTCTATTGGCTCTCAAGTCCATTCCTTGCACTTCCTCTTTTCTGCTCTGTATTGTGAGAGAGGCTGACCCCTACAGGGGGCATTTACAAGGCTCCTTTGTCAGATGGCTTCTACAGGGTTTGGGCAACAGGAGCCACTAGTAAGATATTGGAGAACAAGAGGGAGAAGTCAGTATTTCTCTTTCTCCTTCTTGGTCTCTGGGGTTCAAGTTCCCTTTATAGAAAGTGGTCATGGCTACAGGTTCCTCTAGGTAGCCCTGGCCCCTGGGTTCCTATTCTGGCTATACTTATTCTTCTCTTTGGCCTTAAATTTCAGGATTATAATAAATCACTATTTCTGCTGATCTCTTGATTGCTTCACCATTGCCGGTTGGCCTCTAACAGTTTTCAAAACCTGCTTAACAAATTTCTGTATTAAGTTCCTTTTGTTTTTAGGTACTCAGGGTTGTTTCTATTTTTCTGGTTATGCTATCATAAATATATAAGTTTACAATGAGATGAGATATTTTTGCATCATTATAATCACTGGAATTTATTTAATTGTACATGTGTCAGGTATTAGTCTAAGTACCTTTTATATATCAACAGCTCTATTTTTCAGATGAGGAAAAAGAAGCACAGAGAGGTTACTTGACTTCCCCAAGGTTATTTAACTAAGGAAGCACTGCCTTGCCTTGATTTTCCATTTAGATTTTCTTTAAGAACCCAATGCTTTGCCTATAGAATTATTTTCAGGTGTATGATTCCTCAAATTTATCAAGCATTTAAAAACTTCCAGGATCTTTTGATACTGATTGATTGCTTGGTTGATGTCAATGAACATTTATTAAGCATCTAGCGTATACCAAACATGATGATAAGTGCTATAGTTGAAAATGGTATGACTATCTTCTATGAATAGTCACTCTTTCAACCTGCTTTCATGAGTGTGCTGTCGTTGCTAAAATCAAGGACTTCTCAAGTAGGATAGGCTTTCAAATATTCCGGTTAAGGGAGATCTAGATAGCAGCCCAGAAATAATCTGTTTACCTGTGAAACTTGCATTTGGAAATATTCCTCTCTGATTCTCAAAGAAATCATCTGCAGCCTTACCCTGAAACTAGTGCTCTTTAATTTGTCCATTTGAAGTAAACATATATTTTAGTACCTCAGGTACATCAAGTCTGGGAAGTAATCTTTCCTTTGTAGCTAAATAATCATCAATGAACAACATTATGGTTGTTTTTCATTACTGTAGTTTGGGGAGCTACTCATCTCAAACTTTCTCAATCAATACAATATTAATGTATCAGCAACCAACCAATGAACCCTCTGGGTATGGATTATTCAGTATGCATACAAGGCTACTCATATTATGGACTGAAACGTACAATCAAGCAAAATAATGTGCACACAGCTGTTTTATATTTAGTTGGCTTTCTAATGTGAGCTAATTTGTTGTAGGGACTGAAGGCATTACTAAGATTTATTTCAGGTTTAGGATGAGATAAAATTATTGTCTGAAGGTGAAACTCTAGTCTCCACTCAACTTTAACAGACATTGCTTTTCTGTTTTCTGAACATCGGATGGAGGAAAGTGTTTAACATATTAGCATATATGAAGATAATCGGCTTCTCAATACCTCCTTCCACTCTGAAACCAACATCTTAAAACCTCTACTTCCTGTTTATAATGAAAAACGTGAGTAAAAGCAAAGATAAAATGAATATTACTTGGACTTGAAAACAGTTAGTGAAAATTAGATGGTGACTGCATAACAAAATACAGTATTCACCTTGTTCTCAGATTTATATCTTAGCTAAATGATCTGACAGAAAGCATAACTGTTCAATAGATACCTAATTCATGGTAGAAGTTGTTGCTTTTATCCACATTTTCCCCTTGGGCAGAAGTAAAGCACAGAAGAGAGGAAATAAAAGACTTTAAGGGGAGTAAAAAAATGCCATGCTATGGTTTTGTAATAAACCGGTGTTATCTCCTGAAACTGTATCACCGCAGAAAACCTTGCAAGAAAAGAATCAACACTAAACCATTATGCAGGAGAACACCATACCACAACTACTAAAAGGGATCAAGTTAGTGATCCTGAATAGAACAATATTGTATTGGTTGTGAAAATGAAATCTACTTTGTCAGGAGGCTAACAGGGTACAGAAAATAAATTGTAACAGCCATGAAAAAAGATAGACCAGAAACGTTTAATTCTATCAGTGAATATTGTAAGCTTATTGAGAAGTCAAAACTCCAGAAGAATGCGAGTTGTTCTTGTGGGCTTATTATGAAGATCGGGTTGTTCTATTTAATTGAGCATGCTAGCCAGCAGAATGCATGCCTACTTTCTGCTTCTAAACAAGCAGGAAAAATACATTATCCATGTTATAGAATAAGATATTTATTTATGCACCCTGCTGTATTAGTGATCCCGTTAACTATGTAATTATAAAAATGTCATAATTTAACAACTTTAAAGGCAATGTTGCTTAATAATAGGAAACCATCTGCACAGTTCAAATATTAGCACCTGAAAGAAATCAGAATGTAAATAAACTAAAATTATAACTAAAAATTAATATTTTACTTTCTATCACTGCTATTTGATTTCTTTACCCACTTATGTTGACTGCCGTCTTCACAAAGATTCTAATGGTTCCTATCTCCTAAATATCTTTCCAGTTTGTGCATCTTCCTCCATTCTCACAGCCACTTTACTGGTTCAAGTCACCTTGCTTGGATCATTATAATAAGATTCTAAACAGCACTACTGCCTTCTTACTTCATTCCAAACA
This sequence comes from Sapajus apella, assembly GCF_009761245.1. Taxonomy (NCBI): domain Eukaryota; kingdom Metazoa; phylum Chordata; class Mammalia; order Primates; family Cebidae; genus Sapajus; species Sapajus apella. The sequence goes on along the minus strand of NW_022437038.1, from coordinate 4,229,997 downwards.
GTACTGCTACTCTTCTCGAATACATTCTAAGTCATTCTCCACTTTTCAGCCAATGTGATATTTCTAGCACATACATTTAACCATGTCAATTCCCTGCTCAAGTTATTCCAACATTTCCCCTTTCCCTCAGGGTAAAATTCAAATATCTTAAAATAGCTATTCCTATATTATCTGGCTTTGGCTTATTATTTCTGAAGTTTAGACATGATTGGGGCAGGTATCTGTGGTAGATTGAAAAGGCCAGGCTTTTAGTTCCTTCCATTAACAAGTGAAGTCCATTGCCCTACCCTTTAAATATCGGCTGCTCTTGTGACTTCTTTGATCAATAGAATATCTCATAAATTATAGTGCATGAGTTCTGAGGCTACTTTTCAAGAGGGCTTGCAGCTTCTGTTCTTGCTCTGAACCCTACCACTGCTTTGTGAAGAAGGCTGAGCTAACCATATTGAGGATGAATGACCGCAAGAGAGAGTCCCAGTACTGATGAGCCAGGCCTTCTAATTCCAGCCCAAAGTTCTGACCCATAGGAGTGTTAGCCAACAAATAATTCTATCTTTTCATTTTTCATTATTTTCCTTTTCCATTTTGATGAAAAAATTTGAGTTTTATCCCATCATAAAACAAATAGAATTGTGACTTGTGCTTCACAAATTATATATCTCCATAATATTCTGTATATTTCTGAGAGTTCTATTACATTTGTTTTAGCTCAAGATCTCCCCTTTCTCCAGGAAATTGGTGAGAATTATTAGTGAGGTAAGGCTGGTAGGGGGGTGGAGGAATTCCCTGAGGCAGTAAATCTAGGTGCAGTTGTGTGCATGAAAATTCTTCATTGAGATGGCTCCACTAGCAGGGAAAAAGCAGTGCTGGTTTCCCCAGCTATAATGTAACCATGAGTGGACCCAGTCCCATGGGATCCCATTGTATAAATCCAAAAGTAATTGAAAGCACAGACAGGAAGTGATACCCGTTTTCATGTGAAAGTATTCTCAGCAACTTGTCAGACCTTAACCCCATATTCATTAGAGATATGCTGACTCCCCTCTTTTCTGAGTGAAGAATGAATCTTGGCATGACACTCTTGGTCTGAATTCTACTTGGGACTCTTGAGAATTTCATTGGGTAGATGTATCAACTGTCAGGCTCTCCAAAGGATTCGGTCCAGGAAGAACAAAGAGAAGCAAAGTTCCTACTCAAGGATTCCTCAGGTATTGCCTCCCCTCTGGACTCTTCAGGTTACTTTAAGATGCATCATTACATTATTTATTGTAGTTTTTCTTCTTTTTTATGTAGGCACTTACACCTATAAATTTCCCTCTTAGTACTGTTTTCACTGTATCCCATAGGTTTTGGTGTGTTGTGTTTCCATTAACATTTGTTTCAATAAATTTTTAAAATTTCCTTTTAATTTCTTCATTAACCCATTAGTAATTCAGGACCATATTGTTTAATTCCCTTGTATTCTTATTGTTTCCAAAATTCACCCTGTTATTAATTTCTAGTTTTCTTCCATTGTGCTTAGAGATGATGTTTGATAGTATTTCAATTTTTCTGAATGCTTCAAGACTTGTTTTATGACCTAACATATGGTCTCTTCTTGAGAAACATCCATGTGCTGAGGAAAAGAATGTGTATTTTGCAACTGTTGGATGAAATGCTCTGTAAGTACTTATTAGAGCAATGCTTTTCTACAGTGCAGATTAAGTCTGATGTTTCTTTGCTGAGTTTTTGTTTGGGAGCTCTTTCCACTGCTGAAAGTAGGGTTTTGAAGTCTCCAGCTATTATTGTGTTAAGGTCTATCTCTCTCATTAGCTCTAAAAACATTGGCTTTATATATCTGGGTTCTCCAGTGTTAGGTGCATATATATTTACAGTCATTATATCCTCTTGCTGGATTAACACTTCTTATTATGTAATTATCTTCTTTTGTCTCTTCTTACAGTTTTTGTCTTGCAGTTTATTTAATCTGATATAAGTACAGCTATTCCTGCCTGTTTTTGGGTTCCATTTGCATGGAGTATCTTTTTCCATCCCTTTATTTTCAGTCTATATGTGTCTTTATAGGTGAAGTATGTTTCTTGTCAGCGACAGATCATTGGGTCTTTAAAAAATGTATTCAGCCACTCTGTCTTTTTATTAGAGAGTTTAGTCCATTTATATTCAATGTTATTGTTGATAAGTAAAGACTTTCTCCTGCCATTTTGTTATTTGTTTTCTGGGTGTTTTGTGGTCTTCCCTTCCTTCTTCCCATCCTTCTTGTCTTCCTTTAATGAAGGTGATTTTCTCTACTGGTATGATTTATTTTTTCGCTTTTAACTTCTTGTGTATCTGTTGTATGTCTTTTGCTTTGAGGTTACTGTGAGGCTTGCAAATAGTATCCTGTAACCCATTTTTTTAAACTGCTGGCAACTTAATACTGATTCCATCAACAAACAAAAGCACATACAAAAAGAAAACTAATAGAAACACTATACTTTAATTTCATACCCCTGCTTTTTAACTTTCTGTTATCTTTCTTTATGTATTTTTGTACTGCCTATGTCTTGAAAAGTTGTACTTTTTCATTGGTTCATCATTTATTCTTTCTCCCTAAGATAAGAGTAGTTTACACACCACAATTGCTTTGTTATAATATTCTGCGTTTTCTGTACTTCCTGTTATCAGTGAGTTTTGTACCTTTAGATGATTTCTTTTTTTTTTTTTTTTTCGAGACAGAGTCTTGCTCTGTTGCCAAGCGCCAGGCTGGAGTGCAGTGGCGCAACTTCGGCTCACTGTAACTTCTACCTCCTGGGTTCAAGCAATTCTCCTGCCTCAGCCTCCCAAGATGATTTCTTATTTCTCATTAACCAGCTTTTTTTCAGATTGAAGAACTCCTTTTAGGGTTTCTTGGAGGACAGGTCTAGTGTTGATGAAGTCCCTTGGTTTTTGTTTGTTTGGGAAGGTCTTTATTTTTCCTTCATGCTTGAAGTGTATTTTTGCCAGTTACACTATTCCAGGGTAAAAGTTTTCTTCCTTCAGCATTTTAAATATGTCCCGCCACTCTCTCCTGGTCTGTTAGGTTTCCGTTAAAAAGTCTGCAGCAAGACATGTTGGAGCTCCATTGTATGTTATTTGCTTGTTTTCTCTTGCTGCTTTTAGGATCCCTTCTTTATCTTTGACCTTTGGGAGTATGTTTATTCCATGTCTTGAGAGCTGCTTGATGTTCTATATAACCTTTGTGTGCTTGAATCTTGATATCTTTCTCTAACTTCGGGAAGTTCTCTGTTTTTATCACTTAGAATAAACTTTCTATTCCTATCACTTTTAGTACCTCCTCTTTAAGGCCAATAACTTTTTGAATTGTCCTTTTGAGATTATTATCTTGATCTCGGAGGCGATCTTCATTGTTTTATATTGTTTTTTTTCTTTTGTCTCCTCTGAGTGCATGTTTTCAATTAGCCTGTCTTCAAGCTAATTCTTTCTTATGCTTCCACATTTCTACTATTAAGAGACACTGATGCATTCTGCAGCATGCCAATTGCATTTTTTAACTATAGAATTTGTGCTTGGTTCTCTTTAGTTATTTCAATTTCTTTTTTAAGGTTTTCTGATAGAATTCTGTGTGATCTTGAATTTTTTTGAGTTTCCTCAAAACAGCTATTTTGAATTCTCTGTGTGAAAGGTGTTTTTCCAGGAGTGGTCCCTGATGCATTATTTAGTTTATTTGGTGAGGACATGTTTTCTTAGATGATCTTGATGCTTGTAAATATTCTTCAGTGTTCGGGCATTAAAGAGTTAGTTAGTTATTGTAGTCTTTGCAGTCTGGGCTTGTTTATGCTTATCTTTCTTCAGAGGGTTTTCCAGGTATTCAGAAGGACTTGGGCCCTAAGTGAAATAACACTGTTTTTTTTTTGTTTTGTTTTGTTTTGTTTTTGATGCATAAAAGTAGCACCTTAGTGGTCTGGGGTAAGATCCGGAAGAATTCTCTAGAATTCCATGCAGAGATTCTTGCTCTTTTCTCTTACTTTCTCCTGAACAAATGGAGTCTCTCTCTCTCTCTCTCTCTCTCTCTCTCTGTGCTGAGCCACCTGGAACTGGGATGAGTGATGCAGGTGCCCCTGTGACCACCACTACTGGGACTGCATTAGAGCAAACCTGAAGCCAGCACAACATTGGGTCTCACTCAAGACCTGGTGTAATAACCACTTCTTGGCTACCACCTATGTTCACTGAAGGCCCTAGAGCTCTACAATCAGCAGCTGGTGAAGCCAGCCAGGTTTCTGTCCTTCCCTTCAGGGTGACAAGCTCTCCCAGCCCCAGACAGATCCAGAGATGATGGCTGGGAGCCAGGCATTGGAGTCAATAATGTTAGAAATTTGCCTGATGTTCTATTCGACTGTGACTCAGCTGGCACTCAAAGCACAATACAAAGTCCTTCCTTCTCTTCCCTCCCCTTTCTACAGGCAGAGGAGCCTCTTCCTGTGCCCATCGCCACCACTGGCCCACAGGGTTTTTCCCAGGCCACCTCTGATTTTCACTTAAAGCCTAGAAGCTGTTGAGTTGGATTTTGGTGAATGCTGCCAGCCCTGAGACTTCTAGGCAGTGGGTTTCCCTGTGGCCCAGGGCAAGTCCAGAAATACTGTCTAATATCCTAGGCTTGGATCTGGGACCCCAAGAGCCTGCTTGTGGCTCTACCTCACTGTGGCTGATCTGGTACCTGAGGTGCAAGACAAAGTCCCCTTTACTTTTCCCTCTGCTTCTCTCAAACAGGAGCCTTTTGCTTTGTTCACCACAGCTGGGAATGTTCTGGGTCACACCTGAAGTGAGCCCATCTCAGAGCCTGAGGCCCACAGTACAATACCTGGGCATCACTGCTGGTTATTCAGGGCCAAGGGCTCTTTAGTCAGCAGATGATGAATCCTGCCAGGGCTGGGTCCTTTTGTTCAAGGCAGTGGCTTCCCTTTCGGCCCATGGTGTGTCTAGAAATATTGTCTAGGAGCTGGAGGGAATGGAGGCCTCATGACTCTGCCTGGTGCCCTATCGCACTGTGGCTTGGCTGGTATCCAAGATGCAAGACAAAGTCTTCTTTACTTTTCCCTCCCCTTTTCTCAGGCAGAAGGAAGGAGACTGTCCTTGCTGTGAGCTGCACTGCCTGGGTTGGAAAAGAGGTGATGCAAATACTCCCTTAGCTGCCCCAGCCGGTGATGATCCCCAGGTTACATGCCATCCTTTCCATGAGCTCTAAGTCAAGCTAAGCACTAGGAGTTGCCTAGGAAATGCAGACCTTGTGTCTTAGGCTGTCTTTCAAGTTTACCTAGGACCCCACAGCCCTTTGGCCCACATTGCCAAGGCCTGCTGAGAAACTTAAATTCCAGCCACTGGGATGGGAGATTCTCCTCTGGCTAGGTCTGGTTCAAATGCTTCCTCCATGCATGAGTGTTGACCGAGTTCAGCATGGCTTTGTTCTCCAGTATGACAGGTAAGCACTGAGTTCCAAGTAAAGTCCCCCAGTCACTGTGCTCTATCTCCCCTGGTGACCAGACCCTCCACGCTGAACAGCTGCTGCCAGAGGATGGGGAGTGGTGACATCTGTGATTCAAGACAGTCTCTCCCACCCTCTTGAATGCTTCTTTTAGTGATATGAAGTTAAAATCAGGTACTGTGATTGCTCACCTGATTTTTGGTTCTTGTGATGGTGCTTTTCTGTGTGCAGATATTGGTTAAAATTTGGTGTTCCTGAGGAGGGACTAATGGTATAGGCTTTTATTCCATCATCTTACTCCAACTCATTTTCAGGTTTCTAACCAGTGGCCAGTGAACCTAAATTACTTTGAGTTACAGTCACTGCATTGAACATCTTTAAATCTCTTTTTCTATGTTGATAGCTATTACCCTTTCAGGGGCTCTTACTTCTAATTAGGTACCAGGTTACATTACCTCCTCTGAGATTTCCTTATAGATAAACTGTATCTCAATTAGCTGTCTTCTAGAACCATCTGTCATGCAACAGTATCACTTGGAGTTTTACTGACATTCATGAAAGTGAAAGCTCTTTATTAGCATTGTGACCTTGGGCAAGTAATTTAACTTCTTCAATTACTCTATAAAAGGAGTTAATCAAAACCCACTTTGCAGGTTTGTTGTGCTCCAATGATGTCATGCTTCCTCAGAAGCTCCCCACCCCCAGTGGATCACATGGATTTATTATCTCCATCAGAAGTATCTATTTTTCATTCAGTCATTCAACAATATTTGTACCTAAACTGTGACCGATACTGCCTAGGGTATTCGAAGCGGACAAAGATTGCTGCCCTTGGGTCACTTACATTCTAGCAGGAGGGAAAAGATAAGAAAAAATAATAATAAAATAAATGAATAAATTTTCTAGTATACTCAAAAATGATAAGTACTGTCAAGAAAAAAAATGGTAGAACAGAATATGGAGAGTCATACGAGTCAAGCTGGGCTGTAAGAACAGAGTAATCAAGGCAGCCTTCTTTTATCCAGAAAAAGGTATTTGAGCAAAGATTTGAATGAGGTGAGTAAATTAGACAAATGCATATCTGGGAAAAGAAAGCTCTAAGTAGAAGGAACAGTCCCCGAAAAGGATAGCATGCTCTTGTGTGAGAAATTGAAAGGAAGCCAGTGTGACTGGAGCTGAGGGAATGAGTGGGAGAACAGGATAAAACGAAGTCAAAGAAATCATGGGGACTGAATCAAATAAGAAGTTAATTGGCTATTGTAAGCATGTTGGCTTTAACATTGGTTGAAATGAACTTGTTTCACAGGATTTTGAGCAAAAGACTGATGTGGTCTGATTTTCATTTTTAAAAGATCATGTTGGATTCTTAGTTGAAAATAGACTATAGGGAAAGAAGGAGGAAAGCAGAGATACCAGTTGGGTGCTATTGCAGATGGTAGTGGCAAGGACCAGGTTGGTAGCTATGGATGTGGTGAAAAGTGGCCAGATTATGGATGTATTTTGAAGGTAGACCAACAATATTTCCTGATAAATTAGACATACAGTGTGAGAGAAATAGAGGAATCCAAAACATGTCTAAAATCTCCAGACCTTTTATGTGACATATCCCTCTTACATTCCCCCTATTAAATCTTACTGTGTGTTTTGTGTTGTGTGTTTTATGTTCTATTCCACTGAAGTCTCAACCCTCTCAACTAACAAAGTGATAAATGAATCAATGTTATTTTTGTATAGTTTTGGTGTTCAGTTATTGTTTTAAACTGACCTTGGTTTAGCAGCCAAAAATGCTTGATTTACTGGGCTGAGGTTCAATCAAGGATTAGTACTATTAAGTCAGTTCCCAGGAAATCTTTATTCTGTAAGCCTTTGTGACAAGCCTGGTTTCATGCCCCACCATGGCAATTTGCTTTTGTTTAAACTCAGAATTACTTTTGCTCTAAACTCCCTTATGTATATAATTAGGAATTAAATCTAGGTCTTTAAAAAGCTCAACATGCATACCTAACTGTTACAAGCAGTAAGAACAGTTTATTCCTTATTCGCCTTGGCCCATGTTATTGGTCTTTCAAATTACACACTTTAAACCTGATTCGTAAAACAGAAGCTTCCTAATTGTGCTATCACCCCTCAGTGTAAGGGACTTACTTTTGTAGCTCTAAAGGTTTCTAGGTCTTCCAATGAAAAAAACACAATTGTTTATGCCTCAAATATGAAGGTAAATTATTCTTGATGGATTAATCCCAAAAGCATGGCCATTGATTTTGTTCCCAAAGTCATGACAGTTGACCCTTAAGCAGCACCCACCCCTGCACAAAGATCTAATGTTTAAATCTCCCCAAACTTTACTACTAATAGCCAACTGTTGACCAGAAGTTTTGCAGATAACCTAAACAGTTGACTAACACATATTTTATAGGTTATATGTATTATATATTGTGTTTTTACAATAAAGTAAACCAGAGGAAAGAAAATGTTATGAAGAAAATCGTGAGGAAGAGAAAATATATTTACTATTCCTTAAATTAAGTGAAGTGGGTCATCATAAAGGTCTTCATCCTTTTGGCCTTCATGTTGAATAGGCTGAAGAGGAGGAAGGGAAGTGGTTGGTCTTACTGTCTCAGGAGTGGTGGAGTTGGAAGGGGTAGAGGAGGTGGAAGGAAAGGCAGGAGAGACAGGCATACTTGTGTAATTTTTATCAAAAAGAATTCATGTCTAAGTGGACCAACGGATTTCAAACCCTTGTTGTTTAATGATATTGTACTTGAGAAAATACATGGAAGAGTGGGATGGAGAAACACTTACACTCACTGCTTGAGTTAAGACAGAGTTTGCTCTCAAGATTTTATAACTTGACTTGAGAAAAGAAGGATCTAACATTTGGTTAACTCCTTATTCAGGTGTATGCTAAGACTAAGAAGGACTCAGCCATTGACCATTTTTGTTATTTTTTAAATAGATATTACAGGGAAAATAATTCAACAGTATTTAACAGTGTTTTATGATTTCTTGTTTTAGAATTTTCAGTATCATAGTCAACCTAAACAGATTATAGAAATATTTGAAAACTGTTTCCAAAATTGCTTTATGGAAGGTGTCGAGTAATGTAGACATGCCTTTTCACCTTTTCATGAATCAAGATAAGACATATTGTTTATTTCACCGTCTGACTACTCTCTAGCTTCAGAACTCATTTATTCTTGGTTTGTTTAGGAACCTCTCCCTGACCTTCATGTTTGGTCAGCATAAGATCTTTGGAACACTTTCATCCTTTCTATAAAAAAACTATCTTAAAGCACAGGAAATCTAACAAATAGGTGTTACTATATTATGTAATATTATAGGATAATTAAATTAGTGTAAAGATAATTTTTTTCTGTTATTGATATGATTGAGCTTAGTACGTAGCAGCTACAACTTCATCCTCAATTAATTTGACACAAATTAGAAAATAAAACAAAATATTTTCTTTTAGACTGTGAATATAAAATCAGGAAAGTTTGCATTTTTCTTTTATTATATATGTTTTCTTCTTACATTTATTATCTACTTACCTCATATACTAGTATATCATTATTGTACAACTTGATAATGAAGCTTTATCTGTATGTGTAATTCAGTTACAAATAATCTGGAGATCCAAAATAGACCTATCTAACTCCTTAAATCATAATATGCTACAGTGAGTTTGTAAATATGACTCCATGGGACTAAATAATTTAATAAGGCTGTCTTTGTTGAGAGGGAATCAACTGATCATTTCTTGTAGAAATATTAACTTTTTCAGATTTTTGGAACCCTTATTGAGAAACTACAGGCCTCAAAACAAACAAAAAGCAACAAAAGAGACTTACTCCAGGATGTCTTCCTTGACACACACGTGTGTCTTTATTCCAATCCCTTCAGCATTTGTGAACGCAATTTATCCTATTCAGCACTTGTGAATATAATTTATATTGTGACTTTGTAGTCATATATTTTCTTCTGTTATCTTTTCATTCATCTTTGTGGTCACTGCAAATTAAGTAGATAATTAAATTGTTTGTATTTTAAGATTTTGTATATATTGTTCACTTTTCATATAACCATACTTCATCTTGTGTGTCATACAGTATTATGGGCTGAAGTGTATCCTCTCAAAATTCGTATGTTGAAGCCCTAATCTCCCTTGCCTCCAAAGGTGATGGTATTTGAAGGTAGTATCTGTCAAGAGGTAATTAAGTTAAAATGAGATTATTTAAATTATATATAATCTAAATAATCATATTGGATTATATATAATCCAATATGACTGGTGCCCCTGTAAGAAGAGGAGATTTGGACAAAAATACACACAGAAGAAAGATTATGCAAAGGCACAACAAAGAGATGGCCATCTACAAGCCAAAAAGAGAAGCCTCAGTAGAAAGCAGTCCTGCCTACACCTTGTTTCTTGGACTCCTAGCCTCCAGAACAGTGAAGAAATAAATTTCTGTCATTTAAGACATCTAGTCTGTGGTAGTTTGTTATGACAGCCTTAGCAAACTAATACATACAGCTAACTATATTTCTAGTGGTTTATGTATACAGCATAAATATCCTATAAATATAGGATTGGAAATATAGTTCTTTGTAAAGGGTTTGTAAACCATGATGCTTTTTATTCAGTTCCATTTCCATATCATTCAAAGTATTTGCATTCAATTGACTTGTTTCAGAAGTGGGTTATAAGGTGCTATTGTTCATTTAATTTGGTTGTCAACTCCAGATATATGTCATCATTCAACACATATTGGTTGTGTGCTCATTATGTGCTAGGCACTCTTCCAGACGTTTGAGACTCAGTGGAGAGTGCCACAAAGTCTCTCTACTTGTGGAGGTTTCACTTGAGTGGTAGTGATAGTCAGTGGATAGTAGCAGTTCATTTCTCACTTTTACAAGAGTAGGTTTTCTACCTAAATGGCTTCAAGGCAATAGTCAGCTATTTTGTAATTGATATCGTTACCCTAATGTATTTTTAAAGGCGGGAATTTTGGAAAGGCCCAAATATTTTGAACTGCCTCATTTTAATGATATTTAATGATGCATAGCATATTGTATACAGCAGTTCAGCAAATGCTTGATAAATTGTTATAATTGCTACTTAAATTTTCTGTGGTAGAAAGTGTTAGGTAACAACACATACTCAGTTTTCCAGAATGTTAGCTATAATAATTGCTATGTTTTCCTTTATCATGCTGAGTTGCTGCTTCATTTGGATATTAATTGCCATCCATATAATTTCTGCCTTATATTTTTATATTTATTTTATAATATTGTAGAATGTAGAGCTGGTTTTGAAGATTTTTTAAAAAATTATTTCAGACTGTTGTTAGCCTGCTTTTCCTACATTATAAGTAGCACTAGCTAAATATAGTCTGATAGCATATTGTTGAAATGGATATTTACTGATGAAATGGCAAATGTTTAGAAACTATCTTCTGAACTGTTGCCAAAGCATGATAAATCTTGTAGATTAATGAAGCATCTGGGTCATTCCTATGGGGGGAAAAAGTGACTTCCTAAGTAACTGACATTACTTTCGTATCTGTTAGTTTCAATATTTGTCTTTTCTTTTCTGCCACTGTGTAAAATTTTTGCAGTTTCTTTTGTTTGTTCAAACTTTTATTTTTGTTTGTTTGTTTTGGAGAGGAGTAGGAAAGGAGTTTTGTTTTTGTTAAATTGATTTTCACCTGATGAACAAACATAGCACTAAATTCCATTTCTTTGTTTGATGCATTATTTTTTGCCATACTGAATGTGAATTCATATAAATGTTCTCATATGAATTGGAATATGATACAGGTTATACCTTTTGAAAGAGAAGTAATGAAGAGTAAATAATATTTGCTTTGCAACTGTGTTTTAGTGCTTGAAATTTTTAAAGATGATACAGACACACACTAAAAATTCAACAGATGACCTTAAAGTGCACTAACATTTCAACTGACATTTTCTTACATGATTTATACTTTGCCCAGTGGTCAGACAGTGAATCAGTCAAAATGTCTTATCCTGATTCACGAAAAGGTGAAAAGGTGTGTTCTCTGTGACTCAACACCTTTCCTGAGGTGATTTTGGGAAGCATTTTCAGAGACTTATTCTAACTTTTTAGGCTGACTCTAAACTTCAAAGCCCTGCAAACAAAGAAATCAAAACAACAAAATGATAAATATTTGGTTATTATATTTGTAAAACATGACTCCTTCAAGACTTGATGGCATTTTTAAAATTCATTACCTCTTTCCCTTCAACAAATACTTGCATATTTTATTTATTGTGAGAACTTGTCCAATGACATTTTTCCTTCATATTTTGGATATGGTAGGGATATTATGCACATATTTGAGAATCAGAAGATATTTAGAATTCCAGCAGGAGTGCTTAAAAAATGGATTCTGAAAAGTTTGACGTTAGAAAACAAAACAATTTATTCCCATGTAAAGGTAGAGAGCACTGGGAAGATGACAACTCAAATAGATTTAACTATAAAGAACAATTTTTATGTTTTACTTTTACTAAAATAATCAAAACCAGACAGCAACTATAAATAAAAAGGTTATTTGCTTAGGTGAGAGAAGCCAGTTTATTTTCTCTGAATAAGCACATACATGCATCTGCTCTTGCCAAGTGCCAAAGCTTTGGACAGTATCTGCAGAGAAACGACAAAGGCTGCCCTTGTCCATAAGAACCTTCAGAGTTAGAAGTTTCACAGATTTCAGGAGTAGTTGAAAATGTTTTCATTGTCTTGAAGAGCATATAGGTTCAGCCATGGGAGTTCATTATACAAGAGCATGTAAAATCCTCTCAAGTTGATGGAAGGAAGACTGTGCATACATACAATGATTGTCAACACTAATGGGAGAGCAAGGAAAGAACTGAGCATTCCATTAACCTCTTCCTCTTATGTCAAAGCAAAATCAGTAGTGAAAGGAAAAAGGTAAAGTTGAAAAAGAAAAAAAAAGTGCTCTAATCCTATGAAAAACACATCTAGCAGAACTGCTAAAAGCATTTTTAAAAAAATCAATCTTTTTTCCCACATCATCCGTATAAGCCTAGGTCTAGAAAGCAAAGCAATACATAGTATTTGCTTACTAGAATGTGTTACAGTACAGTTCATTGCCATAAAAAAAAAGCAGCAATCTAACTATTTTCTGAAATTAAACAGAGATGAGCAAGCAGCCATCTTCATATCAAGGGACTTTAGTAAACAATATGTGTATTTTGGTATCTATAGAATATCGGTTTTTCAGAGTTTAACTGTTATAGTCACTTAGTTGAGCAGCCTGTTTGGGTTTAAAACATAGCACAGATTCAACCCCCATTCTTCTTCTTCTTTTATTTTATTTTTTTTTTTTCGAGACAAAGTTTTGCTCTGTTGCCAGGCTGCAATGCAGTGGTGTGATCTCTGCTCACTGCAACCTCCACCTCCAGGGTTCAAGCAATTCTCCTGCCTCAGCCTCCTGAGTAGCTGGGACTAAGGTGCATGCCACCACGCCCAGCTAATTTTTTGTATTTTTAGTAAGACTGCGTTTCATCATATTGGCCAGGATGGTCTCTATCTTTTGACCTCGTGATCCACCCCCCGCCTCAGCCTTCCAAAGTGCTGGGATTATAGGCATGAGCCACCGCACCCAGCCAATTCTTCATATTTTTAAGGATCTGCCATTTCATTCAATATATTTAAGGTTGTTTTAGAAAAAAATATAAATAGTGTTTTAAATGACAATAAAATTTCATTGTGATCAATCATTTATCGTTATGTAAGGCCTAGAACAGTGTGTTCTGGCTATAAAATTCAGTCATGTGTTTATAACAGAAACAGGGGCCACGGCAATGCCCTATACAAAAAAAAATCAGTGGCCTTTCCACTCAGCAGGAGGTTCATACTTTTTAAGTGTAGAGTACAGTTCTAGTTGCTGATACAAGTCTTTGCTGGTTAGTTGCTTTGAGCTATAGGCAACTCTGGTTAAAGAAGGAATTGGGGCAAGAGATAGCGATTGAATTCCCAAATAATGAAATATTAACAAGTAACTATAGAAACTTCTAAGAGATGTTGTCATTGACCATAAAGTTGATACTTAGGTATTTCTCAGAAATAACAAATCTGCGTTCAAAAAGTATGTATGTAAAACTATGCTTAGTATTTGGCATGGGGAAAATACAGGTATCATAAGATGACTTGTTTTAGAAAATACAAATTATTTTAGGACATCAGGTACCTACACAATTTGTTAATGTTGCTATTCATTACTTCATTTTCATCTTTAGGTTTGCTATGGACCAAATTGTGTGCTTTCCAAAATTCATATGTTAAAGCCCTAATCCCCAATGTGACTGTATTAGGAGATGGTGTCTTTGGGAGGTAATTAAGTTTAGATAAGGTCATGAAGGTAGACCCCTCATAATGAGATGAATGCCCCTTACAGAAGAAGAAACGAGAGAGAAAGAGATCTGTGCATGCGCAAAGAGGTCATGCGAGCCTACGGCCAAATGGCAGGCTGCCTGCAAGCTAAGAGAAGCGGCCTCAGAAGGAAACCTACCTTGCTGGCATTTTGATCTTCCAGCCTCAGAACTGTAAAATATAAATTTCTATTGTTTAAACCAACCAGTCTAATTAACCTAGTTTGTATATAAAATAGTGGCTGTGATGAAGAACACAGAAAAGGTCAGAAGTAGCCACAGAATAAAACAGCTTGAGAGGCTGGGCGCCGTGGCTTATGCCTGTAATCCCAGCACTTTGGGAGGCTCAGATGGGCACATCATCAGGAGTTGGAGACCTGCCTGGTCAACGTGGTGAAACCCCATCTCTACTAAAAATACAAAAAATTAGCCTGGCATGGTGGTGCATGCCTGTAATCCTAGCTTTTTGGGAGGCTGAGGCACGAGAATTGCTTGAACCCAGGGGACAGAGGTTGCAGTAAGCTGAGATCACGCCACAGCACTCCAGCCTGGGCAACAGAGCAAGATTCTGTCTCAAAACAAACAAGCCCGAGAAAGAAAAATCAAGAACCGATTTTATGACTTACATAACAATGTAAGTCTGCAAAATCAAAATTAATTTTTATACTAAAGTTTCATGCTGTATATATCTGTGTCACATGAAGTCTAAATTATTAGAGTATGTCTTTATCAAAAATTTAGAGCTTGGTGATACGTTTGGAATCATCCATAAAATACATTCTTCTTTTTCTTGCCTTACGGCCTGTTATGGAATCCAAAACAGACTTCCTAGGTTTTAATCCCAACTTCACCATGCATTGGCTATGTGATTCTGAAGGAGTCACACAATCTCTCTGTGCCTTAATTTCTAAAAAGTGGGGATACAAGGTTTGTTATGAGGATTACATGCATTACCATGTACGAAACACTTATAATAGTACCTGGCCTATAACAAGTAATTATACGTAGGTAGATACATGTATATTTACAGACACATATATTCTATATTTGTGGTGTTATTACTAGTAACACATTCATTACTAGGTAGATAGTAGAAAAATGAAAAGGTAATAAAACATAGGTTTATATTAATTCATCTGACATTTGTTGAGGTCCTAGTATGCACTAGACATGGAATTAAGTGCTGAGGATACAGAGATGACATAGTGTCTCTAATTATGAGAAATTGTGAAACACTGTGATGAGTGCTGCATAATAATGGTGCCTTATCCAGGCTATCGAATCAGCGAATGTTACCAAAGTGCAAATACTCATTTAGGGAATTCTAAGTAGTTCGGTGTGGCTGGATTATAGAATGCCAAATGGAAGTATTGAGATATGAGACTAAAAAAGTAGGCAGGGACCTTGAATGTCTTACTAAGAGAGTAGATTTCATCCTGAGAGCAATTATAAAGGACTGTAAATTAATGTCATGACCAGATTGTTGGAGGAAAGTAGAGGATGGATTGAAGATAGAGCATAGGAGAGTAAAGTTAAAACCTGAAGTTGGGGACAAGGCCATTGCCATAATATAGGTAAGATATGACAAGTGTTTGAATTAAGCCCTGGTCATAGAGATAGAAAGAAAAAGACATATTTAAGAGATGTTTCGAAGCTATAATTCACAGGACTTGGAGATCAGATTGAATTAATGGGTAGGGTGGGATAAAAGCACTAGTGAAAGATGACATCAAGAATTCTACCTCAAGGGGAGAGATGCCAGATGTAGGTGATGGGGAGGAAGGCAGCAAATCACACTGCCATGTGTGTACCTGTGCAACAATCTTGCATGTTCTTCACATGTACCCCAAAACCTAAAATGCAATAAAATAAATAAATTGGGGAAAAAAAGATTAAAAAAAAAAAAAGAATTCTACCTCAGAGAAATGAGATAGAAAATGTGGAAGAAAGAGTAAATTCAGGAGAGAATTATGTGTTTAATTTAGGACATGTGAATTTAAGTTACTTATTAGACATCCCACAGTTGTGTTTTAGATATTGACTCCCTCCCATCTGGCTCTGTTAATATGAGTGTGGATATCAGAAAAAAAATCTGAGCTGGAGTTAGGCATCTGAAAGCCCACAGCACATGGTGATAGCTAAAAATAAGCAAAGATGTGGGTTTAGCCAGAAAGAGAGAATGAAGGCTTGGGAAGCAACAACACTTAATGGATACATTTTAAAAGAGATCTGAAAGAAGATTAAGGAGGAGTTAAGAGAAGTAAAATGAAACTCTGCAGGTTTCATTAACTTTCTTAAGACAGTCAAGGAAATAAGAAATTGTATGAGGGGTAGATGTGGTAAAAGATGCTATGATGTCAAAGAAGATTAATTCACTTCACATTCATTTACTGAATACAGACTACTTGCCAGATCCTGTTGTAGTTAAATAAAGGGCAGAAAGAATCCACTGGTTTTAGCAGTAATGTGGTCACAGATAACTTGCTAGAACAATTTCAGGATTTCATGAGGGTAGTGTACAGACGATAAAGACAACGGTGAGTTGAGAAGACAATAGTGAGACAGTAGATTTAGAACAACAGCAGATCTGGCACGTTGATAGACGGAGCTAACGTGGAAGCTTTCCTGCTACAAACATCTGAAAACACCAGATAAAAGGTAACAAAACAAAGGTTTTGTTTGTTCATTTGGTTTTTTATCTTGCGGTCTTGTGACACTTCCTAGGATCCTATCTGGGTCATTATTAAACTCTTTTTGTCGTAATTATAAGCTGGGTTGCACAAATGCTAAGACCAACCTATGTTTTAAAATTTTACTTTTCGGCTGGGCATGGTGGCTCACACCTGTAATCCCACCACTTTGGGAGGCCGAGGTGGGTGAAACACTTGAGTCCAGGAGTTCAAGACCAGCCTGGGCAACATGGTAAAACCCCTTCTCTACCAAAAATACCAAAATTAGCCAGGTGTAGTGGTGCATGCCTGTAATGTCAGCTACATGGGAGACTGAGGAAGGAGAATCACTTTAACCCGGGAGGCGGAGGTTGCAGTGAGCCAAGATTGTGCCACAGCACTCCAGCCAGGGTGACATTATTTATTTATTTCTCATCCCAAAACTAACTAACTAACTAAATAAATAAAATTCTATTTTTATATCCCTTCCTATGCAGTCACCCAGTAGGTGTTCAGTAAATGTCTACAGATGTCTGCATGAATTCATTCACTTTCCATAACTTAAAATGAGGAAAGACACGGCAAATTACAACAATGTAAGTGCAGATATGTGGATATTAAAGTATGTGGAATAAAATTAAGTCCTATTCAAAACCACTAAACTGTGTCTACATTATATTTAAATAACAGGTAAATAAATGATATTACACCCACACACTGTTATGTGGCCATGACTGACGTTGATATAGGCAGAGCTTTATGATATATGAAACGTGTATGGTGGGGGGGGGAGCATGGTACAAACAGTATATTTTAGTATTTTATAATATAATTTGTATACAAAATGGTGTGGCAGGGGAAGAAAGGATGACATTACTTATTTATGTATGTATAGACCTTCTCTTTAAGAAAACTCAATAACTGGTAATAGAGGTTGCCCCAGGGGAGGGAAACCATATGGCTGAGGGATACTGGTGGGAGGGAGATTTTTACTGTGTGCCTTTAAAACAAAGTTTTAGATAACGTGTTTAGATATCTGTGCTCCTAAGAAACAAAGGAAAATCCTCATGTGCCAGAGAAAACTGAAAGGTAGATTGGGAAACACACCAACAGATACTTTCACAGCCGTGTAGCATTGCCTCAGATGGGCATGGGAGCAATAGGAAGCAGAAAGAGAAAGAGCACACTAACTAGGACCTTTGGTATTGAATACAGCAGTTTCCCCTTATTCATGGGAGATATGTTCCAAGACGCCCTCAGTGGATGCCTGAAACCATGGGTAGTACAGAACCCTATATATGCCATGTACAAATTTCTTTTTCCTTCTTCACAACTTCACAGATACAAAGTTCATTCTTACCATAGACCTTAGCAACTTCAGAATACATTTTTTTCTTTCCTTATTAAGTCAAGAACTTCCACATTTTCACTTAAAGGAAGCACCTGATGGCTTCTGTTTGGCATATCTGAATTGCGAGCATCACTACTCTTGTGCTTTGGGGCCATTTTTAAATAAAATAAGAGTTACTTAAACACAAGCACTGTGATGCCATGACAGTTGATCCGATAACCAAGGGGGCTACTAAGTGACTAACCGGCGAGTAGCTTACACAGTGTGGATATACTGAAAAAATAAATGATTCACATCCTGGGTGGAATAAAGAGGGAAGATGACAGATTTCACCATGCTACTTAGAATGGTACATATTTGAAAATTTATTAATTGTTTATTTCTGGAAATTTCCATTTAATATTTTCAGACCATGGTTGACTGTGGGTAACAAACCATGGAAAGCAAAACTGCAGATAAGGGAAGACTACTGTACCCACAAAAATGACTGAAACAAGCACTTAGGCCCGCTCAAGGTGAAGACAACAGAATGGAAATGTTAATACAAAACTAAGGCCCACCTTGGGTTGAACCTACCAGCCCAGGAAGATAGAAAAGAACCTTGTCTCTGCCTAAGATTCTGGGTGGGAGAAAAGGAGGTTGCCTGTTAACAGCAGAAATCTTAAACTGGACTCTCGCTTAAGTTTTCAGTCCTAATTTATATTATTTGCATAATTCAGGGAACCTCAAACCAAATAATTCATCTAAGATGGGTCAAGGCAACATCAACCCTTGGGATTCTGGCAAGAACAAATGTAAACTATTCTAGAGAAACAAACTAAGAAAGTAGGCATCACAAAAAAACGTATAGGGAGAAAAAAACTTAGCTAAATATAAACTCATATTAAAATATTTTTAAAATATGAGGAAACAATCCACCATGATTTAGAGTCAGATTCGAACAGAGGGAAGTCCCTTTTACTTGAAGCAATTCTTCATTGCTTAATAACATTGATCACCAGTACATGAGAATATATTAAATGTCATACTGTTTAATATGCTTATTTTATATGTAATTCATTTAATATTCATAAAAATATTATGAGGTACTGTTATTTCAATTATACAGAGGATAAAAGCAAAGCACAGAGAGTTATGTATCTTGCCCAAGGTCACTCAGCCACTAAGTAGTAAAGCCAGGATTCAAACCGAGGAAATCTGGCTTTAGTACTTAGAATAAAAGATACACTTCAAGTGTGTTTTCCTGTATATTCAAGAATAAAAAATTAAGAACAAAATAAACAGAAGGAAAGACCTGAACATAAAAGAATGTACTATGATTGAATAATCTTAAACTAAAAGATTAAGGCTAAAATATGACAGTATTAAGTAAGTCTATGTAAGATGGTTACAGAGTTACAAGTAGTATTAGAAATCATAAAAGAAGAATATGCTAAGAGAAAACAACAAACAGATTGGAAAGTAAACCAAGAACTTCTAGAAATAAAAACAAAGTCATTGAAATTAAAACTGAATAACTAGATTAAATAACACATTTAAAGAATGAAATCATGTCTTTTGCAGCAACATGGATGGAGCTGGAGGCCATTATCTTAAATGAAACATCTCAGAAAGTAAAAAACCACATATTCTCACTTATAAGTGGGAGCTAAACAATGAGTACACATGACATGCAGAGTGGAATAATGGACACTGGAGACTCCAATAGCTGGGAGGGTGGGAGGTGGGTGAGGGATGAAAAACTACTTATTGGGTATAATGTACACTATTCCAGTGATCAGTATACTAAAAGCCCAGACTTCACCACTATGCAATATATCCAAGTCACAAAACTGCACTTGTACCCCTTGAATCTATAAAAATGAAATAAAAAATGGCAGATTAGACTCAGCTGAAGAGAAAATTAGTGAACTTGGGTGTTTTTTTTTTTTTTTTTAATTACCTACAATACAAAGAATAGAGAAAAAAATGAAAATATAAAAGAAAAAATGATTTGGAAGATGGAATGAGAAGGGTTAACATGTCTATATGAAATAGTATGAGTAGAAAATTAGAGGGGATGTGAAGAGGAAAATTTATTGCTATCCTTACATCTAGGCAAAAGGGACCCCTGTCCTGAGCACTTTACCTTAGAGTTCTTCACGTATCTTAGACACATACACATGTATATTATTTTAAAAATTCATAGACACCTTTGTGAGTTAGGATCTGGTGCTTGGCACTAGCATATTTTAAAAAGTAACCGTAATCATCCACTGTCATTAAAAACAAAAGAAATTTAAAAAAAAACCATCAATCCCCAGGAGAATGTTTCTTCACCTATCCTGCCCTATGTCCTCGAACCACACAGCAGCTACATCTGAACACAGTGAAGGTTTCTGGGTTGTATCACTATGAAAAGTTGGGCACTGCTTCAGAGAGTGGAAAAATTTTGAGCAGTGAATTTACTTACATAATAAAGACAAGTTGATTAACTTGTCAAATCCTTCCTCTCAGCTTGATTACAATTGATTCTTGAATAACAAAGTGTCAGTTTACATTTGCAAAGAGCTTGTTTTTCTTGCTTCTCTTTGTGTTCCAATTCGTGTGCCAAAGCACTCACAATTTAGTGTGATATTCCCAACAGATACACATTGCAATATTTTGCAATATTAAACAATTTATGTTAATCTTAAAATTATATATACACACACACACACACACACACACACACACTCACAAATATGTGTATATGTATGTGTGTGTGTGTGCTATCAGGCAAACGCAAATTGCAACACATTCTACAAAATAGCCGGCATTCTATAAAACAGCAGGACTACTCTTTGGAAGTAGATCAGTATCACAAAAGACAAAGAAAAGCTGAAAAACTATTCAGATTAAAAGACACTAAAGAGGCATGATAACAAAATACAATATGTTATACTGGATTGGATTTTGGTTAATTTAAAAATGGCTATAAAATACGTAATTACAAAAACAGGGGAAATTTGAATATAGACAATTATTAGATAATTATTATTGTATTAATGATAATTTTTCTGAGTTTGGTATTTGACAATTTTATTGATTATATAAGAGAACGTCCTTGTTCTTGGGATATATATGCTGAAATATTTAGCTCCAAAGGGTCATGATGGGCACAATTTATACTCAAATGACTCAGCAGAAATAATTTATATGTATAATTTAAATATAATATAAATTATATATAAATTAACTATATGCATATATATTTATATGGTTATAGTTATGGGTTGAATTGTGTCCCTCTAAAATTCAAATGTCAATGCTCTAACCCACAGAACGTCAAAAGGTGACCTTATCTGGAGATAGTCTTTACAGAGGCAGTCAAGGTAAATAAGGTCATTAGGGTGGGGCCTAATCCAATATGACTGATGTCCTTATAAAAAGAGGAAAATTGGACACAGACACACACACAAAAGATAAGGTGAAAAGACACAGGGAAAAGACAGTCATTTACAAGCCAAGGAGAGAGGGCTAGAAGAAATTCTTCCATCACTGCCCTCTGAAAGAATCAACCCTGCTAACACCTTGATTTTGGAGGTCCAGCTTCTAGACTTGTGATACATTTCTATTGTTTAAGCCACTTAGTCTGTGGTACTTCATTATAGCAGCTCTAGAAAGCTACTATAGATTTTGATACTTAGAAATGGAGTACTGCTGTGGCAAATGCCTAAAACGTGGAAGTGACTTTGGAACTGGGTAATTTGCAGAGGCTGGAAGAGTTTCGAGGTGAATGATAGGAAAAAACCTAGATTGCCTTGAAAGGACTTGGTAGAAACATGGACATTAAAGGAGATTTTGGTGAGGCCTCAAACAAAAAAAAAAAAACAACAAGTGAGCAAAGTTTTTTTTCTTAAAAAAAATTGGAATTACTGTTAACAATTTGTATGTTGTGCTTCAGTTTGCTAGTTAATTTTAAATATTTTAGAGAAAAATATGTCTTTGAAAACATATGAAAAATACTTTTAATCTGTTGGTTTTTGTATTTATTTTTATGTGCATCTTTATAAAGACATACAGGCTTTTGTGGATAATAACTTCAATTATATTTGCTTCATGTTTTAGAACAGAAGTTTAGCAAACCCTGGCCCTTGGGCCAAATCCAGCCCACTTCCTCTTTTTGTATAGTCAATGAACTCAGAACAGTTTTGACATTTTTTAAAGGTTATTAAAAAAAGAAAAAATTACGTGTCAGAGACTGTGCATTGCAAAGCCTTTTAAATAGTTATCCCTTTACAGAAAAAATTTGCCAATCCTTAATTTAGATGAACAGAGTCAATAGAAAAGCAGTTGTGTGACTATTTTTAGCATAACATTGCTAGCGATTTTTATTAGTGTCTTAGTTATCTATAACTATAAAACATATTACCACAGTTTTAGGGCTAAAAATAAAATTTATTATCAGCTTCTGTGGATCAGGAGTGCAGGCATGGCCTATCTGGGCCTGCTGCTCAGGGTCTCACCATAAGGCTATAGTCAATGTGACGGAAACGGAGTCCCATTGAAAGTCTCCACTGGGGAAGGATCTACATCCAAGCTCATCAGGCTGTTGATAGAGTTCATTTTTTTGTGGCTATATAACTGAAGGTTCCAGCTTTTTGCTAGCTATCAACTGGAGGCTGACCTTACACCCTAGAGGCCACAGAGTTCATTGCCATGTGACACACTCAAAGGGTCCCTTACAACATAACAGTTTATGTTTTCAATGCCAACAGGAGTCTCTTTCTCCATTATGTAAACTGGGATCTTATATTAGTTAAAATAATTATGAGAGTGACATCCCACTACCTTTGTTAGAAGCAAGTCACACGTTCCACCTGTCCTCAAAGAGAATTATATAAGATGTAATACCAGGTGGTGAAGATCATGGGTCCTCTCAAAATTCTGTCTACCACACAAGGCAAGCAAAATAAACTATATGGAAGAAATAGATATTAATGTATATGTATTATCCACATCTTTATTTTTTAAATTCAATACTGCTGGCCCATCAATGAAATACTCATATACATACAAAGTAATCAAATTTAATTATCTTTGCTACCTTGTCAACTTTCAGTCAGATAAAAACTATAGTGTTAGACACTTAGTTTTTTTGTCTTTTATTGTTTATAAAGATATACATGTCAAGGTATTTGATAGAACGTGTTTTATTGAAAAATGAACCTGATTTATAACTTTCTAAAAAATGTAGATATATGGCATTAGGGCCTTACTTTGTACTTTTAGCCCAGACATCACAAATGTAGGGATGGGCTTTGAGGCAATATTTGAAGACATAATAGTTGAGATTTATTTTCCAGAAATGACAAAAGACATGAATCCTTAGATTTAAAAAGTACAATAAGTTTGAGCAGGATAAGTAAAAATGAATGTACATGTCATACTGAAACTTCAGAAGACTGATGTTAAATGAAAACCTTAAAAGAAACCAGAGGAAAAAAAATAATGATTATATATAAAGGATTTCTTAATAGCAACAAAAGAAGCCAACAGTCAATGTAATAATATCTTCAAAGTGATGTGGGACCATGACTGCTAACCTTGAGCTTTCTACCTTGCCAATTATTAAAGAGTAAAAGTGAATTGAAACATTTTTTGGTTAAACATTATGAGAATATACCTTATAGAGATACTTACTGAAAGAAATCGGAAATTATATTTTGAAGAAAAGTGTACCCAAAAGTAATGTTGGATGGGATGCAGGAAGTAACAATGAGCTCAGAAAGTGGTAAGTATATATATAAGCATAGACCAAAAAAGAGAGAGAGAGAGAGAGAAATAGTAATTGCAATTAACATAGGGGTTATAAACAACCTGAAACTAAATATTTCATAACAAAAAAACACTGTGGATGAGGGAATTTGAGATAAAGTACTTTAAGATCCATTTTACAGTTTGGAAGAGGACTGAAATTGTTGATTAAGTTTGGATGGTCTCAGATCAATGTGCATTTTTAAAGCATAAAGACAATTATTCAGCAGTGAAAGTAAAGGAGCCATCAATACGTACAACTTGAATGAATTCTCTGGGAATTAAACCAAATGAAAAAAGCTGATCCCAAAGTGTTACATACTGTATGATTTATTTATATAACATACTTGAAATGACAAAATTATGGAAATGGAAGACTAGTGGTTACCAGGGATCAGGAAGGGAAAAGAGATGGAAGGGAGGTAGATGTGGCTATAAAAGGACAATGTAAGGGATCCTCATGGTGACAGAACTGTTCTGTATTTTGACTGAATCAATGTCAATATCCTGGTTATGATACTGCACTATAATTTTGCAAGGTGGTACCATTGGGGGAAACTGGTATGGGGTTCATATGGTTTCTCTCTGTTATTTCATACACATGTATGTGAATCTACAATTACCTCAAAATAAAAAAATGTGATTAAAATTAGGATGTGAAATAAACTAAAAAATGCATAGGATACCCATCAAATAAAAGATTATATTGTCTTCCAAACTGCAAGAGAAAAAATGAATAGAGAAAAATCAGTCAGTATAGTAAGATGAGGAAAAGGAGTAGGAAAAAAGCAAAGTCACAAAATAGTATGGTAGAAATTAAACTCAAATATTTTGGTAAACATCAAAATAAGTTTTAATATTTATACGTTAAAAGATAAAGAACCTGAGAGTAATTTCAAATAACAAAATATAGCTATAAACTATTTAATAAGATATTCTCAAACCTAAGAACAAAAAAAAAGGAAGTGTATAGAGGGTTAAAAAACACGTCTCAGAAAAGTATTAATGAAAAAAAACGCTAGTGCTGCTGTATCTTTATCAGACAAAATATAGTTTATCCCAAAGAATTATTATGGATTAAGGGAGAGATTACATAATACTAAAAAGATGAAATTAGGCTGAATGATAAAATAACTTTCAGTCCCTTAAGAACTTAACAACATAGCTTCAAATTTTATGATGTAATCATTTAAATAATTACAACAAAAAAATAAACATATCTAGTATAGTGAGAATGGGAAGATTTAAGAGAACTCTTTTAGTAAGGGCACGGAAGATTGAAGGTGATGGTTACCAAGCTTAGTCAAATGGATAGAAATAGAACCCTGTATCACACTTTCAGTGCATATACATTTTAAGCACATGGGAGATCATTATAAAAATTGACCAATAAAGAGGCTGCACAGTCTTAACAAATAGCCAATTATCAATGACATAGTGATCTCTAGACAAAATATGATGCAATTAGAAAATAATAACTAAAACAATAAACTATATAAGGAAAATTTAAAATAAAATTCTAAATTCCTGGGTCAAAGAAGATACATGAAAATTAGAAAATACTTTCAATGAATAACAGTGAAAATACTATAAAACAAAATTTGTGAGACGAAGCCAATGCATCATCTACAGGAAAATATGTGGTTTAAAATGCACATGTTATAAACATCGAGGAAATTATACAACAGAAGGCCAAAGAATTTAGGAGGGAAATAATGATAGGGGCTGAAATTACAGAAATGGAAATAAACTTGTACTAAAGGCAATCAAAAAAGCCAAAAACTGGTTACTTGAAAAGACCAGTAAAATATACCAAACTATAATAAGATTGGTCAAGAAAATAAGAAGTTTTAAAATAGGTGATCATAGAAACTATAATGTAGAATTTTATGAACAATTAATCCATTTTTAAAGTTAAATGGAAAAATCTCTTGACGGCATTGGATTAAGCAGCTGATTCCAGAAGAAAACAGAAAATCAGGGTAGACCATTAAAGCAATGGTCTATTTGTTTAAATGTTTACTCTCCCAGATATAAACACAATAATCATAAACCCAAATAACAGCATAATTTTAACTTTTTTTTCCAAACATTAAAGATCATTATAGTGTACAGACCCTTAAACAAGTTTCAAAATGAGTGCGATTTCTGCAACTTAGATTTTAGAACTATTGTAACCAAAGACTGTACGAGAAATGCATATTACAGGGAACCTCACTCATAAACATAAGTGTAAAAATCCAAATAAATTTGCAGTGAACAGAATTAAGCAACAAATAGTAAAAATAAGTAAATGAACAAAAACAATAAAAATGACCGATTAGATTTTATCACTAGTTTGTCTAACATTTCATTATTTTATTGTTAATATGCCTTCCTCTCCTCACAAGATACATCTTTTTTCTCATTATTTCTAATTATGAGGATTGTTCTTTCAAATCAAAAATATAGCGATAGTGATATTTTCTGCCCAGATTCAAGAATATTTATGAATTAGAAACTACTTAGAAGTATCCTATTCGGCTCAATAGCTTAATGGGAAGTATCTTTCTAGAAGAAGTTCATGTTCCTTCAATAAATTAACCAGTAGCCTGCCAGTATTTTTTTAGTAGGGGAGAAGAAACTGCATTTTAGAATCAGTAAAATGTTTTCTCCAACAAAAGACCTTTCTCCATTTAGGCATCAAATGACCTTTTGCATTTACACATGTCCAGATTGGAAACAGACTCAGAGAGGTATTAAGTGTATGAATATAAATTTTTATTATGTACAAACACATGTGGTTGTATTATAGAAAAGTTACAACACTGCCTTAATTTTAAACTCAAATGGAAAGCACAGCAACTGCGCATGTTGCAAAGAGAAATTCCTCTTTAATGCCACTATTTAATCTCATATCATTTTATCCACTGTATTTGATTTCCATTTTGAAGGATAAAATATTTTTTCTCTTTGTGCAAGAAAAATTTCCTTGAATACTTGCAAAATATTTGGAATGGTGCCTTACGTTTTAGGAAACTAAATGTTACAAATCTAGAGGCTCCAGATGTTGTTGACACATTGTAGGTCTTCAGATTATATTGAAATGTCTTAGTCAACTTGAGAGAAAGAGACTGTCTTGCAGTCTACATTTGTCTTTTGAAAATAAGATTTTTAGAAGTGCTATTAAGAGAGTGTGAATTGCTTATTAGTATTACATTGGTCAGTCAACATATATTTAGTGAGCATCTACTTTGTAACATGTGTCTTAGTCTGTTTGGGCTTAAGGAAATATCAGACTGGATAATTTATAAACCATAGAAACTTATTGCTCACAGTTCTGAAGGCTGGGAAGCTCAATATCAAGTGCTGGCAGAATTGGTGCCTGGTGAGGCCTGGCTTTCTGCTCCATAGATGGTGCCTTGTAGTTTTGTCCTCACATGGTAGAGGGTGGAAGGCTCAAGGCAGTCCCTTTCAAGCTTTTTTAATAAGTGCACTAATCCAATTAATGAGGGCTCTACTCTCATGATTTAATCACCTCCTATGGCCTCTACATTGGGGAATCAAGTTTCAACATATGAATTTGGAGAGACGTGCCAACATTCAGACCACAGCAGCTGTGATGCTAGGTTTTGGGAATATAGCAATGAATAAATCAGACCTCATCCTTGCTCTCATGGCCTTTAGACACTGGAAACAGCCTTTGTTTCCAAACCACCTAGACCTGCCTATCTATCTAAAGCAGCAGACCATAATTTTTTTCTTTTGCCTCACTCCCAGGAACCTGATTTTCTCTGCTTGGTTTGGTGAACCATACAGAAGTCACTTTTACCAAACACAGTTCCAGGTGTATCTTTCATCTTGTCTTGGCAAAAAATATCACTAACACCATATTTGTCATAATGGACTGACCACTCACAGTAAACATTGCATCTGAAATAAGAATTACTTGTCATTTATCTGAAAACTTTATTATCCATCCCCAATTTCTTTCCATGGCTGAACTTATTTAAAAGGAAGGAAAAGAGAGCTTCAGATGCCTAAAGGAAGCATATTTCTTAAGACTATCAGGAAAGGAACCCAAAGTGTGTCAATAAGGAGTGAATGATTAAAACATTAAAGACTTTAAACTTGAGGCCTTGAGACCAAATAGAGTATAACGCAAGTATTAAATGAATGAACACATTAAAACTGCATTATTACTTTTAATGGACAGTTCTGAAAATTTAAAGATTGGATTCTGAAAATAATCCAGATAAGATTTATTCAAATTTATTAAACTACTAAGGATTAAGCTAAATTCAGAATGTGGGGCCAGGTACAGTGGCTCACACCTGTAATCCCAGAACTTTGGGAGGATGATGTGGGTGGATCGTTTGAGACCAGGAGTTCGAGACCAGCCAGGCCAACATGGCGAAACCTCTTCTCTACTAAAAATAATAATAAAAAACAAAACTTAATCGGGCATAGTGGCGGGCATCTGTAGTCCCAGCTACTTGGGAGACTGAGGCAGGAAAATCGCTTGAACCCAAGAGGCTGAGGTGGGAGATTCACTTGAAACCCAAAGGCAGAGGTCCCAGTGAGCCGAGTGCTCACTGGCTCTGCACTCCAGCCTGCAGGACAGAGTGTGAGTCCCTCCCAAAAACTAAAAGTATAGATTCAAAATGTGAGAATACCAGAAGTCATCCATCCCTACTTAATTTGTTTCATTTGGTAGATACATTGTGAACACAAAACCATATAAAATAAAGAATTCATAATATCTTTTTTTTAATTGCATTTTAGGTTTTTTTAAATATTTTACTTTGTATATATATATATATATATATATTTTTCCCATTTATTTTATTGCATTTTAGGTTTTGGGGTACATGTGAAGAACATGCAAGATTGTTGCATAGGTACACACATGGCAGTGTGATTTGCTGCCTTCCTCCCCATCACCTACATCTGGTGTTTCTCCGCATGCTATATCTCCCCAACTCCCCACCCCCCACTGTCCCTACCCTATTCTCCCCGACAGACCCCAGTGTGTGATGCTCCCCTCCCTGCGTCCATGTGTTCTCATTGTTCAACACCCGCCTATGAGTGAGAACATGTGATGTTTGATTTTCTGTTCTTGTGTCAGTTTGCTGAGAATGATGGTTTCCAGGTTCATCCATGTCCCTACAAAGGACATGAACTCATCGTTTTTGATGGCTGCATAATATTCCATGGTATATATGTACCACATTTTCCCTGTCCAGTCTATCATTGATGGGCATTTGGGTTGTTTCCAGGTCTTTGCTATTGTAAACTGTGCTGCAATGAACATTCATGTGCACGTGTCCTTATAGTAGAATTCATATCTTTTTAAAAAAACATTGCAGCCCTATGTAACATAAGAGCACTTCATCTTCAGTTGTAATAATAAATATGCGAATTAATTTTGTGGATAATTGTAAAACTTTGCTAGTTCTTGAAAATCGTCTTCTTGTCCATTATGCTCATAGGCTATACCATCTGAACCATAAAGGAAGACCACAGAATCAATGTAACCTATTTTAATATCGTTCTGTTTTCATTGCCACTGACTCTAGGCTCACGGTTATCTGTAAAATTTATTCCTACTATATTTATTTGGATGCTATGCCACAGATTTGTTCAGAATGTTAATCTCACAAGGTATAAATACTGCAACAATGGAGGGAGTTCATCTTAGTGTAAACTATGAATTTTTCCTCATGTTGGAAACAGTCTCAAATAATGCCCACATATAAAAGTGGCATGTAGAAATTGCCTACAGTTTTATGAGAAAATGTGTATTAAAAAGCACAGCAATAAATTAAAGTATTCCTAAGACTGTTTAATGAAGAGGATATTGAGGTATGTCTGCGGTAGTATTAGCTCTACTCAGAAGTTGTTGTTGCTGAGATTTGCAGTAATACATTAGGTAAGAGTCTCGGAGGTTAGTGGTTCACTACTTGCAGCACTTGTACAGTAGTTCTTATCTCCAGTACCTTGTGATTAGGTCCCTATACTTCAGTTTCTTGAATCAGGGTTTATACTTCATGACCTAGCAGGTGATACCAGTAAACTAAAATAAGCATATACTCTTCATCAGGGCTAAAACAATCCAACATTCGGTAATTCCTATTCAACTGAAAGTGGTCTATGTAGCATCTTGCAGGAATGCTGGGGCTTGGCCAAGTGGATTTTCGAATAACTTGTGTATGACTGTAAGAACCAGTGCTTTTGTTTAAACTGCTTTTTTTTCCCAAATGAAAACATTTCTAAAATACTCTGAGTATAGGAAATAGTTTAATCTCTTCTTAATTCCTTGGAGTTATCATTCTCAAATATGTAATTTTAAATGTATATTCAAAGGCTAAATAAAATTATGTAAGTATTGAAGCCAGGAACTCATTCTCTTGAAAAATTGCTAATGTTGAACTGAATCTTGGTCACTTGCCTCTTTCTCATAAAACTACAAGAAAACAGTGTGCAGTGGTTTGATCTCTTGTGGGGTGTGCATGACTGCCTTTCTGTGAAATTAATTGGTGAATCAAAATCCTAAGAAGCCTTCTCCTAGGTCATGGTTTTACCTTCCAGAAATCCTTACTTCTAGTACAAACTGTTTTTTTTGACTTGTCAGTGACGTTCTGAACATCATTTGCTATTTCTTAGACCTATCATAATGTACCATAGTTTGATCTTTCATTGAAGCTGTAACTCTTCAGATTGAAAACAAATGTCCTTTAGCTGATATGCTTATAATGTGGACAAGGATGTACCTAAGGACTGCTGACAGGTAGATGGCTGTCCACACCCCATAGGCACACGCCAGCAAATACATACACAGACATGTCTACTCCTACCAAAAAGGCTGCCGTTTTGCTGTTAGTATTTATAAGTCTCTTGAAAACTACTGAAAGCGAAATGACTGTTAGATTCAGAAGACTACAGAGCATGTGACAAGGAAATCAATTATTTTATTGCTCCTGACCTTTGGTGTCAGAGTCTGCAGCTCAGTCCCCACCATTTGTTTCTCTTTGTTTTCTTGTTCTCTGTCCTTTCCACTTGACTTCTGTATTTTTCAGATTTTGTACCTTAGAAGATTGACTTTGAACAACCCAGGAAATTTATTCTCTTGATAAACCAACCAATCACAGTATGAGGGTGTGACCAGCTATGGGCTCCTTACTATTTTCAGTTTTTCTTGTTTCACCAAGGGTATTTCCTTACCGTAAGAGGCATTTCCTTTCAGCACTATTTCAGATATTTGAGATTTCTGGATGTCTGTGAAGCATTCCTCCACTTTCAAATTCATTCCCTCTTGATATTGTGTATTCATTTAAAAATATTCATCAGGTGTCTGAAATGTGCCATGCGCTACACTAGGCATCAGGGATAAAACTGAGAACAGATTAGCTATGATTCCTGCCTTCATGAAGCTGTGAGTCCATTGCAAAAGATAGAAAAACAAATATTGGTAGTCAGTCATAACACTACATATAGCTCTCTTCCTTTATAATGCTAACAATGAAATGTAGTACCTAGAGAAGTGACAAGGTGTTGCCATATCTCTG
The DNA here is from genome assembly GCF_009761245.1 of Sapajus apella. Classification (NCBI taxonomy): domain Eukaryota; kingdom Metazoa; phylum Chordata; class Mammalia; order Primates; family Cebidae; genus Sapajus; species Sapajus apella. The sequence goes on along the minus strand of NW_022437038.1, from coordinate 4,198,773 downwards.
AAACAGCAACTCAGAATTCCTACATTAATTTACAGGAGATTTTTGTTTTGTTTTATTTCTACTTTAGCAGAAATGCTAAATGTGGACACTTTTGTGACATCTCTCCTTTTTCTATAACACTTCAAAAACCACAATTTCCACTGGATTCTCTACAACTAACAAACATACTATTTTGAAACTTTTGGCTTTGATTTCATTTAACAGCCATAAATCCAATAGCCGTAAATTCAAATATGGCATGACATAAGAACTTCTAGGTCCCATTTTGAGATTGCTTCCTTCAAAATGAGTGTTTTATGTTTCCGATTAAATGTTTTGAATTTGGCTAATACCACATTTCAAGAAAAACAACTACATTTATAAATGTCCCTATTTAGAAACAGGAAAAGAAAAAGCAAATGAATAGTCTTGAATCTGAGTTTAGTGTACCTTTATTCATTTATTAGAGAGAAATGAATATGCATGTACATAAATTCTCTTTCTTTTAGCCCATGTATTTCTTTTTTTCCCCCCACATTTATTACAGATGTTTGCCATAGAAATATTTATTTCCAAACATAATTTTAATAAGTTTGTATTTTGTGGTCAAAAACAACTGATAGGTTTTGAAATAATATTTGGAGCATTTTGTAATTATATTTTTGAATACCTGAGAAGCTTGCTGAATTTAAAAGAAGAAAAAAGTCTATAGTACATCTCTGCAAAAAAGCATGTCAATAAAATCGATCTATCTTATGGGCAGTTTTAACACCACATATTCCTTAATTCTAGACTTTCTTCAACAATTCAAAAGGTTAATGGAAATACTAGCAGCTTATTAGATTATTAATTTTAAGACTTTTGAGCAGTAATTGAAGCAAATAAGTATTTACTGAAAACCTGTTATATACCTAGGAAAGACTACTGCTAAGAGTTGTGAATGATCCAGGAAAAGATGTCTGGCATGTGATGCACTAAGAAATACAATGACCTCAGGCAGGGTGGGGCCAGGAAGGGGGGTTTAAAATTAACCTGAATTGTTGGGGTATCTTCTGAATTCTCTTCTAAATCTTTAGCTAGGATTTTTAGATGACTATACTCAATCTGACTTAATCAATTGGGATTCCCATAGTTTCAGGAGCAATGTAGTTGATGGAAAAAGTATCGGACTTGGATTTGGAAGACCTGAGTTTCAGTTGCATTTTTCTATACTGTAATCCTGGGCAAGTCACTTCAACTCTCTGAACTTCAGTTTCTTCATCTTTGTAAGAGAGAAAATATAACTGGTACTGCAAACCTCACAGACTGACTGTGATAAATCACATAAAACAATGTGCTTTGTGATCTAAGGTTATATCTATGAATGTAATGTCTAATTAATTATTTATATATTAAAATGTCCATTGTGTGAGTTCACCTATGTAACAAACCTTCACATGGAACCCCAAATCCCAGAAGTTTTTTTTTAAAAGTGTATTGTAATTGCTTTGGATCATTTACTTAGGATAAAAGAAATATGGAAATATCCTGCACTATTACACAGCCTATTCATTCCTTTTGGAAATTAGAGCAAGCTCTACATATTCTAGAGTCCACGATGGGCTATACGCTGCTGTGTACTATGTACTTTAAAGAAAATACCTAGAGGACTGTTTTCACATTTGAATAATAGTTACAAGCTTTCATTTTCTTCTAATGCACAGAGACACTGGTGTTTCACGGTACCAAGTCTGTACGTGAATGGTAAATGACTGGACTAAGGAATACCTAGGAAACTGATAAAGCATTACTTCTGAATATGTCTGTGAGAGTGTTTTCATAGGAGACTGGCCTATGAATGGGACAACCAATTGACCCTCAGTGTGGGTGGGCACCATCCAATTGCATAGGGGCCCAGATAGAACACAAAGGCATAGAAAAGGTGAGTTCTTTGTCTCCTGGAGCTGGGACATTCTTTTTCCCCTGCCTTGGGACATCAGAACTCTAAGCTTTCCAGCCTTTAGACTCCTGGACTTACACCAGTACCTTTCCTGGATTCTTAAAGGGCCTTCAGATTCAGACTAAGAATTACACAACTTTCTCTGGTTCTGAGGCTTTCAGACTTGGATCAAGCCATGCTACCCGCATCCCAGGCTCTCTAGCTTGAGACAGGCTCTTGTGGCACTTTTCAACTTCTATAATAGTGTGAACCAATTTCCCTAATAAATATCTTCTCATATATCTACCTACTGACCTATCGATTCATCTATCTATGTATCTCCTATTGGTTCTATCTCTCTGGAGAGCTCTTACTAATACAACACACAAAGCGAATGTGTTGTATTTCTCCAAAAGTAGACAAAATGCTACATTTTTAAAGGTTAAGCCTAGTGGTATTCTCTGCTCACAAGGTTACATATTGCTACTTAATTGCTAACAAGTTGTCAACTTCTGTCTTTCTTCATATTTTATTCTGAAAAATTATGTGCATAATTTATTTTCTATGTTTAGTGAATGTGATAATACTAAGCACCAAGTGTTTTGATACAAGAGTATAATTATCCCTCTTTAAGTAACAGAAATAAATATTCTTTGACATCTGTGGACTTACTTCTATTTCCTCTGTCTCTTTTCCTGGTGCTCTCTTTTTTCCTCTTCTTATTGAAGTTTCTCTTTTCTGTATCCATCCACTCCCCTCACCTTCCAGCCACCCCATGTTATGTTCAGATTCATGTTTCCTTGTCTTTGCAAGATTTTCTTCCCCTTTCAGAGCTTTCTGCAGTAAACTTTTCTTTTTGAAATAAGAGCTTAATTAAAGGAGATTATCGTCTTGGCAATGGGGATTTACTTTGTTCTACTTGGTTTTATTTTACGGCCTTAACGGTGAGTCAAGAGCATTTAAGTTGGGAAAATGAAAATGAATAATTTCCCCTATCGCCATTATCTACAATTTAGTGTTTACCCACCCAGACATTTCCAGTTTCTTTTTTTGGCTGGGGAGAAGAGGAGGAGAGGAAAAGAAAAGTAATGTCGAGAAGCTGTGGGGCCAAGGAATGGAAGAGAATGTCGCAATGGAATGCTGATTACTCTTCACCACCATTTTGGCAAAGAAATGCCAAGACCACCCCTATCTCAGAATTACTCATCTGAGGTTTGTCCATTTAATTTCCAATATAGTTTTCATGGTTCTAAGAAGAAGAGGTGAAATATTTTCTCAGGACTCTAAAGTGATATTGACAGTAGTTATATTATTACATACTGTTAGGTTGTACCCACAGTGGTATTCTCAGTCATCTCACTCATGAGAGCTCAGCCTGCTCTACACAATGACTTTACAGAGGCCTTCACTGAAAGGCTGCCATGGATTTGACTCTAGCAGAAGAAGATGGTAGAGTCTCAAATCTAGAGTTGTTTTCTAATTTTTTTTTGCTATCTATTTCACGAACCAAGTGTGATCCTTCATCATGGAAAAGAATTTAAATACTATTGAAAAATGATGCATAATTATTAGCAGAGCTTGTATTTTCAGGAATATCTTCTCAGAAGATATCTCATTAATACTTCTCCTAATATTAACTGAAGGCTTTGCCATTTGAGTCCTCAAAGCAAAGACTGTTGTATTACTTTGCTAAAATGGATTCTAGTTCAATCTGTCTCACTAGTATTTTACTTTTTTTTTTCTTTGAAAAGCACACACACACACACACATACATTCCTCTTAAAGGTATGCTTTATTCTTCCCACATGCTAGAGTAAATCCCTAATTTGAAGGAATATTTAAGTACTAAATTTAAGTCTCACCATCCTCATCAGTCCTGCTGCTTTGACCAGTACTAGATAATGCAACGATGGCATGAACTGAAAATTCCAAAACTCATAAAAACTTCTCCTGGCTGTGACTTACTGTCTCGGACATTTCGATGCTGATATACTGTAGATGAAATCCATAAATGCAATCCTAAATTTCAGGCAGTTGGATTTGTCAGTTTAATTCAAGGATCACCTTAGTTAAAGCTTAACTTACTGTATTTATGCAAAAAGGAGGAGGGAGGATGGGGGCAAAGGACATTTTCCTTCTGAAATAAATATTATCAGAGCTTTGGGGTTTTATAATTGGTACATGCAGACTAGTGCTACTCCAGACAGTAAGTTAGAGTTGCAATCTGGCAAAATAAGCCCGTCAAAGCTCATGAGCTTACTGCTGTTCACCTGGTGGATTCTCCCCATCACCGAACTGAGTGAGTCCATTAAGCTTATGTAATACAAGCTTAAAGGTGAAATGGAAAGCTCTTAAAAAATAAACTAAGTTTCTAAATCAGGAGTGTGCATTATGTGCTGAAACTTAAATATGCCAGTAATGCCACATACATTTGTATAATGATAATCACAATCACATTTTAAAGGAGAACAGTTAAAAGTAAATTTCCTTTACAGAACTGAAAAAAATTCTAAATCAGTATTTTAGCTCTGCTCTAAAAGAACTGAAGGGAAAGGAGCAGTCAGGGAGTTCTGTATGCTTTGAAAGTGCTGTCATCAATTCTTATAAATCCTTAGTCTGACTCTTGATGGGCAGGTGAGGAAGAAATTGATTTTTTCAGATGTTTTTGTATAATGAAATACAGAATATAAGAAATGCAAGCATGTGCACATATTTTCATAGATATATGACCGCATTTATTTTGGTATCCAATTTAGTGCAGGAAAACTGTTATAGTACATCCGTTGAAAAGAGAAAAGGGTGTTAAAACCATATGTGCAGGCTGAGGACATCAAACTTACCAAATAGTACTGGAGTTTATTATATGCCCAAACACTTTGAAAAGTAATTTGGGCATAAGTCCATCCCTAGAAGAACATGGTAAGGTAAAGAGTTGTTTTTCATTTTCGTTTATGGACTTTCAGAGAGCATGGTTTTTAGTGGATACTCATACTCAATCTGATTCTACCAAACTCTGAAACACCTGATGCCATTACCCTGTTACAATTAAAATGCTAGTAGAAAAACCAAGAGGAAGACACTGTTGTTGTATAGGTTTATCTTGCTTTCATGAGTAACTTTGTCACTAACAAAAATTAACCTTTTACTTAATAGATCATGAGTTGCTTTGCATTTCCTTTGTGAAGGAGATGTATTCTGAGCTTTCATCTGTTCAAGATTATTTCCTCTTTGGGACTAGACCACTAGCTAGTCCTGTGGTTGTGTTTAAAAAGAAAAATGAATAATTTGCTTCATGGGAAAATTCTTTGTCTTATCCTGTTATAAAATGAGTCTGAGTTTTGCTCCCCATGACCCAGATTACCATGACAACAGCACCAGCGACCTTGCCTTAAGGTTTAGGAGCAGAGGAAGCCATCAAACAGAATGAACTCAGATTCCTACTGTTGATTTTTTCAGGTGCATTTTAATGTTTCTGCCTCAAATTTCTCTCTTACAAAACAGATGATTACAACTTTGACAGAGGATGTCTATAGATAGCATTCCTTGTATTAGATCTGTGCAAATAAAATGACTGATTTTTCCATTGGGATAGGCAGCCAAAAGAGTGACAAAAAAATCAGTTTGTGGTGACTTTGGCACCAAACATAGTCCAGGAAATTACTCCAAACCTCACTTTTGTAATGGACTCTAAATTTTCAGTAACTGAAAACCACACTGCACCAGCCAATTGGTAATAAATTTAAAATACCAAAAGATGATTTCAGAGAAAGAAATTGCAGCCATGGAACAACGTATTTCTAAGATCAATGGGACATATCTGTCTTACCGGAATAGGATACACTTCTGGAAAATAAAGTAATGATCTTAGAAGGCAGAACAGAGACTCTTTTTAATACTTTCCTCCTACTCCATCTTAGAGGAATAGGATAAGAGTTAAATGCTGTAGGTCTCTTGGAGGTTTTAAGACGGAAAGCAAAAAAATGCATTTATAATTTAAATCTTCCTGACTCTCAAATCTTTTGAATTTATGAAAAATGAATAGCATTTATATCTGCTTAATGTACTATATTTACAGCTCGTGTATTTGAGAAATTCCCATTAAAATAGTTTGTACTTCTTTATTTGATACAGATACAATAGGCAAGCATTAACAAATGAAAAGAAAATACTTCCTGGTTACCCATTGTAAGTAAAATTTAGCATTGATAGACCTTGTCAATAAACCAAAGTTTTAGCTGTGAGGAGAGCAAGGAGATTTCAAAGTCAAGAATCCTTTTGGGGAAATACCATGCTTTTTCTTTAAAATTTTAATCACAGGAAAACAAGAGTGTTCTCATTTGTCCCATCGTTTTCACAAAATAATTTTGAAAGAGAGGAGATATTTGGGAAAACTAAAGGGGTATCTTTGTCTGTGTAGATTAAAATCAACATGTAAGTTTTTTCCAAAAGATTATAAGTGATCATTTGTGTGGATTACCCTGTATAAGCTAATTCCATACAGCAGTAAACAAGTAGGTGAGCTTTTACATGCTAGCCATATTCTTTAGTATTTTATGCCATTCATTCATTCTACAAATATTTATTCAGTCTTTATGATAAAGACTGGGCCCTATGCTAGACAGGATGGATATGAAGGAAAACTAGGCCATATCCATGTTCCAGAAAAGCTCACAGTCTGATAGATGAGAAACACTAGAGGCAAAATTTGCATTGTTCATTCCAATCTGGTCATATTAAGGCTTTTGAGGTTCAAATTTGAATCATGGATCAAAGACCACCTTGAGAAATTCATTAGTAAGTAAAATGTTCTCAACACTCAGTTTTGAAATTTGAAGGAAAACAGAATGAGCCCCATACAACCTGAGTAAATTCTCTGAGCAAAGAGCAACCACAGCCAGTACTGATCCATCTAATTCCAGGATTACGGGAGATCCCAAGAGAAAGGGGAGGTTTGTTTTAAGTGGGATTTTGCTACATGAGAATTGCCTGAAGCCCTGTGGGCTCCCTTGCAGAGCTCTTTTCTCCTTACAGAGGTATTTGCTATGCCTTTGCTCAAATAGGTTTATTATCTATTTGAACCCTCCAGGTGGTGATATCAGTTGCAAAGAATACAGAAATTCTGTGGCAGATTTTTTTAATGCAGTTTCGGTTTTTCCAACCTGTTGTGCACTGCATGTAGTCACACATTTGTGGAAATGCTGCCACTGAATGAAGTGTCGTAGGGCCTTTACAGACGCTTATCTGATACTATTCAAAAAATGGAAACTCCGCTCAGCTCCATAAGAACAATCTAACCTTGTCTGTGGAGGCACGTATCTTATTTAGAAAATGTACACTCCTTGTACGGAATTATTTCTAAAATGTGGATTTTTGCTAAAAGGCCCTTACCATTCAAATTTCCATTTGTCAAAGCAGTTTTGGTGCATAGGGAGTTGTATTATGGTGTGTAAACCAGATGCATAGCATTTAAAAATGTAAAATGAAAGCTTATCTCTCTTTAAAGATAGCAAGAGGGTTAAACACATTAAAAAGGTTAAACATGATGATATGTTTTCTGCCCTTGGGGAAGGGGGTGGAATTACCACTTAGCTAAAAAGCTATTAAAATCATTTTGACTAGAGAATAGTATATAATTCATTTTAGGTATTTAAGCATAAATTTCAATACAGGGATTAATATATGTTTAAAAAAAATTTTACTCTGTTACTCAAATGTTGTTTTCCATTGTTATTTCTCTTTCTGATCTGTCATTTAGTCCTGGGGGTAGAGCTAAACAAAAGATCTGAGGTAGGTATCTGTGTTTTCCCAGTTGCTAAATATTTTTTAGCCTCTATTTTTCTTAGCTCCCCAGAATTCAAACAGATTAATCAGAGATGGCCTCAATAAATATTTATTTTCCATGGTCCCTACCTGATCTTCTGTAACTCCCTTTGCCCTCAGGCTTCTATGTCCTAACTCCACCATTCACTGAGCAAAAGATATATTTACTGTGCTCAAATATCTGACTCATTTACTTGGACTACAGTAATAATGGTTGATAATGTTCAAACGTGTTGCTCTCGAGACTATTTGAATTTTAAGAGAGAACTTATAAAGAAAACAGTCATTTAACACAAAGAAATAGCAATAGCCATCTTCCATTTTGCACCTAATGAAGGCTAAACAATATAGTGGCTGCTTTAGATGTATTAACTCTAATCCTTAGAATCCACGGTTTAGAGATGAGTAAATTGAGTTTCAAAGAGCCTAAGTAAGTTGCCTGAAATGACAAAGACAGTGAGAACCAAAGCAAGATTCAGAATTGGGTCTTTCTGCCTCCAAACCTCCATCCTCATATATCATTGTGAAACCTAATAAAATTTCGGGTTAAGTGATAAGATGGAAGGAAAAGTGTTTTTAATGATAGGGGTCAGGGTAAGGCAGTAATTCTACCCCTTGAATTAGATCATGATGGAAGTACCTTCTTTGTCTCCATGTAGGAACACATCTGAGATTAAAATGAAATATGAAAATTCAAAGAAAAAACCATGTGCTAATTACTTACAAAATCATCTAGTTTTAGAGTTAGAAGATATTTCAGATATAATCTAACTTCTGTGACAAATTGACCAAAACAGATATCCTCTAACATCTTCTTGATTGTCAGTATATCATACAATGGCATACAGTAAATTGAAATCTCTTAATGAAAACAATATATATATACTGTATATATACATTATGTATATAATACACATATAACTTCCCAAGTCTCTTCAAAATCAAATACCACAAACATTTTCAAACATTTTTTGCATGCAGTGAATTTTAGATAGAATATTATAATCAATATCTCTGTAATTGTTTCTTACAATGTCCAATTGCAGTTTTGAGGGAAAAAGGCTATGTTATCAAATAAATTTGTGAGATGTTGGACTAAATATCTTCACTGCAGTATTTCCATGTTTCTTTGAAAAGTTCATATGCATTATATATCTGTAGCTTTGGAGCCAGATTCCAATTCCCCTGATTGTCAGTACAGGCTCTTTCTGTTAGTTTAAAGTTCATGTTCCTCGAAGAGTATTATAAATGAGAGAGAAAGAAAAAGAGCATAGACACAGACAGGGAGACAGAGAAAGACTAGAAAGAAGAATTAATGGAGATTCTCTGGGGTTAGTTTTGATAAGTGACTTTCTAGGTGAGGTATGTGAGACTAATAAGATCGACAAGCATTTGAGGAGTGAATTCAGAAGATTCACATTTTTGGGAGTGTAATCAAGCAGAACAGATATATTGAAACATCTGGAATCATTGATGATGGTTTGTGCACCATCCTGAACCTAAAAAGTGTATTCCAGATCTATTTCTCTTTCATATCAAATCACAGCCACTAGTCACATTGTACAGAAAATGATGTGAACTGCTGGCCTTTTGGGAAGAAGGAGAATTGCAACTTAGTATTTAAACTAAATTCCCATTAAACTTGGTCTTGCTTTGCTAGCATGCCTGTGATTGTATTATTTTAATACTGTTTAAAAACAAGGTCCAAGTCCAAGTTACTACCTTCTCTTTCTTTTTTTTTAAATATATTTTGTATTGTACTTTAGATTATCATGCAGAATTGTTGCATACGTACATACATGGCAATGTGGTTTAGTGCCTCTACCCCCCGTCACCTATATCTGGCATTTCTGCCCATGTTATCCCTCCCCACCCTCCTCACTCTCCACTGTCCCTCCCCTAGCTCCCCCCAGCAGACCCCAGTTTGTGATGTTCTCCTCTCTGTGTCCATGTGTTCTCATTGTTCAACACCCACCTACGAGTGAGAACATGCGGTGTTTGGTTTTCTGTTCATGTGTCAGTTTGCTGAGAATGATGGTTTCCAGATTCATCCATGTTCCTGCAAAGGACATTAACTCCTCGTTTTTTATGGCTGCATAGTATTCCATGGTGTATATGTGCCACAGTTTCCTTATCCAGCCTATCATTGATGAGCATTTGGGTTGGTTCCAGGTCTTTGCTATTGTAAACAGTGCCACAATGAACATATGTGTGCATGTGTCTTTATAATAGAACGATTTATAATCCTTTGGATATATATCCAGTAATGGAATTGCTGATTCAAATGGAATTTGTATTTCTAGGTCCTTGAGGAATCGCCACACTGTCTTCCACAATGGTTGAACTACTTTACACTCCCACCAACAGTGTAAAAGTGTTCCTATTTCTCCACATCCTCTCCAGCATGTGTTGTCTCCAGATTTTTTAATGATTGCCATTGTAACTGGCGTGACATGGTATCTCAATGTTGTTTTGATTTGCATTTCTCTAATGACCAGTGATGATGAGCATTTTTTCTTATGTTTGTTGGCCTTATATATGTCTTCTTTTGAAAAGCGTCTGTTCATGTCCTTCACCCACTTTTGAATGGGTTTGTTTTTTTCTTGTAAATCTGTTTTAGTTCTTTGCAGATTCTGGATATTAGCCCTTTGTCAGATGGGTAGATTGCAAATATTTTTTTCCCATTCTGTTGGTTGCCAGTTCACTCTAATGATTGTTTCTTTTGCTGTACAGAAGCTCTGGAGTTTAATTAGATCCCATTTGTCTATTTTGGCTTTTTTTGACAATGCTTTTGGTATTTTAGTCATGAAGTCCTTGCCTATGCCTATGTCCTGAATGGTTAGGCCTAGGTTTTCTTCTAGAGTTTTTATGGTGTTAGGTCTTATGTTTAAGTCTTTAATCCATCTGGAGTTAATTTTAGTTTAAAGTGTCAGGAAAGGGTCCAGTTTCTGTTTTCTGCACATGGCTAGCCAGTTTTACCAACACCACTTATTAAACAGGGAATCCCTTCCCCATTGCTTGTTTTTGTCAGGTTTGTCAAAGAGCAGATGGTTGTAGATGTGTGGCATTGCCTCTGAGGCCTCTGTTCTGTTCCATTAGTCTATATCTCTGTTTTGGTAACAGTACCAAGCTGTTTTGATTATTGTAACCTTGTAGTATAGTTTGAAGTTAGTCAGGTAGCGTAATGCCTCCCACTTTGTTCTTTTTGCTTAGGACTGTCTTGGCTATGTGGGCTCTCTTTTGGTTCCATATGAAGTTTAAGGTGGTTTTTTTCCAGTTCTGAGAAGAGGGTCATAGGTAGCTTGATGGGGATAGCACTGAATCTGTAAATTACTTTGGGCAGTATGGCCATTTTCACGATATTGATTCTTCCTAACCATGAGCATAGAATGTTTTTCCATCTGTTTGTGTCTTCTCTTATTTCCCTGAGCAGTGGTTTGTAGTTCTCCTTGAAGAGGTCCTTTACATCCTTTGTTAGTTGTATTCCTAGGTATTTTATTCTCTTTAGCAATTTTGAATGGGAGTTCGCTCTTGATTTGGTTCTCTTTTAGTCTGTTATTGGTGTATAGGAGTGCTTGTGATTTTTGCACATTGATTTTGTATCCTGAGACTTTGCTGAAGTTGCTTATCAGTTTCAGGAGATGTTGGGTTGAGATAATGGGGTCTTGTAAATATACAATCATGTCATCTGCAAATAGAGACAATATGGCTTCCTTCCTTCCTAACTGAATACACTTTATTTCTTTTTCTTGCCTGATTGCTCTGGCTAGAACTTCCAATACTATATTGAACAGGAGTGGTGAGAGTGGGCATCCTTGTCTAGTGCCAGATTTCAAAGGGAATGATTCCAGTTTTTGCCCATTCAGTCTGATATTGGCTGTGGGTTTGTCGTAAATAGCTTTTATTAATTTGAGATACATTCCATCTATACCTAGTTTATTGAGAGTTTTTAGTATAAAGTGCTGTTGAATTTTGTCTAAGCCCTTCTCTGCATCTATTCAGATGATCATGTGGTTTTTGTCTTTGGTTCTGTTTATGTGGTAGATTAAATCTATAGACTTGCGTATGTTGAACCATTCTTGCATCCCTGGGATGAAGCCTACTTGATGGTGATGAAGACGCTTTTTGATGTGCTGTTGCAATCAGTTTGCCAGTATCTTATTTTGCATCTATGTTCATCATGGATATTGGCCTGAAGTTTTCTTTTCTTGTTGAGTCTCTGCCAGGTTTTGGTATCAGGATGATGTTGGTCTCATAAAATGATTTGGGAAGGATTCCCTCTTTTTGGATTGTTTGGAATAGTTTCAGAAGGAGTGGTACCAGCTCCTCTTTGTATGTCTGGTAGAATTCAGCTGTGAACCCACCTGGACTTGGACTTTCTTTGGTTGGCAGGCTATTAATTGCTGCCTCAACTTCAGCCCTTGTTATTGGTCTATTCAGGTTTTCAACTTCTTACTGGTTTAGGCTTAGGAGGGTGCAAGTGTCTAGGAATTTATCCATTTCTTCCAGGTTTACTGGTTTATGTGCATAGAGTTGTTTGTAGTAATCTCTGATGGTAGTTTGTATTTCTGTGGAATTGGTGTTGTTATCCCCTTTATCGTTCTTTATTGCATCTATTTGACTCTTCTCTCTTTTCTTTTTTATTAACCTGGCTAGCAGCCTGTCGATTTTGTTGATCTTTTCAAAAAACCAGCTCCTGGATTTATTGATTTATTGATTTTTTGAAGGGTTTTTTATGTTTCTGTCTCCTTCAGTTCTGCTATGATCTTAGTTATTTCTTGTCTTCTGCTAGCTTTTGAGTTTTTTTGGTCTTGCTCCTCTAACTCTTTCAATTTTGAAGATAGGGTGTCGATTTTGTATCTTTCCTTGCTTCTCATGTGGGCATGTATTTGCTATAAATTTTCCTCTAGACACTGATTTAAATGTGTCCCAGAGATTCTGGTACCTTTTGTATTAGTTCTCATTGGTTTCAAATAACATCTTTATTTCTGCCTTCATTTCATTGTTTATCCAGTCAACACTCAAGAGCCAGTTGTTCAGTTTCCATGAAGCTGTGTGCTTCTGAGTTAGTTTCTTAATCCTGAGTTCTCATTTGTTTACACTGTGGTCTGAGAGACTGTTATGATTTCTGTTCTTTTGCATTTGCTGAGGAGTGATTTACTTCCAATCATGTAGTCAGTCTTAGAGTAGGTGCAATGCAGTGCTGAGAAGAATGTATAGTCTGTGGATTTGGGGTGGAGAGTTCTGTAGATGTCTATTAGGTTTGCTTGGTCCAGATCTGAGTTCAAGTCCTGGATATCCCTGTTAATTTTCTGTCTCGTTGATCTGTCTAATATTGACAATGGAGTGTTAAAGCCTCCCACTATTATTGTATGGGAGACTAAGTCTCTTTGTAGGTCATTAAGAACTTGATTTATTTTTCTGGGTGCTTCTATATTGGGTACATATATATTTAGGATTGTTAGCTCTTCTTGTTTTATTGATCCTTTTAACATTATATAATGTGCTTCTTTGTCTCTTTTGGTCTTTGTTGGTTTAAAGTCTGTTTTATCAGAGACTAGGATTGCAACTCCTGCTTTTTTTTGCTCTCCATTTGCTTGATAAATCTTCCTCCATCCCTTTATTTTGAGCCTATGTGTGTCCTTGCATGTGAGATGGGTTTCCTGAATACAGCACACCAATGCATTTTGACTTTTTTTTTTTTTTTTTTGAGACGGAATTCCACTCTTGTTACCCAGGCTGGAGTGCAATGGCGCGACCTTGGCTCACCGCAACCTCTGCCTCCTGGGTTCAGGCAATTCTCCTGAATAGCTGGGACTACAGGCATGCGCCACCATGTCCAGTTAATTTTTTGTATTTTTAGTAGAGACGGGGTTTCACCATGTTGACCAGGATGGTCTCGATCTCTTGACCTCGTGATCCAGCCACCTCGGCCTCCCAAAGTGCTGGGATTACAGGTGTGAGCCACCGCGCCCAACCCATTTTGACTGTTTATCCAATTTACCAGTCTGTGTCCTTTGATTGGAGCATTTAGTCCATTTACATTTAAGGTTAGTATTGTTATGTGTGAATTTGATCCTGTCATTTTGATGCTATCTGGTTGTTTTGCCCATTAGTTGGCACAGTTTCTTCATTGTATTGATGCTCTTTACCATTTGGTACGTTTTGGAGTGGCTGGTACTGGTTATTCCTTTCCATGTTTAGTGCTTCTTTCAGGAGTTCTTGTAAGGCAGGCCTGGTGGTGTTGAAATCTCTGAGCAATTGCTTATTCATACTAGATTTTATTTCTCCTTCACTTATGAAACTTAGTTTGGCTGGATATGAAATTCTAGGTTGAAAGTTCTTTTCTTTAAGATTGTTGAATATTGGCCCCCACTCCCTTCTGGCTTGTAGGGTTTCTGCTGAGATATCCACTGTGAGTCTGATGTGCTTCCCTTTGTGGGTAACCTGACCTTTCTCTCTGGCTGCCCTTAGCATTTTTTCCTTCATTTCAATACTGGTGAACCTGACAATTATGTGCCTTGGGGTTGCTCTTCTTGAGGAATATCTTTGTGGTGTTCTCTGTATTTCCTGGACTTGAATATTGGTCTGCCTTACTAGGCTGGGGAAGTTCTACCGGATAATATCCTGAAGAGTGTTTCCCAACTTGGATTCATTCTCTCTGTCACATTCAGGTACACCTGTCAAACTTAGATTAGGTCTTTTCACATAATCCCCTATTTCCTGTAGGCTTTGTTCATTTTTTGTTGTTGTTGTTCTTTTTTCTCTAATCTTGCCTTCTTGATTTATTTCATTGAGTTGATCTTCAATCTCTGATATCCTTTCTTATGCTTGGTCAATTTGGTTATTGAAACTTGTGTATGCTTTGGGAAGTTCTCTTGTTGTGTTTTTCAGCTCCATTAGGTCATTTATATTCTTCTCTAAGCTGTTTATTCTCATCAGCATTTTGTTCTACCTTTTTTCAAGGTTCTTAGTTTCTTTGCATTGGGTTAGAACATGTTCTTTTATCTCAGAGAAGTTTGTTATTACCCACCTTCTGAAACCTGTTTCTGTTAATTCATCAGACTCATTCTCCATACAGCTTTGTTCCCTTCCTGATATGGATTTGTGATCCCTTGGAGGAGGAGACGCTTTCTGGTTTTTGAAGTTTTCATGCTTTTTGCACTGGTTTCTTCTTATCTTTGTGGATTTATCTATCTGTGGTCTTTGTAGTTGGTGACTTTCATATGGGGTCTCTGTTGGACGTCCTTTTTGTTGATGTTGAAGTTATTTCTTTCTGTTTCTTAGTTTTCCTTCTAACAGTCAGGACCCTCTGCTGTAGGCCTACTGGAGATCCACTCTAGACCCTGCTCGCCTGGGGATCACCTGCAGGGGCTGCAGAACAGTCAGGGTTGCTGCCAGTTTCTTCTTCTGTTATCTTCATCCCAGAAAGGTACCTGCCAGATGTCAGCCTGAGCTCTCCTTTACGAGGTGTCTCTTTGGATATATAGGGGTCAGGGAACTGTTTGAGGAGACAGTCCATCCCTTATAGGAGCTCAAGTGCTGAGCTTTGAGCTCCATTGTTTCGTTGAGAGCTGCTGGGTATGTATGTTTAAATCTGCTGCAGCGGAACTCATAAACGCCTTTTTCCCCAGGTGCTGTGTTCTGGTAATGTGGCACTTTATTTATAAGTTCCTGAAGTGCTGCTGCGTTTTTTCAGAGATGCCCTGCCCAGCAAGGTGGTAGTCTTGTCACAGTCTGCCTGCAGAGGCGTTACTGAGCTGCTGTGGGCTCTGCCCAGCTGCTGTGTGAACTTCCTGTTAGAAGTGCCACGCTAATGGTGTTCTGCCTTGGTAATGGCAGACTGCCTCAGTAAAGGCAGATTGTGTTGGTAATGACGGATGGCATCATTAAGGGCAGACTGCCTTGGTAATGTTGGACTGCCTCGGTAGTGGTGGACTGCCTCGGTAATGGCTGACACCCTTCCCCCCACTGAGCTGGACTGTCCTGGGTCCAGCTATGCTTGCTGCAAAACTCTCAATCCAGAGCATTTCAGATTGCTGGTCTCTGTTGGGGTGGGACCCGCTGAGCCAGATCACCTGGCTCCCTGTTTCAGCCACCCTTTTTTTTTCAGTTGAATGGGTAGCTCTGTATCCCAGGCATTCCAGGCGCCTGTCGAAACAGCTGCCCGTATTTGTGTGAGGTTTTGTGTGGACACCCGCAGAGCTGGCTGAAACAGCCGTGCTGGAAACTCGTGGTGCTTTTCAGCCCGGGAATCTCCTGGTCTCTGGGCAGTAAAAACTCATTTGGAAATGCGGTTATCATTCACCCTTTGCATTCTTCTCGCTGGGAACTGCACTCCGGAGCTGTTCCTATTCGGCCATCTTGGATCTCTGCTCTACCTTCTCTTTATCTCTCACTTTAATCTTATATCTTCCAGAAAGTTTTGCTTATTCAAATAGAATTAGGAAAGAATCTCACCATCAAAAACTATACAAAGAAATGCACTGTGCATTACTAAACCTCTCTTTCTCACTCTCTCTTTCTCATACAACATTATACTAACAAACCTCATCTTCTAACAAAGCAAACATGACGCCCACCACAAAGATTTAGCTATTTATGGTGCAGTAACATAAATGTGCCTGTGCAGTCTTGGACTTGTCCTTCTCATCCCTCTATCATGGTACATTTAAAGAAAACTAGGGATTTATACCCATGTGTTCTGATAAAAAAGGCTATTTTTTTCCATCCAGAATGTTATTGAAATACATATATTGAATCAATATTATTCTAAGACGTATCTAATGTCATACTGTAGATCCTGATGTCTGCAAACTACTATATAGCCAATATTTCAGCTAACTAATTTCAAGACTGGCTGGACTCATTTGGGGTGAAATTACAATTGCTAATATAATAAAATTTAAGAAGTATCATGAAAGGCTTCCCATCCTTTCATCTCTGTCTTAACCAATCTTAATCTCCATGTTCTGGATTCATTCCTTTAGAATAAGTCACTGTCATCTTAAAACTATTTGTGAAATGTGACTATTTCATCTACCCATTTTAATATACCATATCACTAGCATGGCTTTATTCATCATTCATTTTTTTAACAGGTAATTGTTGTGCACTTATTATAGGCCAGGAAGCATGTCAGATGCTGCAGAATACACATATAGATAAAGAAGTAGGCTCTACTTTTTTTTTATTTTTTGAGATGGAGTTTCGCTCTTGTCACCCAGGCTGGAGCGCAATGGCGCGATCTCAGCTCACTGCAACCTCTGCTTCCTGGGTTCAAGCAATTCTCCTGCCTGGCTCCACTTTTAAAGTATAAAAACCATGAAAATAAGACATGTATACAGATATCTATAATGAAAAGTTGAAATCAATAAAAACTATAATAGAGGATTACAAGTGTGACACTAAAACTGCAGTGAAAAGAGTTCAGCTAGGAGGACGATTCAATCTTTTATTTAGTAATTGGGTTTTTTTAACATTTATAGAACACTTGCTGTATTTCAGGTATCATGCTGGGCTCTGAGGATACACAGGTAAAAATTTTAGGTCTCTGCCCTTAAGAGGCTCAGTTTAAAAGAAGAAGGTAAAGCAATAGAAACATTTAAAAATAAAATAAATAACTAATGTTAGAATCAAGCTGTACAGAAGGAGCTGCAGGAACACAAAGGCAGGTTGTCTAAACTAGTCAAAGATTAGGCAAAGGTGGATGTTGTGGTGGGGGGAAACTTCATGGAGGAAGAAACTCTAGGGCTGAGAACGGAGGAACAGAGGAAGATAAAAGTCACTGTAGAAAGAGCTGACAGTTGTTATTTCAAAAGGACAAGAATATAAGAGAGTTTGGCGCATCCAAGAACTGTAAGAATTCTGCCTGCCTAGAGTCGAAAATACAAGTGTGGTTAAGACAGGATGTGAGACAACAGAAGCAATCAGGCTTAATATCATGAAAGACCTTGACATTTTCCTGAAAGCAAAAGATGGTCAAAGTGAAATTTTTTGACAAGGGAGAAACCCAGTCCAGAAGACATCAGCATAATTGGGGACTGGGAAGAGAGAGAAGAAGGGGAGGGGAGAGGGAATGGCAAGAAAGGGAGGGAAAGCAAGAGATTGGAAAAAAAGAAAGGCCCAAAATATGAGACTTTAGAAGAGGAAGTATTGATGGTGTCTGCTGGTAGAGAATCCCCATCCTAAGAAACAGTAGAGAGCAATGAGAACCTGAAATTCCATTCATTCATCCACTAGCTAAAATAAAATTTTATTAAGTTCCTGGAAAGTGCTAAATACTATTCTAAGACTTGAGGATACAATTTTGCCCTCCAGGAGCTCACAGCCCAATGGTGGTAGCCAACATTAACCAAATAATCAACCAAAATATACACTTACAAAATAAGTGCTATTAAGAAGTTCATGTATCATAAGGCCACATAACAGGGATGTATGATTAGGTTATTTGGATTAACATGAGCAAAAATTAAAAGTATATAAGGCTGTAAAGAAGGAATAGCTGATAAACCAAGAGTCTAAGAAACAAGCAGTAGAACAGCTTCAGGGATCCAGGGAGCAGGGATTAATGGACAGAGTCATTAGATGAATCGGCTCGATTTTCCATCTGTGCAATGCTGCACAAGGTACAAATTCCTGTGAGGGAGAGTCAGAGTGGCCTAGTGCAGGTCAAATTTCCATTACTTAGTTAAGAAAGAGGAGATGGCCTTGATTGATAGCCCCATCAACACTACATGCATGAGGAAAAAGTTCTTTCAAAGAAAACCAAGCTGTATTTCCTAGAAGCAGAACCATTGTTGTACTGGTAAAAAACAATAGATTTCTACTTAAGAGGAGAACTAGCATAAAACTTGGGAAAGGTTTCCTGGAGGAGTCATCATTGAACTGAGACAGGAAGGATGAGGGGAATTAACTAGGGAAAGACTGGGTGCAAATGTCATCAGGGAGTAGGTCAGAGAAAAAGCTAATTAATGATAAAATTTAACTTTAAAAAGTTTGCCTTGTGGTTGCCAATTCAACAGCATGCATGGATTATTCATTAGCAGTCATCTCCATTATTAGCCACATCACCGCTACTCCTAAGTGTGGGAATGAATTACACAGCCCATGAAAATCAACAAAATTATCTACAGGTTCCCCCTTTTCAGATACTTGAATATGGCTCTTAGGAAAATGTTGGCAAGAACCACTGTTTGGTAGCGTAGTTGGAGTAGGCTATCACCCTTGTCATCACTTAGATTTCCAAAGATAGAGATTTTTGTGAATTTTGTGGCAGTAGGAAATTTCTCCTCTTTGCCTGTTATTACACCAAGGAAGTAGATTTCACTATGCATCCCAGCATGTAAAAATATATTCATTTCTTTCTTTCCTCTTTTGAACTGTGTAGATAATTACCCCTTGCTAGGCAAAAGTTACATCATTCTGGAGGTAGAAGCGGCTTCTCTATTGCTTTCTGTGTGATGTTATGCAGAGCAGGTTAGTTTTATCTGCTTAGGTTTCCTTATTTATGAAAATGGTGATAAAGCAGGCTCTGTGGAGACCTTGCAAAAATTAATCACGTCTCTCACTATATGAGTAAAGAAAAGAAGTCACAGAGAAGGAATATAACTTGTCCAATATCACACAGCTTCTTGGTGAAAGAGCCTCTTCCATTCATCAGGTTTCTTCCTAGAGAACTTGTATGTGTAATACGAAGAAAACATTGTATGTGAAATAGAAAACAAGGTTTTGAGCCCCGGATGTAGCACTTACTAGCTATGTATGTGGCTTTGGACATTTATTTAACCTTTCTGAACCTCAGCTTCCTCCTTGCTAAGCTAGTATAATAATGCCCGCCCAACTCCTTTCAGGGTGATTGTAAAGAACAAAAGAGCACAGGAATGGCTACATTGCACACAAATATGCCATATTTTTATTATAAACTACATTTTTAAAAGGAAATTAAACTCTAAGATGCTGAATAACTTACCCAATTTTATTGAATCATTTTCTGTTTAAGGAAATCTTGCAAATTCAAGCTTGGTTCCCTTTCCTCTAAACCTTGAGACTTCTCTTTTGTCTGGAAAGACAAAGTATCATATATTAATTTTAAAAAATTTAATCTTTAATTAAGCGCTACCTAGAGTGTTACAGTATGGTGATAAATGTGTATTTCTTTATAATTAACTCTATTCTCAAATCCCCACCTTGTTAAAACTGAGCAAGAAAAAAAATTAGTCATAATATGTAAACTAATAGATTGGAAAAAATAAGAATTTTTTAAAAGTTCAATTTTGACCTTCAATTGAAAGAGGATAAAACATGTCCCACAGTCATTATACAGGTCAAGAACATAAGAATTTCCTGTTCTTATTATATCTAGCATTGATTATATGGATCTTGGATATCTCTCCTAATAGAAATACTATAACTACCCAAAAGGAAAAGAAAATCAAATGGCAAGTCAGTTGATTCCTTGCTTCAGGCCAGAGTCCCTAGGCTCTCAAGAAGGATGCTGTGTTCTCATCCTACCTTTTCATTGTTATTCCTTCTTTACATCATGCCAACATCATGATCTTCACAATCAGTCATCATTGACGTCATCCTCCTCCTTATCATTAAGATTTATTGAGCATTTACTATGTCCCTGTTATGACACATAGTGGATGGCATTTACTTTCTCATTCAAACCTTACAGCAGCCCCAAGAGGTAATTATTGTAACTATCTCATGTTTTTAAGGGCAAGCAATATGCATCTCACACATCTCTGCATTCCCCACAATGTTTGCTGCAAATACAGATCACTTTTATATCGTCCTCTGTAAGACAGAGATAACAGGTCCTTGCAACTATTACTATAAGGATTATATGAAATACCATAAAGTGGCCGGGGCAGTGGCTCACACCTGTAATCCCAGCACTTTGAGAGGCTGCAGTGGGCGGATCACCTGAGGTTGGGAGTTCAAGACTAGCCTGACCAGCATGGAGGAACTCTGTGGCTACTGAAAATACAAAAATTAGCTAGGCATGGTGGTGCATGCCTGTAATCCCAGCTACTTGGGAGGCTGAGGCAGGAGAATCACTTGAACCCAGGAGGCAGAGGTTGCAGTGAGCCGAGATTGTGCCATTGCACTCCAGCCTGGGCAACAAGAGTGAAACTCCGTCTCAAAGAAAAAAAAAAATAAAAGAAGGAAATACCATAAAGCATGTAGTACCATGCCTGGCACATAATGTGTCCTCAATAAATAACATATTTCAATCAGAACATGTGTTTGTTTGAAAAAGCTTATGACGGAGCTTCCAAACTTAGAAGGTGGGGAAGCCTGCTCATTTCTATTCAAGTTTGAGGGTATAATGATGATATAATAGTCACTTGCCATGTGTTGGTGGTTTACAGTGTACCAGGCACTACCACTCTCTGTATATACATTTATTTAATCCTCATGTAACCCAGGTTTGGCAGTTAGGCTCTCTTCATTCAATAAAACTTAAGCATCTGCCCTGTGACAGGCACAGTGCATTTGAGAAACAGCAAATAAGACAAGACTCCCTGTGGAGCTAGGTTGTAATGGTAGAAGACAAATAATGTCTCTAATTTACAAATATAGAAAACGAAGCAAACAGAGTTTAGGCAACTTACTTAAAGCCACAGGTAGCATATGTAGGGATTGTGATTTGAACCCAACAGCCCATCTTTAATATCTGTGCTCTTTACGACTATACTGCAACTGTTTTGTTTTTTTTTTTTTTTAAGACCCGTTGGGAGAGTTATCCAAAATAACTTGTAATCAGTAATTACTGAGATGAACCATAACCTGAGTATAAATTCATATTCTGACCTTGTATGTTATACATAAATGAATCATTTCAAATCCCTTCTGTTGAAAATGTTGGCTTTGAGATCAATGCCATTTGGTTTGAATAAGAAAAGATGGGGTAATCTGCAAATTCTAAATATTTCTTATATATGTAAATTACATATATGCTAGAAATCCTAGTTAGGGAATGTGATAGGTCTGAAAATGTATACTGCTTGATTTTCTGTTCAAGTGGATTGGAGAGCAGATTTTCATAAAAGCAAGTCTGATTAAGGCTTACAAAAGCAAGGAAAGAAAGGCATCTCTGCCCCCCTACTTTGGAAATGAGCATGGTTATGCCTCTTTACAACACCTAAGAGCCAGATTGGCACTATCTACAATACCAGAAACAAAGAGATGATGTCCTTCTTCAAGGATGACTTGTGTCTCTAGAAATTTGTAAGGAAGTGTGGAGACATATCACGTGTATAGACCACTATCGCAGGTCAGCTATTCAACAAAAATGGAGTCCGGGCTGGGCCCAGGGAAAGCTCTGGGGCAGTACCCAAAGAAAGTTCCTCTAGTTCTCTGTCCACAATAGAGATAATGTTCATGGTTTGAAAAGGTTAGATTGAGCCAGATAGTTCCAGAGCACATTTATTTTATGCTTCTGTGAATTAGTCTGTATGTTTATGTTTATGTTTAATTGAAAAGAAAAATATCCTGAAATGATGCATGAAAAATTAAGAGAACAAACTAAGACATTTCAACTCTAGCTGGGGTCTATTGTTTGGATTTACTGTGAGCTTTTGAATGCCCTCCTGCCCCAATCCCATAGTCTCTTTCTACTTTCTTTTTTAATGATTTAGATTTCAATTCTAAGGTAATTTCTGTGATTCAAAAAAGCAGTGGATCCTACTGGCATCCCTGCCTAAGTGGGCTTTGAAGTAGATCTGAAATGGCTCACAGTATCACAGGCCTTCCTCAGGCCTGGGCTTTGCCTGTATGAAGTATTTCAAATAAAGGCTTCAAGGAAAGGCCATGTTATGAAGCACATCCCCTTCCCACCTCAAGATTTTAAACAGTGAGCTTTCCAAAAGCAGAGACCTCTATCTTATGCATGATTAGATCCATTGTATGTAGTGTGGTTTCTGGCATGTAGTAGGCACTCAATGACTGTAAGACGAATGGTTCAATACATATTTTCTATTCCCTAAGCATGAACGAAGAGGACATTTTATTTCATTTCAACAATACTCTTGGGGGGAAAAAAAGACTATTTATTAACTCTGTCAAATACATCAATAGATAAAGTAACTTTTGCTCCAAAAAGTTTGAGTTTAGTTGAAAGTGTAGATTCAGAGTAACAACAAAGCAAATCCTCTGGAAGAAACATATCACTGGCCGTGGGAACAGAGAAGTTAAGAAGAAAGCCATGGTAACATTTTATGTGCAGTTATACTTAAGTTACCTTGAAATAGTTCCCTCCTGAGGTACAAGCAACTTCTATTCTCTTCTCCTCTGGAAAATTGTTACAAAAGCTTTTGGGGATGGTTCGTGAGAAGCAGGAGGCACCTGTTCTTTATTTCTCCTGTACACCCAGCATCCTGTCTTTCTGACCCTGAGCTTGCTTTTTGTACTTGGCTAAGCTGAACATCCAACAGAATAATGAGTTAGTCTTTGGGTGTTTCAATAGTGTTCTTTCTTACTGTTTTCATTAAAATAATGAATGTCAGTCTTCGATCCAACGTGACTGAGGTTAATTGGTAAGCATTTTTTCTGGGAGGAGTTGTCAGTGTGGAAGTTGTCAGGCCCTGCTGTGTGCTGCTGAGAGTTGCAGTCACAGAGTGAGACCTGCAGAACCAGCCTGATTAGCACTGTGATTATTTCATATATGATATAATGAGGCTGAGGTACTACAACAATGAGGTGTCTATTTCCTTTCTAAATGAAGTGAGAATAGGCCACAGAAAAGGAAGACTGAGGAGGAGGTGGAATGCTCTGTGTACAATCAAACTCTAGTGATTCTAGAAGAAACTGGTGGGATCTCAGTTCTACAGAGGTAGCAGTGCTAACAGAAATCAGACACATTAAGGAACAAATTAAGCAAAACTACCTTGAACCCTTTTTAGAATAAGCTAGGGTATAAGTAAGCAAACAGACAGACTAGGGGCATAGAATGTTTGGGCAAACAAACAAGCAAACAAACATTGTAAGCCAAATTAAAAATAAAAAAGGCCGGGCGCAGTGGCTCATGCCTGTAATCCCAGCACTTTTGGAGGCCGCGGCAGGTGGATCACTTGAGGTCAGGCGTTCGAGACCAGCCTGACCAACATGGTGAAACACCACCTCTATTAAAATACAAAAATTAGCTGAGCGTGGTGGTGGGCACCTGTAATCTCAGCTACTCAGGAGGCTGAGGGAGGCGAATTGCTTGAACCCAGTGGGCAGAGGTTGCAATGAGCCGAGATTGCACTACTGCACTCCAGCCGGGGTGGCTAAGTGAGACTCAGCCTCAAAAAAAAAAAAAAAAAAAAAAA
This sequence comes from Sapajus apella, assembly GCF_009761245.1. NCBI lineage: Eukaryota > Metazoa > Chordata > Mammalia > Primates > Cebidae > Sapajus > Sapajus apella. Next base: position 4,174,737 of record NW_022437038.1, on the reverse strand, counting down.
GCTGTCCATTCTTATAAGCCTAGTCGGACAGACATTACCTCCTCCCCTAAATGTGCTGAATAGGCTGAACTACTACTACTACTACAAAAAAAAAAATCAATCCTACTAGATAGCTGTGTTTTGCAACTTTTTTCTGTGAGCAAGGTTCTTCTGAAGAATATACCAAAATGTTCAGGGGTACGTTACCTCGGTCATGGCCACTAGGATTTCATTTGGCAAAGCGTTTCTGCAGTTCACTAAATATGCTCTCGTGTGTCACTTAGCAAGTTACCGATGCAGTACAAGAATCAATATATCCAATAGCCTCCAAGATTCAGTGCATTTTAGAAACTTTTTTGTCCTGTAAGGGCTCCTTTGCCACCAGAAGACATGACAGCTGCAGAGGCAATAATACTTTTGCCAGAGTGGCAGGAGGCCTTTTAGGCATTGCATTGTTTTGAAACCTTTCACCATCCTCTCCCACTGCACTCTGCTTAGTCCACTGTGCTATTGCCAAGCAGAACTATCCCCTTTCTACAGTTTGCAGAATATGGTATTCTCCTACCATGGTAACCTCTTTAGCCTCTGCTTCTCTGCCAAATCAGATTCTGCAGCAAGATTCCCAAGGTAGCACCACCAGGGTATGGTAATTTCTACCATCCAAACTTCTATTTTTATCTGCATGGATAAAAATAGGGCACCCATAAGTGTTTATCTGGAAACTGACACATATCTCATACACACCCCCATGTATTCATGTGGTTTTAGATTAATTGCTTTTGATGGACTGTACATTCTAGCTATTTCAGAAGTGACTCTTTGGCTAATAGTGGCTATTGATGGGTAGGAGCCTGCTAAGAATTTGGAAAATGATAAATTTTTCAAAACAGAAGATTAAAAAAGTCAAGACATTTTGTCTTTCTGTTCTCATCCTTTATTTTTACTTTTCTTTTGTTTCTCATAAAACAACATTCCCTGAGTCTACATCACTTTCCACACATTACCCAAAAGACCCGTTTTATATAAAGGGCTAATTCACTTCCTTTCTTGCTTTCATGATCCTTAGCAGTAATGCCAGAAATTTTCATGCTCAAGACAGACCAAATATCGGAAGAAAGCTGCTGTCCTGTGCTCAGACCTAACTCAGTAATTTCACTAACACACATATATATCTCTATGTCGATATACACATTTACCATTTATAACTAAATACACACTAGTGTGTCAATTAGCAAATTATTGATGCAACACAAAAATCAATATATCCTAAGGCCTACAGGGTCATTTATAACTTTGTGGTTGACAAGAAAAAAATGTGCTTAGAAAGTAACTTATTATAATATTCTGAGACTTGGAAGCATTCTTAGGTTGGAATATTGATGCTCTTCATTTTTCTAGTAACACTTGTTATGTAGAAATAAATATATATTTTTGAATATAAATAGTCAACTATAGATTCAATACAAGTAAAAGCTAACTTTATGGACACATTTTCTATTCTTTATTCAAGCCCTTGTATTACCCAGGATTTGATGCTATGTTAGAACTCTGAAGGGCAGTAGTTGCAGAGACAATAATAATTCTGCCAAAGTGACAGGAGACCCTTTAGCCATTGTTTTTCTTTGAAACCATTCACTTTTTATGATGGACCCCTGTGGCAGAAGTTGAAGACAGCAAAAATAGCGACATCATTTCCAAAACAAAGGGCAACACAAAAACTTGAAAATCTTGGTGGGTGGAATTGAATATTCACATTTAGTAAGCATTTGAACTTAGTCTTAATGTGATCAAATGTGCCAAATTAGCTAATTAGAACTTTACTACGTATGCTAGTTGCTATGAAACACAGATTCTTCCTTGAAAATATGAGTTATATGTTTTTCTCTTAATCTCCTTTTCTATTTTAGAAGAGATGGCTGTTGAATTCCATTATATAGCTTTCTATTAAATTCAAACAAAAGTGGATAGAAATACCTTATTCCCTCAGCTGACGATATTTGCTGCTGAGTATTTCTCTGGTTATCATCAACCAGAATAATTTTTTGATCTCTAGAATTTTTCAAAAGGATGCATAAAATTCATTTTCTACTTTGGCCCAACCACATTATGGAAATTTGAACATAAAAGGTAGCAGTATCACATGCTGAATCAATCTTCTTGGATTATTCAATATTTATTCATGTTTGGGGTCTATTTGATATTGACTCAGATTTTAATATCGTGTACATACTTTTTTTTTTCTCAGCCTAAAGTAATGAATTTTAGGTCCACTCATTTCAAATGCTTCACGCCCCCTCCCCAATGCACACATAGCCAATAATCATTATAGACGGGATCCTGTCAGACTTCTAAGGACAGATCCACAGATTTTACGGTATTGGGAACATCATTAACTTTAGCCATTTAGGGATAAAGAAATGACAGAAAATATGTGTGGTTGCCCTTAGCAACTACTGCATCATATGCTATGTGTGTTATCTGTGAGCTGCAGGGCATCACCTTCTTTTTAAGAAATACAAACATGTACATAGAGTATACCCCATGATAGTCTCCAGCTAATACAGATTCTACAGTTATAATAATATAAGAAGTGGAGCACATATTCCTTTGGTTTCACTTTTCTGTTTATCATGCAGATACTTTTAAAATATAATACTTCATTGTGCCTTGCTTTTAAGAAAAAAACTTCACTAAATATTTTTATGGGGAGAACAAGCAGTAGAGCATTAGATTTGATGGCGACAGCAGCCTGCTTAAAGTAACAATAACTACATCAGTCAATAATTTGGAAGACTTCCCAATATAGAAATCTGGCTTTCAGATTATTTTTTCTCCAATTTCTCAGTAGGCATATACTATTTTTTGTTCTTTGCAAGATCACAGCGTAGTGTTTGTTGTATGAGGACACTGAACTAGAAATATCAATTTTAATCCCAGGTATTCTGAACTCAATCAAATAATGTTTGAAAATTTTATAGGCCAAAAGGAAGTTGTTTTGTGCCAAATTAGCTAATTAGAATTTTACTTTTAATAGTCTTGTCTCTGAAAATGGTTTAAGTATTTCCACTGTGGGTTGGCTGACCTACCTATTCCTTCAAAAAGGCAATTATAATAATGAGCTTGATAATTTTTTTTCAGATATTTCTCAATATGTTAGGCATTTCTCGCTGTAAAAATAAACACTGGCTGGGTGCAGTGGCTCACGCCTGTAATCCCAGCACTTTTGGAGGCTGAGGCAGGCAGATTGCCTCAGGTCAGGAGTTCACGACCAGCCTGGGCAATGTGGTGAAACCCTGTCTCTACTAAAATACAAAAAACAAACAAACAAACAAAAAAAAAGCCAGGTGTATCGGCATGTACCTGTAGTCCCAGCTAATCAGGAGGCTGACGCAGGAGAACTGCTTGAACCCGAGAAGCAGAGGTTGCAGTGAACCAAGATTGCGCCACTGCATTCCAGCTTGGGCGACAGAGTGAGTGAGACTCAGTCTCAAAATAATAAATCAATAGTATTTTTCAAAGTTGCTTGTAAACAAAATAATTCTACTGAAGTGCTTTTTGCTTTTTTCTTAAGTGGGGATACATTGATGGTCTCTTTAAGAACTACTCCCCAGTGCAAAACTCTGCAGTCTTTAGGATTGTTCACAAATATTGTTTCTCTTCCTTCTGGTACATGGAAGGACTTGATTGTACATCCTTACCCCTTTGTATTTTGTTAAGGCTATGTAACTTACATTGACCAACAAAATATGAGCAGAAAGGACATGTGTTACTTCATACACAAAAATAACTAGTGTTCATTTTGCCTTTTTCCTATTTCCTGCATCTTCAGCAGCAGTGTAAGCAGGGCTTGGACACAGCTTCCATTAGCGGAGATCTCTAAGTTACTACTCTGGGCATGACCCTACCTGCAGCTAAGATTTTGAAGTTTTGCAGTTACTGCAGCATAATCTAGCATATTTTTGATGAGGAAAAAAAGTGAAAAACAAAATCCCTAAGCCTAGCGAAGCTTTATCACTATGTTAGATTGTTTTTCTTTTACCTTTGGGCTACAAAGTTGAGGACAGAGCTGTGTCCTCCCCCCCGGGAACCCTATAGTAGCTTACAAAAATAGTCTCATCTCTCCTTTTATCCATGCTCTTTTGCCATATTATTTTTCAGGGTCCTATACTCTGACTCTGGGTTTCACCACATGACTTCCTTTGGGATGTTCGCAAAAGAGAAATGAGAAGAGTCTTGAAAATGATTGGATGATTGGACATGTCTTCTCTCTTTTTTGCTCTTCCATTGCCATAAGAACATACCTGGGGTAACCTGCAAAACTCTACAGTCTTTAGGATTGTTCCTAAACAGTAGTAGTTCTTAAAGAGACCATCAGTGCATCCCCACTTAAGAAAAAAGAAAAAAGCACTTCAGTTGAATTATTTTGTTTACAAGCAACTTTGAAGAATAGTATTTATTTTTTTGAGATGGAGTCTCACTCTGTCACCCGGGCTGCAGTGCAATGGCGCGATCTTGGCTCACTGCAACCTCTACTTCTCGGGTTCAAGCAGTTCTCCTGCCTCAGGAGAGGTATAGAACACACATGCCACATGTTGCCCTAGTCATGCCAGTCCAGGTCACCTTAGATTACTGAAAAGTCAGCCCAATCCCAGACATGTGAGAGAACCCAACCAAGATCAATACGTCACCTAGAAAACTGTCTTAGGTACACGAGCAGTAAACACTTGTTGTATGCTAACGAGGTTTTGAGATTGTTATACAACATCACTGTGGAATCAGTATTACTAATATATTCTCCTAACCGTGCTGGCTCCTCACCTTGTCTCCACTCTCCACAGGCCCTTCTGGATCGTTATCCCCTGTGATAACTCCATACTTGCTATTTCTTCACAATACTCCCTTCCAACTCTCCCATACACAATCACTTCCTTGGGATATAAATGGTACGAGTTACCTTTTGCAAAACTGGTGGTACTTAATCTTTAACTTCCAGCACTTTTACTCTGTTACCAGGCTTTTCCCACGTAGCTACTTGTCCTGTCTAAACAATGGATGAAAAAGTCATCTACCCAAAGAATGTGTACACATGAGCATGTGTGTGTGTGTTTGTGTATGTATAAAACACTATGTATTTTTGGAGATTCTTTACATGCAAAAAGTGTTTCCAAACTTATATATACTTTATTGATCAAGTTTTCTTCTCTCTTATAGTACAGACAACTGGCTCAGTGGAGAATTAATGTTGTATATTTTACAGTTCAGCTAAAACCACAGTGAGTCTTTTGTTTTCCTTGCTCTACAACTGAAGGTAGACTGAGGAAGAAAAACACTGCTGAGGGGCAAGAGGGATCTAATATTTCAGTGACTTATTTTATGATTTATCGTTTGTGTTTATCTTCTTAGAAGTGCATTAGGGTTATATTTCATTAGTTGAGTTCATATATAAGAAAGGCAAAATGTGTTTCTGAGAACAATTGTAGGCCAAAATACAGAGAAAGTCTCAGGGTAGTCCAAAATACATTATTTTTCAAATTTTTTCAGACTCCCTTAATCCATTGTGGGATTTTTGCTTATAAAAACAGCCTTGTCTTCACCCAAAAGATGTTAAAATCTGCTTTTGTCTATCTCCTGCTTTAGTCAATTCAATATTATGATGAATCAACATTGCTTCCAATAGAATCCACCACCATATTATTTCAGTTTTTCTTTGCAGTTTTGTAATGTCCTTTGAAGAACATGAAAGTATTTTTCTTTCCTCATCCATTTTGTCTTTTCCGATCTACAAACTATTGATTCCTCCATCCTTCCTCTAAGTGTGTATTATAAGTTACTGACTACTGTGATTGCATCCCTACTTTTTTGTTTCATCCACATAAAAGATACATTATTAGCTCTCTAGAAGAAGTTTTAGCCATTTCGTGCCACTTTTTGGGTAGAGTTACAAAATCAAATCTTAAAAATCAAAACCAAAACTTCTAATGAGACGAACAAGAGGATAGAGTTTTGTTTGGTTTCTTTGTTATTTACCTTATCAGAGAGCAAACAGAGCTTCTTTGAAGAGACCTCACTCTGCATACATCTCTGTTTTCATATGTATTTAATGAGGATATGTATAGTTTTAACTAATTTATAAAGTGTAATCGTTTGCCTGATAATAAACTGTCATTTACTCATTGTAAATCCACCAAGTCTATCTAAAGCAAATCACAATTTTGGAGCACTGTGAAACACTTCACGTATTTCCATAGTAAATTAGCACTTGGTTATTTAACACAGGTGTTTCTGTAATTGCGCTACTTTGGGAAAATTCAATGCTCAATGGCCCTCAAGCACTTCCACCTGTCGAGTGTATTAGCCCATTATTAGTATACCAAATGAAATTATAAAATGTGTAAAATGTTAACGGATTAAAGATTTCATTTTGCTTATTCTAATGTGGGTTTTTTTTTTTGTCACTTCATTCATGTTAAGCACATTTTACACCTCATACCCCCACAAAAAGCTCAAGTTGCTAATGGTGTACTTAGCAAAAAATCCAGATGTTATTTTCAAATTAAAACCTTGAATTTAAATGACATAGTTTTCTATGTCATAAATCTTGTTTTGAAGAGGAATGAAGCAAGATATAAAGCCAGAAGACTGTGCAGCAATATTGTTTCATGATACAATGTTCTAAATGATACTGGAATGATAATCATTATAAGGCATTAAATAATTTTAGAAATCATTCAAAAGCCTTTTTTGAACACAAATAATAGGCACAGAGATGGGAAACGGTGATGCTTAACACTGTGCTATGGAAAGCGCAAAGTGTATAAATAAATCAAGATCCCTGTCCCTTCAAAAACCTTACCAACTAATTTGGGATCCAAAATTAATATGAGAAATAATTAGCAAATAAGTGGATGCTAGGTCCTCACAAGCAAAGTGAAACTGCAAGTGAACTTCAGAAAATCTGAACTAAAAAAAAATTCTTTTCAGTGGTGGAAGTAATTAGCACTAGCAAAGATGTGAAGGCAGGAATAAACATGAAGACCTAGAATATTACAGCTTAAGAGAGGGGGAAAAAGGCAGTACCATTTTGGCCACATTTAAAGGTTTTGACTTAATTATTATTATTTATGTCTAAGTATTTTTTTTTTTTGAGGTGGAGTTTCACTCTTGTCACCCAGGCTGGAGTGTAATGGTGTGATCTCAGATCACTGCAACCTCTGCCTCCCGGGTTCAAGCGATTCTTCTGCCTCAGTCTCCCGAGTAGCTACAATTACAGGTGCCCACCACCACGCCCAGTACATTTTTGTATTTTTAGTAGAGACAGGGTTTCACCATGTTGGACAGGCTGGTCTCGAACTCCTGTCCACCATGGTGAAACCCATTTCTGTGAGTGTTGGCATACAGAAATGCTAATGATTTTTGTATGTTGATTTTGTATCCTGCAACTTTACTGAATTTGTTTATCAATTTTCATATTAATAGTTTCTTCTGGTGATCTACCCACTTTGGCCCTCCAAAGTGCTGGGATTACAGTTGTGAGCCTGATCAGTATTTTAATTTTTTGTTATAATTTCTTATTTGTCCCATGAGTGATTTAGAAGTGTACGTTAATGTCTGAAAGTATCAAGGTTCTTTCTTATTCTTTTTCTTATTGATAATCCAACTTAATTGCATTGTCCTCAGAAAATTATCTGCATAATATCAATACTGATTTTAAATTTTTAAATTTTTAATTTATGTGAGTACATAGTAGGTGTATATATTTATGGCGTATATGAAATGTTTTGATACAGGCTTGCAATGTGAAATAATCACATCATGGAAGATGGGATGTCCATCCCCTCAAGCATTTATTCTTTGTATTACAAATGATCAAATTACGCTCTTTTAGTTATTTTAAATTGTACAATTAAGTTATTATCGGCTATCAAATAGCATATCTTATTTATTCTTTCTAACAAATTATTTTGTACTTATTAACCATCCCCACCTCCTTCCCAAACCCCACTAGCCTTACCAGCCTCTGGTAACCATCCTTCTACTCTCTGTGTCCATTTGTTCAATTGTTTTGATTTTCAGATCCCACAAATAAGTGAGAACACGTGATGTTTATCTTTCTGTACCTGGTTTATTTCACTTCACATAATTATCTCTAGTTCCATCCATGTTGTTACAAATGACAGGATCTCATTTTTTTTGGCTGAATAGTACTCCATGGTGAATATGTGCCACGTTTTCTGTATCCATTGATCTGCTGATGGACACTCAGGTTGCTTCAAAATCTTAGCTATGTTTGTTGCACTGCAACAAACATAGGAGTGCAGATATGTCTTTGATACACTGATTTCCTTTCTTATGGGTATATACCCAGCAGTGGGATTGTTGGATCATACGGTAGGTCTGTGTTTAGTTTTTTAAGGAACCTCCAAACTGTTCTCTATAGTGGCTATCCTAATTTACATTCCCACCAACAGTGTATAAGGTTTCCCTTTTCTCCACATCCTTGCCAGCTTTTCTTATTGCCTGACTTTTTGATAAAAGCCATTTAAACTGGGATGAGTTGATATCTCATTTTAGTTTTGATGTGCATTTCTCTGATGATCAGTGATGTTGAGCAGCCTTTCATATGTCTGTTTGCCATTCGTATGTCTTCTTTATATATATATATATATATATATATATATATATATATATATATTACACACACACATATATAATGGCATTTTAGGTTTGGGGGTACATGTGAAGAACATGCAAGATTGTTGCATAGGTACATACATGGCAGTGTGGTTTGCTGCCTCCCTCCCCATCACCTATATCTGGCAATTCTCTTTTGAGAAATGTCTATTCCGATCTTTTGTATATTTTTTATTGGATTATTAGATTTTTTCCCACAGCATTGTTTGAGCTTTTTACATATTCTGGTTATGAATCCCTTATCAGATCGGTAGTTTGCAAATATTTTATCCCATTCTGTGAGTTGTCTCTTCAATTCGTTAATTGTGTCCTTTGCTGTGCAGCAGCTTTTTAACTCGATGCGATCCCATTTGTCCATTTTTGCTTTGTTTACCGTGGCTTGTGGTGTAACGCTCAATAAATTTTAGCCCAAACCAATGTCCTGGAGATTTTCCCCAATGTTTTCCTGTAGTAGTTTCATAGTTTGAGGTCTTACCTTAAAGTCTTTAATCCTTTTTGACTTGATTTTTACATATGGTGAAATATTGGAGTCTACTTTCCTTCTTCTGCATATGGATATCCAGTTTTACCTAGCATGATTTATTGAAGAGATGACTGCCTTTTCCCCAGCATATGTTGTTGGCACAATTATCAACTATAAGTTTATTATATGTTTGCAGATTTGTTTCAGGGCACTCTATTTTGTTACATGTGTCTGTTTTTATGCCACTACCATGCTATTTTGGTTCCTGTGGCTCTGTAGTGTAACTTGAAGTCGGGTAATGCGATTCTTCCAGTTTTGTTCTTTTTGCCTAGGATAGCCGTGGCTATTCTAAGTATAGAAGTATACCTGATATTCCCTGAAGTCATCGTAAAATTAAAAGATATATGTATACACACACACACATACATACATATAGATGGGATACTACTCAGTCATAAAAAGGAATGAATTAATGGCATTTGTAGTGACCTGGATGAGATTGGAGAGTATTATTCTAAGTGAAGTAACTCAGGAATGGAAAACCAAACATTGTATGTTCTCACTCATAAGTGGGAGCTAATGCATAAGAATGACACAATGGACTTTGGGGACTCAGGAGGAAAGGGTGGGAAAGGGGTAAGGAATAGAAGACGACAAATAGTGTGCAGTGTTTACTGCTTGGATGATGGGTGCACCAAAATCTCACAGATCACCACCAAAGAACTTATGTAACCAAATACCACCTGTTCTCCAATAACCTATGGAAATAAATAATAATTACTTTATGTGGAAATGGGTTAAAATTCTCAATTCAAAGATATAGAATGCTTGAAAAGATAAATAAACAAAATCTAACTATATGCTGTCTACACGAAATTCGCTTTAGATTTAAGGACACACAGGCTGAAAGTAAAGAGATAGTGAAAGATATTTTATGTAAACATCAAAAGAGAGCAGGAGTAGCAATCCTTATATCAGACAAAATAGACTTAAAGTCAAAACTGTCGCAAGAGATCAAGATGGGCATTATAAAATGATAAAGGGGTCAATTCACAAGCAAGACATAACAATATAAATTTATATGGATCCAACATCGGTGCACCTAAATATATTTAGAAAACATTGACAAGAGATTGGCCTAGCCTCCCAACCTACATCTTTCTCCTGTGCTGGACACTTTCTTCCCTCAAACATCAGACTCTGTTCTTGAGCTTTGGGCTCAGACTGGATTCCTGGCTCCTCAGCTTGCAGACAGCCTATTGTTGGACCTTGTGATCATATCTGGAAGCTCCGAGTTTATCTTGGGACCTCAAGAGGACAGGATCACCCAACTCACAGAAGCAATCAAACTTCAAATGGTGCTGCAAACTAAACCACACATTGACACGCCATTTTTCTGAGGACCCTTAGATTGACCCCAAGAGAAGCCCTAGCCACTGTTCCCTATTCAACACCCCTTTTCAGCAGGAAGTAGCCAGAAATAGTTGTCACTATAAGGTCTGACTGTGCTGTGGATGGCATGGCAACCTCCATGAACTGCACATACACCTCTGGAAGCCCTTTCGGAATTAGAAAACCTGAAGTAGCTGGAGGGAAGAATGATCAACCCCTGCGGCGCCTAACTAACCTGAGACATTCTTCTATTGCTTCTTATTCTGGCCTCAGTAGACAAGGCCATTGGACTTTGTAACCAACCTTGGCCAACCTCGTGACTCCACACTCTATGACCCCCTCCCAGCTTGCAAACCTACGACCCTCACCCAGCTTGCAAAAACTGCCAACTGTAACTTCTGTAACTTTCTACTCTTCACCCCAAACCTAAAAAACCGACTCCTATCCATCCACCCTTGCTGATGTCCTTTTCGGCCTCAGCCCACCTGCACCCAGGTGAATAAACAGCAATGTTGCCCAAACGCACACACACACACAGAAAGAAAACATTGACAGAACTGAGGGGAGAAATGGATACCAATACCATAATAGTATGGTACTAGGGGACTTCAGTATCCCACTTTCAATAATGGATAGAGGTTAGGGGTTAGGGTTAGACAAAAAAATCAGCAAAGAAACAGCAGGCTTGAAAAAAACTGTAGACCAAATGGGCTTGATAGACACGTATAGAACACTTCCCCCAACACCAGCAGAATATGTACCATTCTCTAGAGCACGAGATAGTCTCCAGAATAGATCACAGGTTAAGTCACAAAATAAGTCTTAACAAATTTAAAAAGATTGAAGTCATACCAATAATCTGTTTTGACCACAATGGAATGAAAGCAATAGCAGAAGAAAAACTGGAAAATTTACAAAATGTGAAAATTAAACAACACACATTTGAACAATCAATGGGTCAATGAAGAATCAAAGAAAATTAGGAAATACTTTGAGACAAATGAGAATGAAAATACAACATACCAAAACTTTTGGGTACAACAAAATCATTACTAACAAGGAAGTTGTCTTAGTCCATTCAGGCTGCTGTAACAAAAATAGCAAAAAACTGTGTTGCTTAAAAACAAAAATTCTTACAGTTCTAGAGGCTGGAAATTCCAACATCCAGGCACTGTCATATTCAGTGTCTGGCAGGGGCCACTTCCTACGTTGCTGCCTTTTGCAGCAGGCTCCCGTATTGGTGGGAAAGGAATGAGCAATCCAGGTTGTGTTTCAAACGGACACTAATTCCATTAATAAAGGTACCACTGTAATTCCCTAATTACCTCTCCAATGTCTTATGTCCTATGTCCTAATACCATCACCTTGGGGCTTAGGATTTTAGCATATACATTTTGAAGGGACCAAATTGAATGGTTTAGTTGTTTAATTTTCACATTTTTGTAAATGTGAAACGGCCTGAATGCTTATTCAGACCATAGCAGAACTTTATAGCAAAGAACATATATGTTAAAAAAGAAGAAATATATTAAATAAACCATCTAATGTTACACCTGAAGGAACTACAAAAAGAAAAAAAAATGTTAAGCCCAGAGTTATCAGAAGAAATGGAATAAAGATAACCATAGAGATAAATGAAATAGAAAATATAAAACAATAGAAAACCAACAAATTTAAGTTATTTTTGAAAAGTTCAGAAAAATTGCTACACCTTTAGCTAAACTAAGAAAAAAAGGAGAAGACTCAAATGAATTAAATCATAAGTGAAATGAGAGATCACAACTGATGTCAGAAAAAAAAAACGATCACAGGAGATGACTATGAATAATTATATGCCAATAAACTGGATAACCTAGAATAAATTGATAAGTTCCTAGAAATACAAACCTACTAAGACTGAATCATGAAGAAATAGAAAGTCTTAACAAATGTATTCCTAGTAAGGAAATTGAATCAGTAATCAAAAACTTGTCAACAATGAAAAGCCCAGGAAAAGATAGCTTCACTGGTCAAATTGACTAAATATTTAAGAAAAAAAAATAGGAGATCCAAGATGGCCGTTTAGGAACAGCTCAGGATTGCAGCTCCCAGTGAAAGCGCAGAGGGTGAGTGGACGCCGCATTTTTATTGCCCACAGACTAGGAAATTCCCAGGCGGAGGAGCTCCACAGGTCACCAGCGCGGCTGTTTCGGCCAGTGCGGCTGTGCCGGCCGGTGCCGCTGCTTTGCCCCACGGGGCTGCTTTGTCGGCGCCCCGGAGCAGCGATTCTCCGTACAAAATACACCAGTCCGGGTGCCCTTTTGGCTGGTGATTGGAACCATGGGAAGTCGCCCATTCGTCTGTTTAAAAAGGGGACTGTGCAGGGAAACAGGACAGTAGATTCCAGGGCAAAAAAAAGTGCCATGAATCTCAGTGCCGCTGTTTTAGCCAGCACAGTGAGTTGCCGCAGGGGAAAAAACACATACCACGGTGCCTTTTCAACAGGCGACTGGAACACCAACTTAAAAAAAAAGGCTCTGAGGCAGGGAGCCAGCGATCAGGCTCGGCTGGTCCCACCCCTACAAAAGAACAGCAAGCAGAAATTCTGGATTGAGAGTTTCACAGCAAGCGCAGCTGAACCCGGGATGGTCCAGCTCTGTGGGGGAGGGGTGTCTGCCATTACCGAGGCAGCCCGCCACTAGGGAGGTAGTCAGCCAATGCTGAGGCAGCCCGCCGTTGCCAAGGCAACCCGCCACTGCAGAGAGGCTCCGCCTTAACAGAGGCGGGCCACCATTGCCGAGGCAGTTCTAACTACACCCATATAAACAGGACTGCAGGGAAGTTCACTCAGCAGCTGGGCGGAGCCCACAGCAACTCAGCAAAGCCTCTACAGGTAGACAGTGACTAGGCTGCCTCCTTGCTGGGCAGGGCAGCTCTGAGGGAAAAAAAAAAAGAGAAGGCAGCAGCATAACTGAAACTCATAAAGCTCTAAATCCCTGGGACAGAGCACCTGGGAACAAAAAGCAGTATATGAGTGCTGCTGCAGCAGACCTAAACACACCTGCCCAGCAGCTCTGATTGAACAACAGAGCTCACAGCTCAGCATTTGAGCTCCTATAAAGAAGAGACCATCTCCTCAAGCAGCTCCCTGACCCTTATATATCCAAAGAGCCACCTCATAAAGGAGAGATCAGATTGACACTTGGCAGGTATCCTTCTGGGACAAAGATAGCAGAAGAAGAAAACTGGTAACAACCCTTACTGTTCAGCAGCTGCTGCAGGTGAACCCCAGGCAAGCAGGGCCTGGAGTGGACCTCAGCAGACCTATAGCAGAGAGGCCAGACTGTCAGAAGGAAAACCAAGAAACAGAAATAACCTTATCATCAACAAACAGAACATCCACTCAGAGACCCAATCTGAAAGCCAGCAACTACAAAGTCAACAGGTGGATAAATCCTTAAAGATGGGAAGAAACCAGCGCAAAAAGGATGAAAACACCCGACACCAGAACACCTCTCCTCCTACAAGGGTTCACAACTCCTCACCAGCAAGAGAACAAGGTTGGATGGAGAACGAGTGTGGTGAAATGACAGAATCAGACTTCAGAAGGTGGGTAGTAAGAAATTTCTGTGAACTTAAAGAACATGTTCTAACCCAATGCAAAGAAACTAAGAACCTTGAAAAAAGATTTAACGAAATGCTAACGAGAATGGACAAAATAGAAAGGAATATAAGTGAATTGATGGAGCTGAAAATACAACACGAGAACTTCTTGAAGCATGCACAATATCAACAGCCGAATTGACCAAGCAGAAGAAAGGATATCAGAGGTCGAAGATCAACTGAATGAAGTAAAACAGGAAGGGAAGAATGGAGAAATAAAGGGTAAAAAGGAATGAACAAAGCCTCCAAGAAATGTGGGACTATGTGAAAAGACCTAATCTACGTTTGATAGGCGTACCTGAATGTGACGAATGGAATGAATCCAAGCTGGAAAATACTCTTCAGGATATTATCCAGGAAAACTTCCCCAACCTAGCAAGGCAGGCAAGCATTCAAGTCCAGGAAATACAGAGAACACCACAAAGATATTCGTCAAGAAGAGCAACGTCAAGGCACATAATCATCAGATTCACCAGGGTTGAAATGAAGGAGAAAATGCTAAGGGCAGCCAGAGAGAAAGGTCGGGTTACCCACAAAGGGAAGCCCATCAGACTCACAGCAGATCTCTCAGCAGAAACCCTACAAGCCAGAAGAGAGTGGGGGCCAATATTCAACATCCTTAAAGAAAAGAACTTTCAACCCAGAATCTCCTATCCAGCCAAACGAAACTTCATAAATGAAGGAAAAATAAAATCCTTTGTGAACATGCAAGTACTCAGAGATTTTGTCACCACCAGGCCAGCTTTACAAGAGCTCCTGAAAGAGGCTCTACACATATAAAGGAACAACCAGTACCAGCCACTCGAAAAACATGCCAAAAGCTAAAGAGAATCAACACAATGATGAATCTGCATCAACTAATGGGCAAAACACTCAGCTAGCACCAAAATGGCAGTATCAAATTCACACATAACAATATTAAACCTAAATGTAAATGGACTAAATGCCCCAATCAAAAGACACAGACTGGCAAATTGGAAAACAAGCCAAAACCCATCGGTGTGCTGTATCCAGGAAACCCATCTCACATGCAAGGATACACAAAGGCTCAAAATAAAGGGATGGAGGAAGATTTACCAAGCAAATGGAGAGCAAAAAAAAAAGCAGGAGTTGCAATTCTGATCTCTGATAAAATAGACTTTGAAGCAACAAAGATCATAAGAGACAAAGAAGGACATTACATAATGGTAAAAGGATCAATGCAACAAGAAGAGCTAACGATCCTAAATATATGCTCACCCAATACAGGAGCACCTAGATACATAAGGCAAGTTCTTAATGACTTACAAAGAGACTTAGACTCCCACACAATAATAGTGGGAGACTTTAACACCCCATTGTCAATATTAGACAGATCAACCAGACAGAAAATTAACAAGGATATCCAGGACTTGAACTCAGAGCTGGAACAAGCAAACCTAATAGCCATTTACAGAACTCTCCACCCCAAATCCACAGAATATACATTCTTCTCAGCACCACATCACATCTACCTTAAAATTGACCACATAATTGGGAGTAAATCACTCCTCAGCAATTGAAAAGAACAGAAATCATAACAAACAGTCTCTCAGACCACAGTGCAATCAAGTTAGAACTCAGAATTCAAAAACCAACCCAGACCCGCACAGCTTCATGGAAACTGAACAACTTGCTCTTGAATGTTGACTGGATAAACAATGAAATGAAGACAGAAATAAGATGTTCTTCAAAACTGACGAGAATGAAGACACAACATACCAGAATCTCTGGGACACATTTAAAGCAGTCTCTAGAGGAAAATATATAGCAATAAATGCCCACATGAGTAGCAAGGAGAGATCTAAAATTGACACCCTATCGTCAAAACTGAAAGAGCTAGAGGAGCAAGATCAAAAAACCTCAAAGTCTAGCAGAAGACAAGAAATAGCTAAGATCAGAGCAGAACTGAAGGAGATAGAGACAGAAAAAACCTTTCAAAAAATCAATAAATCCAGGAGCTGGTTTTTTGAAAAGATCAACAAAATAGACCACTAGCCAGATTAATAAAAAAGAAAAGAGAGAACAACCAAATTGATGCAATAAAAAACGAGAAAGGGGATATCACCACAGATTCCACAGAAATTCAAACCATCATCAGAGATTATAATAAATAACTCTATGCACATAAACTAGTAAACCTGGAAGAAATGGATAAATTCCTGGACACTTGCCTCCTCCCAAACCTAAACCAGGAAGAAGCCAAAACCCTGAACAGACCCATAACAAGGTCTGACATTGAGGCAGCAATTAAGAGCTTACCACCCAAAAAAAGCCCAGGTCCAGATGGGTTCACAGCCGAATTCTACCAGACATACAAAGAGGAGCTGGTACCACTCCTTCTGAAACTATTCCAAACAATCCAAAAAGAGGGAATCCTTCCCAAATCATTTTATGAGACCAACATCATCCTGATACCAAAATCCGGCAGAGACTCAACAAGAAAAGAAAACGTCAGGCCAATATCCATGATGAACATAGACGCAAAAATCTTCAATGAAATACTGACAATCCGATTGCAACAGCACATCAAAAAGCTTATCCACCATGATCAAGTAGGCTTCATCCCGGGGATGCAAGGCTGGTTCAACATACGCAAGTCTATAAAAGTAATTCACCACATAAACAGTACCAAAAACAAAAACCACATCATTATCTCAATTGATGCAGAGAAGGCCTTTGACAAAATTCAATAGCCCTTTATGCTAAAAACTCTCAATAAGCTAGGTATTGACGGAACGTATCTCAAAATAATGAAAGCTATTTATGACAAACCAACAGCCAATATCATACTGAATGGGAAAAAACTGGAAGCATTCCCCTTGAAATGTGGCACCAGACAAGGATGCCTCTCTCACCACTCCTATTCAATATAGTACGAGAAGTTCTAGCCAGAGCAATCAGGCAAGAAAAAGAAATAAAGGGTATTCAAATAGGAAAGGAGGAAGTCAAATTGTCTCTATTTGCAGACGACATGATTGTATATCTAGAAGACCCCATCGTCTCAGCCCCAAATCTCCTGAAACTGATAAGCAAGTTCAGCAAAGTCTCAGGATACAAAATCAATGTGCAAAAATCAAATGCATTCCTATACACCAATAACAGACTTAAAGAGAGCCAAATCAAGAACAAACTTCCATTCACAATTGCCACAAAGAGAATGAAATACCTAGGAATACAACTAACAAGGAACGTAAAGGACCTCTTCAAGGAGAACTACAAGCCACTGCTCCACGAAATAAGAGAGGACACAAACAGGTGGAGAAACATTCCATGTTCATGGTTAGGAAGAATCAATATCGTGAAAATGGCCATACTGCCCAAAGTAATTTACAGATTCAATGCTATCCCCATCAAGCTACCAATGACCTTCTTTACAGAACTGGAAAAAATCACCTTAAACTTCATATGGAACCAGAAGAGAGCCTGCATAGCCAAGTCAATTCTAAGCAAAAAGAAGAAAGTGGGAGGCATCACACTACCAGACTTCAAACTACACTACAAGGTTACAGTAATCAAAACAGCATGGTACTGGTACCAAAACAGAGATATAGACCAATGGAACAGAACAGAGGTCTCGGAGGCAACACAACATATCTACAGCCATCTGATCTTTGACAAACCGGACAAAAAGAAGCAATGGGGAAAGGATTCCCTGTTCAATAAATGGTGTTGGGAAAGCTGGCTAGCCATGTGCAGAAAGCAGAAACTGGACCCCTTGCTGACACCTTACACTAAAATTAACTCCAGATGGATTAAAGACTTAAACATAAGACCTAACACCATAAAAACCCTAGAAGAAAATCTAGGCAAAACCATTCAGGGCATAGGCATAGGCAAGGACTTCATGACCAAAACACCGAAAGCATTGACAACAAAGCCAAAATAGACAATTGGGACCTAATCAAACTCCACAGCTTCTGCACAGCAAAAGAAATAGTCATTAGAGCAAATCGGCAACCAACAGAATGGGAAAAAATTTTTGCAGTTTACCCATCTGACAAAGGGCTGATATCCAGAATTTACAAAGAACTAAAACAGATTTACAAGAAAAAAACTAACAAGCCCATTCAAAAGTGGGTAAAGGATATGAACAGATACTTTACAAAAGAAGACATACATGAGGCCAACAAACATGAAAAAATGCTCATCATCACTGGTCATCAGAGAAATGCAAGTCAAAACTACATTGAGATACCATCTCACACCAGTTAGAATGGCGATCATTAAAAAATCTAGAGGCAACAGATGCTGGAGAGGATGTGGAGAAATAGGAACACTTTTGCACTGTTGGTGGGAGTGTAAATTAGTTCAACCATTGTGGAAGACAGTGTGGCGATTCCTCAAGGAGCTAGAAATAGAAATTCCATTTGACCCAGCAATCCCATTACTGGGTATATATCCAAAGGATTATAAATCGTTCTACTATAGGGACACGTGCCCGCGAATGTTCATTGCAGCACTGTTTACAATAGCAAAGACCTGGAACCAACCCAAATGCCCATTGACGATAGACTGGATAGGGAAAATGTGGCACATATACACCATGGAATATTATGCAGCCATCAAAAACGATGAGTTTGTGTCCTTTGTAGGGACATGGATGAACCTGGAAACCATCATTCTCAGCAAACTGACAGAAGAGCAGATCAAACACCACATGTTCTCACTCATAGGCGGGTGTTGAACAATGAGAACACATGGACACAGGGAGGGGAGCACTACACACTGGGGTCAGTTGGGGGGAAATAGGGGAGGGATGGTGGGGGGTGGGTAGCTGGGGAGATATAGCAAGGGGAGAAATGCCAGATGTAGGTGATGGGGAGGAAGGCAGCCAATCACACTGCCACGTGTGTACCTATACCATAATCTTGCATGTTCTTCACATGTACCCCAAAACCTAAAATGCAATAAAATAAATAAATGGGGGGGAGGAAAAAAAAGAAATAAAATATTACAAATTATAAAATATAATAATAATAATAGTGTCAGTTCTTTTCAAACTCTTCCAAAACACTGAAACACAGAGAACGCTTCCAACCTCATTGTATGTCAGCATCACTATGATACCAAAGCGATGTGTTCATGTATTAGAAGACTTAACATGGTTAAAATGTCCATGCTACTCAAAGCGATATAAATTCAATGAAATCTCTGTCAAAATTTCAATGGCATTTTTTATTTAAGTAGAAAACATAATATTAAAATTCATATGGAACCACAAAACATCTTAAATAACCAAGATAATCTTGAGAAAATAGAGCAAAGCCACAGGTATCACACTTCCTGGCTTTAAAATGTATTACAAAGGTGCAGTAGTTAAAACATTATGGTACTGATATAAACACAGACATATAAACCAATGAAACAAAGTAGAGTCTAGAAATCAATTCACACAAATGAGATTCAACTGATCTTTCACATGATGGTATCCTGTGAAGAAAAATGTCAATGACTATTAAATGGGAGTAGCACTGAATCCATAAATTATTTTGGCAGTATGGCCATTTTCATGATATTGATTCTTCTTCCCTATGAGCATGGAAAGTTTCTACCTTTTGTGTCCTCTCTTAGTTTCTTGAGCAGTGGTTTATAGCTGTCCTTGAAGAGGTCCTTCACTTCACTTGTTAGCTGTATTCCTAGGTATTTCAGTCTCTTTGTGACAATTGTGAATGGGAGTTCATTCAGGATTTGGCTCTCTGCTTGTCTGTTGTTGGTGTATAGGAATGCTTGTGATTTCTGCACATTGATTTTGTATCCTGTGATTTTGCTGAAGTTGCTTATCAGCTTAAGAAGCTTTTAGGCTGAGATGATGGGGTTTTCTAGACATAGAATTATGTTATCTGTAAATGGAGACAGTTTAACTTCCTCTCTTCCTATCTGAATATGCTTTATTTATTTCTCTTGCCTGATTGTCCTGGCCAGCACTTCCAATACTATGTTGCACAGAAGTGGTGAGTGAGGACATCCTTGTCTTGTGCCAATTTTCAAGAGGAATGCTTGCAGCTTTTGTCCATTCCATATGATGTTGGTTGTAGTTTTGTCATAAATAGCTCTTATTATTTTGAGATATATTCCATCAGTACCTAGTTTATTCAGAGTTTGTAACATGAAGGAATGTTGAATTTTATCGAAGGCCTTTTCTGTGTCTATTGAGATAATCTGTGATTTTTGTCTCTAGTTCTGTTTCTGTGATGAATTATGTTTATTGATTTGCATATGTTGAAGCAGTCTTGAATCCCGAGGATGAAGCCGACTTCATCATGGTGAATAAGCTTTGTTATGTGCTGCTGGATTCAGTTTGTCAGTATTTTATTCAGGATTTTTGCATCAGTGTTTCTCAGGGATATAGGCCTGAAGTTTTCCTTTTTTGTTGTATTCCTGCCAGGTTTTGGTTTTAGGATGATTCTGGCTTCATAAAATGACTTAAGGAGGAGTCCCTCTTTTTCTATTGTTTGGAATAGTTTCAGAGGGAATGGTACCAGCTTCTTTTTATACATCTGGTAGAATTCGGCTGTGAATCCATCTGGCCTTGGGCTTTTTTTGGTTGGTAGGCTATTAATTACTGCCTCAATTTCAGAACTTGTTATTGGTCTGTTCAGGGTTTCAAATTCTTCCAGGTTTAGTCTTAGGAGGGTGTATGTATCAAGGAATTTACCCATTTCTACTAGTTTATATGTAGATTTTCTAGTTTATTTGCATAAAGGTGTTTATAGTATTCTCTGATGATTATTTGTATTGTCACTAGCAATATCCCCTTTATCGTTTTTTATTGTGTCCATTTGATTCTTCTCTCTTTTCTTCTTTATTAGTCTAGCTAGTGATCTCTCTATTTTCTTAATTTCTTCAAGAAAACCAGCTCCTGGATTCATAGGTTTTTTTGAAGGGTTTTTCATGATTCTATCTCCTTCAGTTCCACTCTGGTCTTCGTTATTTCTTGTTTTCTGCTAGCTTTTGGGTTTTTTGCTCTTGGCTCTCTAAGCTCACCATCACTGATCATTTGAGAAATGCAAATCAAAACCACAATGAGATACCATCTCACACAAGTCAGAATGGTGATTATTAAAAGTCAAGAAACAAGATGCTGTAGAGGTTGTGGAAAAATAGAAAGCTTTTGTTTGTTTGTTTGTTTGTTTGTTTTTGTTTTTTTGAGATGTAGTTTCCTTCTTGTTTCCAAGGCTATCGTGCAATGGCACAATAGGTATGAATTTAAACTGTTGGTGGGAATGTAAATTAGTTAAACCATTACAGAAAACAGTGTGGTGATTCCTCAGGTATCTAGAGCCAGAAATACCATTTGACCCAGCAATCCCATTACTGGGTATATACCCAAAGGAATATAGATCATTCTATTATAAAGATACATGCATGAGTATGTTCATTGAAGCACTATTCACCATAGCAAAGACATGGAATCTACTCAAATGCTCATCAATGATAGATTGGATAAGAAAAATGAGGTGCATCTACACGGAATACTATGCAGCCATAAAAATGAATGAGATCATGTCCTTTGCAAGGAAATGAATGGAGCTAGAAGCTATTATCCTCAGCAAACTAACACAGGGAGAGAAACCAAACACTGCATGTTCTCACTTGTAAGTGGGTGCTGAACAATGAGAACACATGGACATAGGAAGAGGAATAACAAATACTGGGGCCTGTCATGGGGGGTGGAGGGAGGGAGAGCATCAGAATAAATAGCTAACATATGCAGGGCTTAATAACAAGATGATGGGTTGATAGGTATAGCAAACCACCATGGCACATGTTTACCTATGTAACAAACCTGCACATCCTGCACATGTTTCCTAGAACTTAAAATAAAATATAATAAAAGAAAGAAAAGAAAATTGGATAAACTTATGTTGGGAAAATAAAGAGAAAGAAAACATAGATTATGATCTTATTAAAATTAAACAAGATGGCATTTAGTTTTAGTTAAAATGTAAGCAATACATCAACATTGTAGAAAGATTACAAGAAAACTACCTGATAGATAAGTAGCTAAATTATAAACATATTTGAGATGTTTAAGAAAAAGAGAATTTTAATACTTTATAGAGAACATAGCCATGCCAAGTGGAAAGCAGCTCTAACAAGCAGAGGAACATTACCAAGTTATCTTCTCTCCTTCCCTGCTTCTCTTCTCCCTCCCTTTTTCCTTCCTTCTTTCTTCCTTCATTTTCCAAGTGTGTATCAAATCCAACCTTGTGTCAGGCACTGTTTTAGCTGCTTGGCGATCAATGGTGAATAAAACTGATTGAAATCATGGCTCTCACTAGCCTTCATTCTAGTGGGGAAATATTTCCATAAAATATGTAAACAGAATATATTCCAAGAATAGATATAAAATGCCAAGGAGGAAAATATAGCAGTCAATTGGGACAAGAGGATGGAGAGAACATTGCAGTTTTAGAAAGGGTGGCCAGGGAAGGTATCATCAAGAAACATTGGAGCAAAGACCCAAAGGAGGAAGAAAACATAAAATCAGCCACAGAGATGTCTGAAGGAGTGTTGACAGACAGAGGGAACAGTAGATTCAAGGTCTCTGATATGATAGCATGTTTGGCAGTTATGAAGAGCTATGAGAAGGGTACTGTAGCTGAAGCTGAAGGAATGAGTGGAAATGTGGAAAGAGATGAGGTCAGAGAAATAATGAGGAGGGGAGAGTGGGAGGCAGATCCTGAAGGGATTTGTAGGCCACTATGAGGAGAGTAGCTTCTACTTTGAGTGAGATAGGCAACCATTAAAGGACTTTAATGGGGAAATTAACATAATCTCCTGTTTAGAGGGAGATAGGGAAGGGAAGGAAAAAGAATCAAATTGGTAAAGAAAAAGGGCATAATTCAGTTCCCACATTATGATATAGTTAAAGTTGAAATTTCACCTCATTATGCTATTGTAATGTCCTTATAATACAGAGAATACAACATTTGTAAAAGTTCATTCCATGATGCGTTAAGTTTACAACTGCTGAAAATTAAATGTGACATTCTAGAATGATTATCAAACTTTAGTGTGTATCAAAATCACCTGAAGGGCTTGTTAAAACAGATTTCTGGACTACTCACAATAGTAAAGACATCAAATCAAACTAGGTGTCCATCAACAGTGGATTGGATAACGAAAATATGGTGCCTATACACCATGGAATACTATGCAGCCATACTAAAGAACAAAAACATGCCCTTTGCAGCAACACTGTTTCAACTGGAGGCCATTATCCTAAACAACTTAATGCAGCAACAGAAAAACAAATATCATTTGCTCTCACTTACAAGTAGGAGCTAAATGTTAGGTACACGTGGACATAAAGATGGAAATAATTGACACTGAGGTCTCCCAAAGGAGGGAGGTAGAGAGGCAAGAGCTGAAAAACAACCTACTAGGTACCATGCTTGCTACCTAGATGATGGAATCATTCATACCCCAAACCTCAATGTCACACAATATATACATGGAACAAACCTGCACTTGTACCTCTGAATCGAAAATAAAAGATGGAATTATTAAAAGAGAGAGAGATTGCTAAGTGCCAGCCATAGAGTTTCCAACTCAGCCCATCTGATGAGGGACTTGACAACTTGCATTTCTGGCAACTTCCCAGGTGATGTTGATGATGCTGGCCCAGGCCTGAACATTGAACCCCACTGGTCTAGAACACGTAATTCATATAAGTATTGTAGAGACAGTCTGATAATTATTGGCATTTTTAGTAATTCTGCTGAGGAAATAACCTTGTGTTTTGGCCTCCAGTATTCAGAATCTTCAAGCTCTTACTCCCTCATGATTGACACTGGGCTCTTGCTGTGTTTATTCACTTTCCACAGATTAATTTAAAAATAGATAAGAGAAGTAAATTATGAATTTCTACCGAATTTTTAAAAAATGCCTGAGAGTAGTAATACTGATGAAGAGGTCAAAAAATGTTGCTACTAAGCCAAATCCATTCATACTAAAAATTTTGTAAGCTAGCTAATTCCTATCATTATAAACCTTTGTTTTTCATTGTTACTCTGACTCTTTAGAAATTATTTACAGAATTCCATTTTTTTGTTATTATACTATTTCTATTTTGAAGAGGAGACATACAATAAGGGCTTACATGAAACACCATCCTGGACAGTGATTTTGTTTGTTTTTGCTAGTTATCACATTTTTAAAAATAAAAAGTGTAAGAAACCAAATACTTGTCCAAGGAGCTTTTGCAGTGATTTTAGAAACTGTATCTGGAAGTAGTTGACTATTATGGAATGCTAACTATATTGAATGGAATTGATGTGCTAAAGGTCTCACAGTCTAAGAAATCTTTCATAAATATTCTTTGCTATCAGCAAGGTGAATGGGAAAAGCAATTGGTATTGCTGAATTTTTGAGGATTTATTATTGTCAAGGGACATTTTTTCAGTTTTGTGACTTTACAGATTTTACAGTCAACCAGTGAGATTTCACGTGGCAATTTGTTATTCAGAAAATATGAACAGGTGAGAAGCAAGAATAAAATTAACAAAATAAATGTGAAAAGGATGTGGTAAATTTTATTTTAAAGATAGTCTTACAAGGTTTGTGAGTTTATCAATTTCTCCCTATAAGAAATGTTGGTAATTGACCTGAAACTGAAAGGTAAGTATGTATAGTTACATTACATTTGTTTTCTAAATCCCAAAGAAAACATAAGACAAAACAGGTCACTTCAACTCAGAATATGTGATCCATTAAATCTGTCAGTTTGGTGAAAGATGATTTCAGGATGTAGGCATCTTGTGACTGTGTTTGATGTGAAAGAGGGGACAGATCAATTTGGCTAAGATTATTCTAAGCTGCTTTATTTTAAAATTGTGCTTTAGGGAAGTTTTTGTCTTTTATATTTTAAGTCTGTGGAGCATTCACCAAGAAGTCGTACAGTTGATGACATGCTTGTATTTTTATTTTTGGTCTCTCTCTATATAACTTTACCTTTGTACTTCTGAAAGTATATTGACTGATAAATACATAACTTTCCCAACATAAGCAGAGATAATTTTAAACATAAGAGAAGATTATTTTTAATTGTTTATATTTGCTTTATTCTACAGCTAAAGTAATTATAGTATATACATTTTAGGTGTTACTCATTGCTGATGAGAAACTTTTTTGTTTTATATATTAAGGCAATTTTATTAATTACTAATAAAGCAAGGTATATATGTTTATTGAGAAAATTTGTGATCTTCATAAATATGAGCCTTATTAAACTGTGAAATTTTTCCAACTATCTGGGAAGAAGCTATTATAGCTAAATATTGTTTGTTTCTGTTATTTGTATTTTCCCTATGCCTTACATATTTCAAGAACCAATAAAAGTTTTTTGAATGAATGAATATTAGGCATTTCAAGTATTTAATGGATTAAAAAATCCAGACCTTATTGACTAAAAGTCTAGATATCTTTAAGTGAATGACATTAAATTCATCTTTTATTTTCCTTCAGATAAAATTTTGTTAAAATGGGAAAGTTTATCACTTCCAAGTGGAAAAATGTTGGTTAGCAGGTAATTTTGCTCTTGTGCCACCTCTAAAGATTCAAATATAAGAAATATTATTTGTAGTGACCCTTTATGAGGAGATCAACCACAAAAACAAAGATTCTTGTACCTGGCATGTATGTGAACTTATCTGGATCAAAGAAAATATTTTAAGAACAACAAGATTCATCTGATAAAATCTTAAAACAAAAATTTATCAAATCATAAGGAATTTCACCATTTCTGAAACAACTTATGATGGAAAATTCTGTGTCATGCAAATGTTAAGAATGGTCCTGCTGGGTTCTCCCCTACCTATTTATTTGATTCTATTTTATTGTTGTTTCTTTTGAATGACACAGTTGATCCAATAAGTAGGCTACCTTTATCTCATCCATTTGACAGCTCTAAGGAATTTATTAATAATTTGCAATCTGGCCTCCTTTAATAAGTAGGCCCAGTCACAGACAGTAAAATTAAAATATCAACTATTTCAGGAATGGTAGGGACGTATTTGCAAAGTACATTTTGTAAATATGAAATGCCTGAGATCCACTGCATTATATATAAAATAAGGATACATAAAATTTACATTTGGAAAAAATGTACCCCTGTCTTCATTAAGCCACTCGCAAATGTGGGCTACTGATCAAAAGAAGAGGAGAATTTCTGCTGTTTGACCTGAGCAAACCCATTTCTAAGCATGGGGTAGAGGGCCCACAGGTCTGCTAACAGATCGGTAAATATCAGCAGTCTTGAATGAGGTAGAGAAATTGTGAAATTGTTTTTGTGTTCGTTGTTTTGTTTTGTTTTACATAAAAAGAACACCAGAATAGAAAATCTAGAAAATCTTCAAGCCTGGAAGCCATGGGAGCAGTAATTAACACAGTGGTGCTGTAGGTTTCTTTCTTTCTTCTTTTTATTCTTTTTAATTTGAGGATGGTAGATCAGACAGGAAGAGAGGTAGGATTTTATAAACATTCATGCAGCGCTTAATACATGTGCTTTCTAAATATTACCTTGCTTAGCCCTCGTAACAACCCTGTGAAGTGACTACAGTTATTTTCCCCATTTTATAGATAAGGCAACTGAGAAACAGAGAAATTTTAAAAAATGCTGATGACAAAGCCAGGATAAAAACCAAATGGACTCCAGAGAACATGCTGTTATTTACTAAGCTACACTTATTCTTTTCACATTGTGACTGTCCTTTCCTCTGTTATGCAGGCCAGAGTCAGGACATTGAGAATGAAAAGAAGTGGGGAGTAGTTGATCCTTGTCGTGAATAGCAGGAAAGTAAGATGTAGCTAATAAAATAAAGGTAAGGTCAGGGACTTTTAGATGAAGACTAGATGGCCTAAAACTTTTATTTAGGCAGAGAAGATTGCTGAGAGAATTCATACAGAGGACAGCATAATAAGGAGAGTGCTTTCAGCCCAGTAAAAGTACAGAGAAAAGCCCTTCATCCTTCCATCATTATTATCTTTGATTGATTTGGAAAAGAAAGTATGAACTCTGAGCCTCTTAGAAATCTTTCACAAAAGTCTCACCCAGCAACTTCTACTTCCATTTCACTGTTCTGAAGTATGTCAAATGACCACTTCATGATCAAAGGAAACTGGAAATGAAATAAAGGAAATCTAGATGGGGTTTAGCTCAATAAACACACTACAGAAAAGTAATTCACAATGGAAACAAAAATTTATGTGCAGACATTCCATTGCAGGAATTTTTAAAATACAAAAATCTGGAAACAACCAAAATAACCATAATGAAACAATTAAGTGAATTATGGCATACACATATAATGGAAATCAAGCAACCTCTACAATTATATTTATGAAGCAAAATGCTATAGAAAAATCTTATGACATAATGTTAAGTGAAATAAAGCAGTACACACTGTAATACAAAATGTTAGAAGTAGACCTCCCTAGATAGTGGAAATTTGGGTGATTTTCAATATTTTAGCTATACAAATCTATATTTTCCAATGTTTTTACAATGAATGCTATGTTTTTGCAAACTTTTTCAAAAATGAGTTTTAAAAGCATTAAAAAACAACTCTGACTAGATTAAGTAATAAAAAAGAAATTTGTGGGATGGATATAGTGTCCCTCACTACAGCAAAGGAAGAATAGAGAAATCAGGCCTCACAAAGAAAAAGAACCAGAGCAATTTTAAATATCTTAGTTTTAGTTATTCCAGCACCATCTTTCCAGGGTGCTTCCATTTGAGCTCTTAGGACTTATCACTTTAGTTTCTATATGTAACCACTCAACAATAAAATTAGCAGGAAGAAACTTTGGATAAGCCTAGCTCAGGTCACATACCCACCATATGGCCTTGTATGGAGCAATGTCTTGTAAATAACAGCCCTATCAGAATTATGTGGAGTAAGAAGTGGGCTGTTTGCCAAAGGAAAGTATTCTGATCAGACAGAGCAACATATATAATACCTACAGAAAAATAATGTTTCTTTTTAAAAATCACAATGAAACCCCAGGTTGTGAAAACACAGAAAAAATATGACCACATTTGGGGAACTCTAGGGATGGCTACTGACAAAGAAGACCAGGATTTGAGTAACTATCTTTTATAGGGGGCGGACTATAGGTTTAAGATCAGGATGTTAAAAAAAATAGTGTTAAATTCAGACTTTAACTGGATTGAAATTAGTATGCAAGGAGGTTTAGTCTGTTGGAAGGGTCCAGTAGTTTGCAGTAGCTGTATTATAGATTTAAATGGCACATGAAAGATTCATTCCCACACACACTGGGCTACGAACTTCATATATATGATCTCATTTTTTCCTCACAACTCTGTAAAGTAAGTCCTATCTATATTTTAGAGTTGAAAAACCAGTAAGTACAGATAAATCACTTATTTAAATCATGTACCAATTAGTGGTAAAGCTAGGATTCAAACTCAGATTTAGAGTGTTGGCACCCAGCTAAGCAAGTTGGGTTCAAGCCAGATTTATAGCTCTGTTCAAGTCCAAGAACTATCATCCATGTAAACATGACAAGAGTTAGGGAGAGGAGGCTGAAAGTTTCATCCATGCCTTAAAAGCCACCAAAATAGAATAGGAAGAGCCTATTCACTGGTAACAGAAAAGTCTATTCTACCTCCATATCTTGGTCTAGAATGACTCAGTTTGGAAGGAGCAGAAATTATTGGTGCCAGGACATGTTTCCTACAGATGAGCAGAAATCAACCGAAATCCAAGACAATAAGAATTCTCAATTAACTGGATGTGGCAGTCTGTTGACTGGAATGTTAGGAGAATAGCAGAACTCTTAGAAACTAAGAAAACTGAACAAAGGTCAAAATCTTGTACTCTACAGCTTCATAACAAATTACAGCAAAACTTTATACCAAACTTACATCAAAACTTAACAGTTTAAAACAATCAAATGTACACAATGTATATGGGTCCTTTATAATGATACTGGGAGTGCCTTAACTGGGTCAATTTAGTTCATAGTCTCTCATGATGTTTTAGTCAAGAATGTGACTGGGTCTGCAGACATCTAAAGGTTTGACTGGGCCTGGAGAACTCACTTCTAAGGCAGTTCATTCACATGACTGACAAGTTCTGATTGTTGGCAGGAGACCTCAGTTTCTTACCACCTCTCCATAGAGCTGCTTTGGTATCTTAATGACATGAAGCTGGGTTTCTCATGGTGAGTAATTCAAGAAAGAGTACATAATAGAAATAACAATGTCTTTTTATTCCCAATTGTTTTGGGGGTACAGGTGGTTTCTGGTTATATGGATGTTTCTTAGTGGCCGTATCTGGGATTTTGGTGCACCCATCACCTAAGCAGTGTATACTGTACCCAATATGTAGTCTTCTGTCCCTCACTCCACTCCTAATCTTCCCCCGCCCTGCGTCCCCAAGGTCCATTCTATCATTCTTACACCTTTTCATCTTCATAGCTTAACTCTCACAGCTTGGCTCATATAAGTGGAAAGATACAATATTTAGTTTTCTATTCCTGAGTCACTTCACGTAGAATAATGACCTCCAGCTTCATCCAAGTTGCTGCAAAGGCCATTATTTCATTCAATTTTATGGCTAAGTAGTATTCTATGATGTATATATACCACATTTCCTTTATCCACTGGTCGGTTGATGGGCATTTAGGTTGGTTCCATATTTTTGCAATTGCAGATTGTGCTGCTATAAACGTTTATGCATGTGTCATTTTCCTATAATGACTTCTTTTTGTTTGAGTGGATACCCAGTAGTGGGAATGCTGGATTGAATGGTAGTTCTACTTTTAGTTCTTTAAAGATTCTCCACACTGTTTTCCATAGTGGTTGAGCTAGATTACACTTCTACCAGATATTTAAGTGTTCCTTTTTCACCACAATGATACCAACATCTATTCATTTTTGATTTTTTAAATTATAGTCATTCTTGCAGGAGCAAAGTGGTACCTCATTGTGGTTTTATTTACATTTTCCTGATAACTAGTGATGTTGAGCATTTTTCCATATTTTTTGTTTGTTTGTATACCTTCTTTGAGAATTGTCTATTCATGTCCTTTCCCTAGTTTTTAATGGGATTATTTGTTTTAATCTTGCTGATTTGTTTAAGTTCCTTGTAGATTCTGGGTATTAGTCTTTGCAGATATATAGTTTGTGAATATTTTCTCCTACTGTATGTGTTGTCTCTCTAATCTGCTGATTATTTCTTTAGCTGTGCAGAAGGTTTTTAGTTTAATTAAGTCCCATCTATTTGTTTTGGTTGCATTTCCTTTTGGGTTCTTGGTCATGAACTTTTTGCTTAAGCCATTGTCTAGAAGAATTTTTCTGATGTTAACTTCTAGAATTTTTATGATTTTAGGTCTTAGGTTTAACTCTTTGATCCATCTGGAGTTGATTTTTGTATAAAGTGAGAGATGGGGATCCAGTTTCTTTCTTCTACATGTGGCTTGCTGATTTTCTCAGTACCATTTGTTGAATAGAGTGCCCTTCCCCTACTTTCTGTTTTTGTATGCTTTGTCAGTGATCAGTTGTCTGTAAGTATTTGGCTTTATTTGTGGGTTCTCTTTTCCATTGGCCTACATGCCTACTTTTATACCAGTGCCATGCTGTTTCAGTAACTACAACCTTGTAGTATAATTTGAAGTTGGGTAAAGTGATGCCTCCAGATTGTTATTTTTGCTTAGTCTTGCTTTTGCTATGTAGGTTCTTTTTTATTCCATATGAATTCTATGATAGTTTATTCTACTTCTGTGAAGAATGATGATGGTATTTTGATGGAAATTGCATTGAATCTGTAGATTGCTTTGGACAGTATGGTCACTTTCTTTCTTTCTTTCTTTTTTTTTTTTTTTACAAAGAAAAACGTTAAAGCAGATTCATTAGGAATTTTACTTATTTATTTTAATTTTTTTTAGAGACAGGGTCTTGCTCTGTATCTTAAAGTGCAGTGGCATGATCACCGCTCACTGCAGCCTTGAACGTCTGGGCTCAAGGGATCCTCCCAACTCAGCCTCCCAAGTAGCTGGGAGTACGAGCATACACCACCAAACTCTGCTAATTTTCATTTATTTTTATTTATTTATTTTTTATTTTTATTTTTTAAAAAAAGAAGAAAGAAAGAAAGGAAAAAAAAAAAAAAAAACGAAGGAGAAGAAGACAGAGAAAGAGGAAAAGGGAGAGAGAATGGGGGTGTTTCTTTATTGCCCGGGCTAGAATGCAGTCTAAAAATGGGTATGCCTATAATTGTGCTTAATAATAGAGACCTGAAAAAAAAAATGAGGGAAGAAAATAACAAGTAGCCAACCAATATTTCATTGAAACCTGTAAATAGGTGTGATGTGGTACTGATAAGAGTGTATATTTTGTGTATTTAAAATGGAGAGTTCTATAAATGTTAATTAAGTTTACTTGTTCTGGATCTGAGTCCAAATCCTGGATATCGTTGTATTTTCTGTCTCATTGATCTGTCTAATATCGATGTTGAAGTCTCCCACTATTATCGTGTGGGAGTCTAAGTCTTTTTATAAGTCTTATATATCTGGGTATTCCTGTATTGGGTGCATATATATTTAGGATCTTTAGCTGTTCTTGTTGCATTGATCTTTTTATCATTATGTAATATCCTTCTTTGCTTCTTTTGATCTTTGTTGCTTTAAAGCAACTCCTGCTTTTTATTTATTTATTTATTTATTTTTGCTCTCCATTTGGTTGGTAAATCTTTCTCCATCCCTTTGTTTTGAGTCTTTGTGTATCCTTGCATGTGAGATGGGTCTGGATGCAGCATACCAATGGGTTTTGGCTTTTTTTGCCTGTCTGTGTCTTTGGATTGGTGGATTTAGTCGATTTAAATTTAGAATTAATAATAATATATGTGAGTTTAATACTGCCATTTAATGTTAGCTGGCTGTTTTGCCTATTAGTTGATGTAAATTCTTGATTATGTTGATGCTGTTTACTTTTTGGTATTTTTTAGAAAGGCTGATACTGGTTGTTCCTTTCTATGTGTAGTGATTCTTTCAGAAGCTCTTGTAAAGCAGACCTGGTGGTGATGAAATCTCTGAGTGCTTGCTTGTTCACAAAAGATTTTATTTTTCCTTCGCTTATGAAGCTTAGTTTGGCTGGATGTAAAATTATGGGTTGAAGGTTCTTTTCTTTAAGGATGTTGAATATTGGCCCCCACTCTCTTCTAGCTTGTAGGGTTTCTGCTGTGAGTCTGATAGGCTTCCCTTTATGGTTAACCTGACCTTTCTCTCTGGCTGCCCTCAGTATTTTCTCCTTCATTTCAACCCTGGTGAATCTGGCGATTATGTGCCTTGAGGCTGGTCTTCTTGAGGAATATCTTTGTGGTGTTCTCTGTATTACCTGGAGTTGAATATTGCCCTGTCTTGCTATGTTGGGAAAGTTTTCCTGAATAATATCCTGAAGCATATTTTCCAGCTTGGATTGATTCCCTTCGTCACATTCAGGTACAGCTATCAAGCGTAGATTAGGTCTTTTCACATAGTCCCATATTTCTTGGAGACTTTGCTCGTTCCTTTTTATCCTTTTTTCTCTAATCTTGTCTTCTCATTTTATTTCATTAAGTTGGTCTTCGACTTCTGATATCTTTTCTTCTGCTTGATCAATTCAGCTGTTAAAACTTGTGCATAGTTCATGAAGTTCTCGTGTTTTTTTTTCAGCTCCATTAATTCACTTATATTCCTCTCTAAATTGTGTATTCTTGTTAACATTTCATCAAACCTTTTTTCAAAGTTCTTAGTTTCTTTGCATTGGGTTAGAACAAGTTCTTTTAATTCACAGAAGTTTCTTATCATCCACCTTTTGAAGCCTGCTTCTGTTAATGGAACACAGTCTTTCTCCATCAGGCCTTGTTCTGTTGCTGATGAGGAACTGTGATCCCCTGTAGAGGGAGAGGCGTTCTGATTTTGGGTATTCTCAGCCTTTTTAGGCTGTTTTCTTCCCTTCTTTATAGATTTATCCCTCTGTGGTCTTAATAATTACCGTCTTTATAATTGGGTTTCTGAGTGGATGTCCAACTTGTTGATTCCCAGCACTAAAATCTGAGCAACCCACTGTGCCGGCCAAAACAGCGGCGTTATGATTGATGGTGCTTTTCTGACTCTGCACCAAGAACCACCGCACCAAGGCAGCGGCAAAACTGCCTCGCCAGCCACAAGAGTTGTGCTGGCTAACCATCAGGCTCCTCCGCTGGGAATCTCCTGGTGCGTAAGCAACAAAAACTTGTCTGAAAGTGTGGTGTCTTCTCGTTCTCTGCGCTTTCACTGGGAGCTACAAATCCCGAGCTGCCAGTGATCAGCCATCTTGGATCTCTCTCTCCAGTATGGCCACTTTCACAATATTTTTTCTACCGGTTCATGAGCAAGGAATATATTTCCATTTGTTTGTGTTGTCTATGATTTCTTTCAGTAGTGTTTTGTAGTTTTCCTTGTAGAGATCATTCACCTCCTTGGTTAAGTATATTCCTAACTATTAAATTTTTTTTGGCAGCTGTTGTAAAAGGGATTAAGTTCTTAATTTGATTCTCAGATTGGTCATTATTGGTATATAGCAGTACTACTAATTTGTGTACACTGATTTTGTAGCCTGAGACTTTACTGGATTCATCTATCAGATCTAGGAGCTGTTTGGATGAATCTTTAGGGTTTTCTATGTATATGATCATATAACCAGTGAAAAGCAATACTTTGACTTCTACTTTTCTAATTTGGATGGCTTTTATTTCTTTCTCTTGTCTGATTGCTACAGCATTTTCCAGGAGACAGGAAAACTAAGTTTCCATAGTATGAGAAGGGGAGCACCTGCCTCTGAAAATACATCCCCACTGGGGAATCTGAAAATCCATATTATGGGAGAAGGTTTTAACCCCACCAAAAGCTTGAATGTTATAAATGTGATTAAAACCATAAAAACTAGGCAATACTATTCAAGACACAGACATGGGTATAGACTTCATGACTAAAACACCAAAAGCAATTGTAACAAAAGCCAAAATTCACAAATGATATCTAACTAAACTAAAGAGCTTCTGTACAACAAAAGAAACTATTATTAGAGTGAACAGGCAACCTACAGAATAGGAGAAAATTTTTGCAATCTATCCATCTGACAAAGGGCTAATATCCAGGATCTACAAGAAACTTAAATAAATTTACAAGCAAAAAACAAAGAACCTCATCAAAAACTAGGCAAAAAAATATGAACAGGCACTTCTCAAAAGAAGACATTTATGTGACCAACAAACATATGAAAAAAAGCTCATTATCACTGATCATTAGGGAAATGCAAAACAAAACCACAATGATACCATCTCATGCCAGTTAGAATGGTGATCATTAAAAAGTCAGGAAACAAAAGATGCTACAGAGGATGTGGATAAATAGGAACACTTTTACACTGTTGGTGGGAGTGTAAATTAGTTCAACCATTGTGGAAGACAGTGTGGGGATTCCTCAAGGATCGAGAACCAGAAATATTTGACCCAGCAATCCCATTACTGGGTATATACCCAAAGGATTATAAATCATTCTGCTATAAAGACACATGAACATGTATGTTTACTGAAGTACTATTTATGATAGCAAAGACTTGGAACCAACCCAAATGCCCATCAATGATAGACTGGATAAAGAAAATGTGACACATATACACCATGGAATACAATGCAACCATTAAAATGGATGAGATCATGTCCTTTGCAGGGACATGGATGAAGCTGGAAACCATCATTCTCAGCAAACTAACACAGGAACAGAAAACCAAACACTGCATGTTCTCACTCATAAGTGGGAGCTGAGCAATGAGAACACATAGACACAGGGAGGGGAATATCACATACTGGGGCCCCTCAGGGTGGGGGCAAGGGGAGGAAGAGCATTAGGACAAATACCTAATGCATGTGGGACTTAAAACCTAGATGATGGTTTGAAGGGTGCAGCAAACCACCATGGCACATTTATACCTGTGTAACAAACCTGTACATTCTACACATGTGTCCCAGATCTTAAAGTATAATAAAAATATATATATATATATCAAATTTTCATTTCCATATATGCCTGAAAAAAAGATGTAGCTTCTCTTCTAATTTTTCTTTAAAATTATCTTTGTGCGCGTATCTGCTAGATATTGGCTCATCCTTTTTTCTGAAATGTGTCATACATATATACTCTATAAATAGAGTATATATAATACATATGTACAGTTTAAAAATAACAAATGAATGCCTGTGTATATGCCACTCAGTTAAATAATTAAATATCAGTGCTTTTAAGATGCCTATATGCCTTCCCCTTCACAACACCTATTTTCCTTTTAAGGAAGCATTATCCAAAATTTTGTTTATTACTCCCTTGCATTCATCTATAATTTAAAACTGTATATATGATTTCTAAGCAACGTTGATTTCTTTTATAAAATTATTTCTCTACAAGTTGACTCAGTAATGTCATGACTGAAAATACACAAGATTAACCACATAGTGTTCCTGCCCAAAATATCTTATCTGCATCTAAAGTGGTAAATCCTAGATTTGGCCATTTTAAAGGTACATTTTCCCTCTTTGTAATTTAGTATTTAATCTACAGAGTGATACTTTGAAACTATGTGAATATCCTATTCCTCAGTAACTTTTCATTCATGCCTTAATCAATTATTATATTTATAATTCTAAAATGATGATTTTGTTTATGTCATTTCTTCTACTTTTTTTAGCCGTCCTTCATCTGTAAAGAAAAGCTTTTTTCCCCACCCTCTTTTTGAGTGTCATTATGGACTCGTTAATTATTTTGTAATATATTTCAAGATATTACCTTTTATTTCTGGTGCTCAAATTGCTCCAGATATGGGCAGTGAGGGCCCGTTTTTATGTGTAACTTTTTGACATGTCCCATCATTCTCTAAATAATACTTGCTTTTTAGCACAACAGCATGTTCTTATATAGGATTATTTGTACCTTGCCTGCTCCAGACCTGGAATCGTTTATTTTTTCAAGGAGCTCCATTTCCTTTTATAGAAAATGGTATTTAGAAACCAAGATCTGGATGCTAAGAGTCCTAATTACTACTCAGTGGTTTTGCTTCTACAATATGCTAATGGGCACTATGAGGACACTAACCACTTTTAAGAAATCACAAGTTCATATTGATATTCTAATTCAAATGTAACATCAAGAGTTCATCCTCATTTTTTCCTGTGTTATGTTGATATTTCCCAAAAAAATGTAATTATTGATTTTTGTTACTAAAAATGGCTCAAGAACATTGTTTTAAAAATGTTAAGGGATTTTCCAAGTTTTTATCCATAATTTAAAAAGATCTTCCTCCCTCTGAATAAAAGTTAATAGGACAGAGGGATTAATTTTTTTTCTGATTTCACTCAATATATCATGCTTGTTTAATGTACTTGTTATACATTTACTATATTATCACTATTTCTATATTATTTTCTATACACATGCCTAGGAACCTTTATTAGTATAGTTTTATCACCTCATAAAAAGAGGGAAAATGCAAATGTAGTGTCAAAAGTTGAGAAGCTCATTTGTAATCACAATTCTTTAGTTTGCACACAACAGGATGTGATCTTGAAATTTCAGCAAATTGGGGCAATCTATATTTATTTCTCTTAATATAATTATGATATTTTTGGTGGGTAAGGAAGCGAGCCTAATAAGGTATTCTGACAGATTTTTCTGTTGGATTTTAAAAGAAAACAATTTTTAGTTTTAGAATAAAGTCCAAAGGTTTATAATGACTAACAGGAAATTAAAGCAGCTGGAAAGAGCATTTAGGTGTTGCATACTACAATGCAGAAAAAGACAAATGGAACTTCACAACAAAATGATAGTCTTTATTTGATCAGAAAAAGCAAAAGTGCTCGGCAGAAAATTCAGCTATCAAGCATGAAAGAGGTGGCAGCTATATGAAGCATATTTGCATGAAATAAAAAACATTAGAAACCACAGTCTTAAATATATGATGGTAATTAAATGAAAGCATATATTGTTTGGTCGTTTTTACACTTACATAGCAAATGAGACTAGAGTTTTTTTTTACAGTGAAGACATACATTGACAGAACATTACTGTCACTTTTTGTAGGGGCAATCTTTATTATTATACATAACAACTTGTTTGATTATAATATGGGGCGATGAAGAAAAAGAAATTGAATATAGTCCAGATTTTTGGTCACTTTAAGAACTAACTTGAATTATTCGATTGATCCCTCAGTAACAACTCCACAGGTAATTAGTTTGTAATTTTAGATAGACAGGAGGGAAATATATAAGGTACTGTAATCTTCCTATCAAGGTTTAGTAAAACATCATTGAGGAAAGCTTCAAGTAATGGCTGCTTTACTTTTCGCTTTATCCAGAAATATTTTCCTGTGTTAAATTTTCCAAATTTTAATAAAAGTGGGAAGAAGAAGTAGAATAGATAAAAGAAAGAACAAAAATGAAACTGAGTAGAGTGATTTGTAGGCTGCAAAGTTAGAACTATTGATGTTAATATCCATAATTATTTTTGTATCACATATTCACATAGGCAATCTTAGACAATCTACCTTAATTGATTCTCGCATTTTCAATATTAATATGTTGCTCTCTTTTTCTTTAACCTAAGTTGTGTATGAAGTAACAAGTAAAATATCTCAGGAGGTACATTAACATTTTGCTAACAGACACATTAAGGAAAATATTTCTTTTTAACAGCTTAATTACATGTACAGAGAAAAATATACATGCTAAGTAAATTTACATGAGCCTTCCTTTATATTATCTATCACCTTATACACACATACAAATCCCTTTGCTCATTGAAATGGCAATCCATCCCTTTTATGTTAACACATATCAATTCAGTATGCATGATGGGCAGAGTGCTGTGCATTTATGTTGATTAGGATAGAGAATTGACTACATGTTTAACATGGGCAATTGTGGAAAACGTCTGAAGCTTCACCTGTAAACAGAAAAAAAATCACTAACATAGGCACAGTTTCTTTGAAATATTCAAGATTCCTGCAGTTGGTGTGGGAGAGTCTTTTTGTTGACTAGGGAGATGATATTGGATAACAAATGGTGATTGAATATTTCCCAATGTAGAAGATGCTTACAGGGACCTGGTTCATGATGGTGGTAGAATCATCCTTCATTTCCTTTTATTACCTCTTGATTATCAGAGTCTATTAGTATCTTCATGGAGCCAGAGCTAAAACTTGAATAAGCTAGCCTTGGCAGCAAGCAACACTCTAAAAGGCTTTCTGTTACATCAGAGTATACAAATCCTCCCTATTATAGAATGTTCAGGGATACTTAAATAGGGATCATATCATGTTTCCTTATACAAATTTTGTCCAGGGCTGTCATGGAGGAGAAAATAACCCTGTCTATAGCTGGGGTTCAGATTTGACTGATAAGAAGGGGGTGACATGATGGAAGGCAGATATCAAAGGGGAACAACAGGAAAACTATAAGCAATTCATTCCACATGAAGATGTCTGTCAGGGTGGGCCACATTCAAAACGTAACCCCATTGCTGCTTTTCTTCAGAATTTTATTTGGTATTGTTCTTGTATATTTGTGTATTTTTCCATATGACTTAAAAATCAGCTACTCTCCCCACTTGTCAAATTTTGTTTTTTGATCCCATACATTAATATGTATTCTACTACGTGACTGAACTGTAGTTTGCTTGCAGTAGTTTTCTCAGTTGATTATCTTGTATTTTCCATATGCATAATTATGTATCTTCAACAAAAGATAGTACTTTTCTCTTCTTTCCAATTTTTATACTTCGATGCCCCTTATGTAATTGTATTAGCTATTGTATGCAGTATAATGCTAAATACTAGTGAAGACTGTGCACATTCCAAACTTCTAGCTGATTTTAGTGGTAACGATTCCTGTATTTCCCTATGATATGGAATTTGCGGCTGGGATAAAGCAGTTAATCATGTTAAATAAGCATTGGTTTATTCATACTACCTTTTTTAAATAGAGATTTGTCACTGAATTTTGTCAAATACCTTTTCGGCATCTAGGAAGACGAACATATAATTTTCTCCTTGGATTAATTAATATGATAAATTTTAAAAATAGATTTCCAAATAGTAACTAATTCTTGATTTTTACAGTGAATCCCACTTGTCTTGTTTCTTATACTGTATGGCTGGATTCTGTTGATTAATATTTTGGTTAGAATTTTTTCAGTTATTTTTTGTTAAAATATGACTCACATACCATAATTTATTCATTTTTTTCTTCAATTTTTATTAAGTTCAGGGGTACATGTATTCTTTTAAAGTGTATAATTCAGTTATTTTATTAAAATCACAAAGTTACACAGCCATGACTACTAATTTCAGTATCCTTTTATCACACCAAAAAGAAACTCCTTACCTCAATCGTCCTCCCCAATCCCCCATCCCTAACCTCTGGCAAACACTAATCTCCATTCTCCTACTATGCATTTGCCTATTCTGGACATTTTATGTAAGTGGAATCATATAATATGTGGCCTTTGTGTGTGGCTTCTTTTAATTAATATGATGTTTTCAGGGTTCATCATTGTTGTAGTGTGTATTAGTACTTCATGCCATGTATTGCTAAATAATATTTCATTGTGTGGAACAATATCATAAA
Source organism: Sapajus apella (assembly GCF_009761245.1). Lineage (NCBI taxonomy): Eukaryota > Metazoa > Chordata > Mammalia > Primates > Cebidae > Sapajus > Sapajus apella. The sequence goes on along the minus strand of NW_022437038.1, from coordinate 4,134,885 downwards.
ATACGTAGGACGTGATTGCATATTTAGAAAACCCCATCGTCTCAGCCCAAAATCTCCTTAAGCTGATAAGCAACTTCAGCAAAGTCTCAGGATACAAAATCAATGTGCAAAACTCACAAGCATTCCTATACAGCAATAATAGACAAACAGAGCCAAATCATGAGTGAACTCCCATTCACAATTGCTACAAAGAGAATATAATACCTAGAAATACAACTTACAAGGGATGTGAAGAACCTCTTCAAGGAGAACTACAAACCACTGATCAAGGAAATAAAGAGGACACAAACAAATGGAAAAACATTCCATGCTCATAGACAGGAAGAATCAATATCACGAAAATGGTCATACTGGCCAAAGTAATTTATAGGGTCAATGCTATCCCCATGAAGCTACCACTGACTTTTTTCACAGAATTAGAAAAAACTACTTTAAATTTCATATGAAGCCAAAATAGAGCCCGTATATCCAAGACAATCCTAAACAAAAAGAACAAAGCTGGAGGCATTATGCTACCTGACTTCAAATTATACTACAAGGCCACAGTAACCAAAACAGCCTGGTACTCTTACCAAAACAGATATATAGACCAATGGAACAGAACAGAGTCCTCAGAAGTAACACCACACATCTACAAACATCTGATCTTCAACCAACCTGCTGACAAAAACAAGCAATGGGGAAAGGATTCCCTATTTAATAAATGGTATTGGGAAAACTGGCTAGCCATATGCAGAAAACTAAAACTGGACCACTTCCTTACACCTTGTACAAAAATTAACTCAAGATGGATTAACAACTTACATGTAAAACCTAAAACCATAAAAACCCTAGAAGAAAACCTAGGCAATACCATTCAGGATGTAGGCTGGGCAAAGACTTCATGACTAAAACACCAAAAGCAATGGCAACAAAAGTCAATATTGACAAATGAGATCTAATTAAACTAAAGAGCTTCTGCACAGCAAAAGAAACTATCAGAGTGAACAGGCAACTTACAGAATGAGAAAATTTTTGCAGTCTATCCAGCTGGCAAAGGGCTAATATCCAGAATCTACAAATAACTTAAACAAATTTACAAGACAAAAATAATCCCATCAAAAAGTAGGCAAATTATATGAACAGACACTTCTCAAAAGAAGACATTAACGTGGCCTACAGACATATGAAAAAAAGCTCATTATCACTGGTCATTAGAGAAACGCAAATCAAATCCATGATGAGATACCATCTCACGCCAGTTAGAATGGTGATCATTAAAAAGTCAGGCAACAACAGATGCTAGCGAGGATGTGGAGAAATAGGAACGCTTTTATACTGTTGGTGGAAGTGTAAATTAGTTCAGTCATTGTGGAAGACAGTGTGGCGATTCCTCAAGGATCTGGAAACAGAAATACCATTTGACTTAGCAATCTCATTACTGGGTATATACCCAAAGAATTATAAATCATTCTGCTATAAAGACAGCCCACACGTAGTTTATTGCAGCACTGTTTACAATAGCAAAGACTTGGAAGCAACCCAAATTCCTATCAATGATAGACTGGATAACGAAAATGTGACACATATACACCATGGAATATTATGCAGCCATAAAAGAGGATGGGTTCATATCCTTTGCAGCGACATGGATGAAGCTGGAAACCATCATTCTCAGCAAACTGATACCAGAACAGAGGACCAACCACTGCATGTTCTCACTCATAAGTGGGAGTTGAACAATGAGAACACATGGACACAGGGAGGGGAACATCACATATTTCCGGCTTTGGTGGGTGGAGGGCTACAGGAGGGATAGCATTAGGAGAAATACCTAATGTAGAGGATGGATTGATGGGTGAAGCAAACCAGCATGGCATGTGTATACCGTAACAAACCTACAGTACATGTTCTGCACATGTATCCCAGAACTTAAAGTATAATGATAAAAAAGAAAAGAAAAAACCAAAAACAAAAAAAAGTTGGTTGATTTTTTATAGTCTAATATTAAATTCTTTATATATTCTGGGTCCTATATACTTATCAGATATATGAGTTACAAATATTTTCTCTCCTTCTGTGAGTTGTCCTTTAACTTTTAAGATAATATTCTTTGGAGCACCAACACTTTTAATTTGATATAGTCCAATACATCTATTGTTACCCCTTTGACTGCTTGTGTCATGCATGTATATTTAAGATCTTATTGCTCAATCCAAGGTCACAAAGATTTTACTGCTATGTTTACTTCTAAGAGTCTTATTGTTTCACTTCTTTTATTTAGGTTTTTAATCTATTTTGAATTAAGTTTTGTATATGGCATGAAATAGAAATCCAATTTCACATTTTACAAGTGAATATCCAGTTTTCTCAGTACCATTTGTTTAAAAGACTATGCTTTACCCCAATGAATTGTTTTGGCACCCTTGTTGAAAACAGGCAAGAAAACTAAATGAAAGACATTCATATTGGTAAGAAAAAAGTATTTATTTGTAGAGGAAATGATCTCATATATAGGAAATCTTAAGGAATCCACAAAAAATCTATTAGAGTTAATGACAAATTCAGCAAATTCATAGGCTATAAGATCAATATAAAAACACCAACGATACCTTTGTACCTTAGCAGTGGGCAATTCAAAAATGCAATCGAGTTAACAATGCCATTTACCAATACTATAAAAAAGAAATTTAAATATAAATTTAAGAAAAGAAGTGAAGATTCATAGACATAAAGATCAATAGAATAAAATTGAGCACTCAAAAATAAACCTACACATTTATGTTTAATTTAATTTCCCTGGCTAAAAACTTTAGTACAACATTGAATGAAAATGGTGAGAGCAGACCTTCTTCTCTTGATTCTGATTTGAGGTGTACACATTTTAGTTTTTCACCTTTTAAGTATAATATTAGTTGTGGGATACTAATTCCTGCACTTTAATGAGTTGAAGAAGTTAACTTCCATTTTAGTTTGTTGAGCATTTTTATCAGGAAAGTGTGTTGGATTTTTTCATATAATTTTTCTGTTTATTTAGGTGACTATCTGTGTTTTCTTCCTTTATTCTATTAGTATAGTGTATTATATTAATTTTCATATGTTAAACTAACCTGCTTTCCTGAGATAAATACTACTTGAATATGGGAGGGATGGATGGATAGATAGATAGATAGATAATGTTTTATATAAAACATTACTAAATTCAGTTTGCTAGTTTTTTGTTGAGAATTTTTGTGTTTATAAGGGATATTAGGCTATAGATTTCTTAACTATATTGGTTTTGTCTGATTTTTTGTATGAGAATAATACTGAACTCATAGAATGAGCTTGAAAATGTTTTCTCCTAAGAGTTTATGAAAAATTGTTTTTAATTATTTTTATAATATTAGGTACAATTGATGAGATCAGTGAGGCCATCTGGTCATGGGATTCTTTTATGGAACTATTTTTCCAGCTGTTTGTTATAGTTCTATTCAGATTTTCTATTTCTTTCTGAGTCAGTTTTGGTAGAATGTGTACTTCTAAGAATTTGTCCTTTGCATTCTACATTATCTAATTTTTGGCACGGTTTTTCATAATAATTTTTATTATCCTTTTTATTTCTGTAAGATTGATATTAGCCTGAGGCAAAAGTCATTGCCATTAAAAACCACAATTACTTTTGCACCAACCTAATAGTAATGTCTCATCATCCACTGTTGATTTTAGTAATATGAGTCCCCATTAACTTTTGCTTGGCCAGTCTAGCTAGAATTTTTTCAATGTTGTTATTTTCAAAAGCCAACATTTGGCGTCATTAAATTTCTCTGTTGTTATTCTGTTTTCTATTTCATTTATTTCTTCTGTAATCTTGATTAGTTCTTTTATTTGGCTTAATATGGGTTCAGTTTGCTCTTCTATTTATAAATTAGTAAGGTGGTAGTTTATATTATTGATTCAAGATTTTTCTGCTTTTGTAATATAGATATGTAAAGCTCTAAATCACCCTATAAGGACTGCTTTCACTGTATCACATAAATTTTGATATGTTGTATTTTCATTTTAATATATTATTTTCATTTATTATTTTCCATGTGATTTTTTTTGACACACTGGTTATTTAGGGTAAGTTGTTTAATTTCTACGAATTTTAAAATTTTCCAAATTTCCTTCCGTTATTTATTCTAATTTCATTCCACTGTGGCTAAAGCACATATTTTACATGAATACATTGCTTTAATTTTTGATTTTTAAATTTTTAAATTTTATGGGTACATAATAGGTGTGTGTACTTAAGAGGCACATAAGATATATTGATACATGCATGCAATGTATAATCACATCAGGACAAACTGGATATTCATCTACTCAAGCAATTATCCTTTGTGTTCAAAACAATCCAACTATACTCCTTTAGTTATTTTTAAATGGAAAATTAAATTATAAACTATTTTTGACTATAGTTACCCTGTTGTGCTAGCAAATACTAGGTCTTACTCTCTCTGTGTAACTATTCTTTTACACCCATTAACCATGTCCACTTCCCTTCCCACTCTCCCTCCCACTACTCTTCCCAGCCTCTAGTAACTTACCTTCTTTCTACTCTACGTCTATGAGTTCAGTTATTTTAATTGTCAGCTCTAACAGATAAGTGAGAACATGCAATGTTTGTTTTTCTATGACTGGCTTATTTCACTTAACATAATGACCTCCAGTTCCATCCATGTTGTTGCAAATGACTGGACACTCCATTGTGTATTTGTATCACATTTTCTTTATCCATTCATCAATTGATGGACACCAGCTTCTAAATCTTGGCTATTCTGCATAGAGCTGTCATAAACACGAGAGTGCTAATACTCTCCAACATACTGATTTCCTTTATTTTGTGTATATACCCAGCAGCGGAATTCCTGGATCGAATGGTAGCTCTATGTTTAGTTTTCTGAGGAACCTCTAAACTCTTCTCCGTAGTAGTTGTACTAATTTACCCACCAACAGTGTACAAGGATTCCCTTTCCTCCACATCCTCATCAGTGTTTGTTATTGCCTGTCTTTTGGATATAAGCCATTTTAACTTTGATGAGATAATATCTCATGGTAGTTTTGTTTTGCATTTCTCTGATGATCAATACATGATGAGCAGCCTTTCATATGTTGGTTTGCCATCTGAATGTCTTCTTTGGAGAAATGTCTATTCAAATATTTTGCCAATTTTTACTCGGATTATTAGAATTTTTTCTATAGAGTTGTTTAAGCTCCTTATATATTCTGGTTATGAATCCCTTGAAGGATAGTTCGTAAATATTTTCTCCCATTTTGTGCATTGTCTCTTCACTTAGTCGATTGTATCCTTTTCTGTGCAGAAGCTTTTTAACTTGATGCAATCCCATTTGTCCGTTTTTGCACTGGTTGTCTGTGCTGCTGGGTATTTTTCAAAAAATCTTTGCCCAGACCAATGTCCTGGAAATTTTCCCCAATGTCTTATGGTAGTAGTTTCACAGTTTGAGGTCTTAGCTTTAAATCTTTAAACGATTTTTATTTGATTTTTTTATATAGCAAGAGATAGGGGTTTGTAGTATAATTTGAAGTTAGGAATGTAATTTCTCTGGTTTTGTTCTTTTTGCTCAGGATAGCCTTGGCTACCCTGGGTCTTTTGTGGTTCCATGTAAATTTTAGGATTTTTTTTTTTCTATTTCTGTGAAGAATGTCATTGGTATTTTGAAAGGGACTGTATTGTCTCCTTTTTCATTTCTAATTTTTTTTATTTGTACATTCCCTCTTTTTGTCTTAGTTTGTATGGCTAAAGGTTTGTCAATTTTGTTTAACTTTCAAAAAACCAACTTTTCGTTTCATTGATCTTTTGTATTTTTTATTTCAATTTCATTTATTTCTGCTCTGATCTTTATTATTTCTTTTCTTCTAGCAATTTTGCATTTGCTTCGCTCTTGCTTTTGTAATTGTTTAAGACTCATTGTTAGATTTTTTTTATTTGAAGTGTTTCTTTGATGTAGGCACTTACAGCTATAAACTTTTTTGTCAGTACTGTTTTTGCTGTATCTCATAGGTTTTGGTATGTTGTGTTTCCATTATCACTTGTTTCAAAAAATTTGTCAGTTTTCTTCTTAATTTCTTCATTGACCCACTGGTCATTCAGGAGCATATTAATTAATTTTCATGTATTGAAGCCAGCACAGTGCTGGATCTCACCCAAGGCTTACTGTAACTACCCTCTGACCACTGCTTATGTTTTCCTCAAGACCCTGGGCCTTTACAGTCAGCAGGTGGCAAAGTTACTGAAGTCTCTGCTTTTCCTTCTTTTCAGGGCAGCAAGGTCCCCAAGGTGGGTTCAGAGGAGCTATCCAGGAGTCAGGGACTAGAATCAAAAGCACTTAGAAGCATACCTGTTATTCTAGTGTATTGCAGCTGAGCTGGCTTTCAAACCACAAAACACAGTCCTTCCCACTCTTCCTTCCCCTTTCCAAAGACTGAGGAGCCTCACTCCATAGCCACCGCCACCTAAGGCCACAAGGAGTACTACCAGTCTAGCAGCCAGTGTTCCCTTAAGACCCAAGTACTCTTAAGTCAGCTTGTGGTAAATGCTCTCTGGCATGGGGCTCACTTTTCAGAGCAGTGGGCTCCCATTTGACCCAGGGTAGGTCCAGAAATGCAGACCAAGAATCAAGTGCTAGAATTGGGGGCCATAAGAGCTCACTTGATGCTTTATCACCCTGTGGGTGTGCTGGTACCTAAGGTGCAAGACAAAGTCCCCTTTACTTTTCCCTCTGCCTTTCTCAAGCAGCAGTTTGCCCCATAGCCACCACAGCTGGTAATGTGCTGAGTCTCACCTGAAGTCAACAAGACTCAGAGGCTCACCCAGTGCACTCAATGGAGTACCTAGGTATAGCTGCTTGTTATTCAGGGCCCAAGGGCTTTTAGTTAGCAGGTGATGAATACCTCCAGGACCGGATCCTTTCCTTCAAGATAGTGGGTTCCCTTCTGACCCAGCGTGTGTTTAGAAATGTCATCTGGGTGCTATGGCCTAGAACTGGGGCCTGAGTCTGCCACTTGCCCTATCCTACTGTGGCTGAACTGGTATCCAAAATGCAAGATAAAGTTTTCTTTAGTCTTCCCTCTCCTCTCCTCAAGCAGAAGGAAAGGGTCTCTTTTACAGCCATATGCTGTGGTCCCTAGGGTTGGCAGACAGGTGATGTAAGCACTCCCTTAGCTGTCCCAGTTGCTGTCTCCGTAGGTTGCACACCCCCCAAGTCAGCTGGCTCCAGGCTTAGCTCAGCACTGAGTTGCCTAGGCATTGTAGTTCATATGGCCTAGACCGTCTGTCAAGTTTATTTAGGGACCCATAGCACTTTAGCCCATGATGGCAAGGCTTGCCGAATGTCAAGTTCTGACCACTGGAATGGCCAATTTCCCTCTGGCTAGGCCTGGTTAAATGCTCCTTCCATGGGCAGACATCATCTGAGTTCAGTCCAGTTTTCTTTCTGCGACAAGGCAGCACTGCGTTCAATGCACAATCTCACAATTGCTGCGCCTTCCTTCCCCCAAGTGCACAGATTCTCTCCACACCACATGGCCACTGCCAGAGAATGGCAGAGAGTGGTGGTGTTGATGATTCAAGATTGTCTTTTCTACCTTCTTTAGTCCCTCTTTCAGTGATATAAAGTTAAAAACTGGTACTGTGAGTGCTCACCTGATTTTTGGTACTTATGAAAGTGCTTTTTAATGTAAGTGTTTGTTACATTTGGTGTTCCTGTGGAAGTGGAGGACCACTAGTGGAACCATCAATTTGGCCATATTCCTTTGCCCCAGTCCTTCATTGTTTTTTAGTTTGGTGACTTTTATTTTATGCCTAAGATATGGTTTTTCTCAGAAACTGTTTGATGTGCACTTGGGAAAAATACATATTCAGCTTTTGTTAAGTGGAGTGTTGTATGGATGCTTGTTAAACATAATTGGTTCATGGTGTTGTACAAGTGTTTCTTTTGTGATTATTTATCTATCTGTGGTATTTATTACTGTCAAATTATTTGTCTTTGGGCTAATTTCTCCCTTTGGAATGGGTATGTTTTCCCAATGCCTGGACCACCATTGTATCTTAGAAATGACTTGTTTTTAATTTTACAAGCTCAGAACTGTAAGAAATTTGCCTCAAGTCTCAGTTGAGACTTTCGACTTTGGACATTTGACTTGATGCTGAACTAAGTTAAAACTTTAGGAAATATTGTGGATTGCAAATTCTGTCTAGTGTCCTTTATTTCCTTTAAGTACTCCATGGTGATTTACTTCATGTAGCTACTTGACTGGACATGAAGTATCCAGGTTAAAACCTATTTCTGAGTGTGTTTGTGAGAGTGTCTCAAAAGTCCATATTGGGAAAATGATTGTATTTTGCAGTGTGAGAAAGACAGGAGATTTTGGTGGCTCATGGTGGAATGATATAGTTTGGATACTTTTCCAACCCGCCCCCCACCAAATCTCATATTCTCTATCTTTGTTAATTTATTAATTCAAACTTTAATGTTTTGCTGCTGTATCTCTAATTTTAAGTCAGATTACTAATTCACTTGCCTACATTCTGCTTTCTTATTGATATACATATTTAAGGTCCTGAATTTTCTCCGAGCATTGTTTTAGCTGTGTCTCTTAGCTAGTGAAGTACAATGATTTTATTATATTATTTTAGACACAAATATGCTTTAATTTCATATTTCCTCTTTGATGCTCTAAAACTATAGAGATCCATTTTTAATTTGCATGCAGAAAACCTTATTTTCATAATTTAAAAAATAATTATAAATTTCTATACGTATTGTAAAGATTCAAAATCCTGTGTATTTCTTATCAATTTCTCCTCTTATTTCCTATAATTTCTAATCTATGAATGCTGTTACTGTGTTACTTAATGTTAAATATATGACTATTTTATCTTATGTATAAATTGCATCCTTTATCACTTTGGACTGTCTTCCATTCCTTTTAGTGCTTTTGGCCTTAATTCTACCTTGTTTATATTAAAAACCTTACCTTTGCCATTTTTTGTTTGCATTTACCTGGGATATATTTGTATTTGCCACCCTTTTGAATCTCTGTGCTTTCTGTGCATCTCTTATATATGCAACATAGAGTTTACTTTTGTTTTGTGATCCAATCTTAAATTCCTCTTTTCCTTAAATTGACAATGCAAGTCCGTTTATCTTTGCAGTTGGTAAAGGTGTATTTATTCGTTTTTATGATAAAATAATGAATTCAATAATATACCTTTCTCAAAATTTTCTTTTGTATAGTCAAATATATAGCTATTACTTGCCTGCACCATTACTATGCCTTACTATATTTAAGGCACATAAGATGATTCCCATCTATTACAATTAAGTAATCAGTGTACTTACTCTACCTGCACATTATTTTCTCTACCTCTCCCAACTGGTATTAATTAAATGATTTTGACCTTTTTAAGGCATATGACATTTACGTTCCGCTCTTTCACTCTATTCCCACATTTGTTTTGGCCTTATTTATACAGTTAAAAGTATTCAAAATTCATTGCCAATCTTTTGGCTTAATTTTCTTTGTCATCACTTCTTTTGGCTCAAAACAGTTCTCTTGCAGTATCCTCATAAAAGCTCATAGAAAAATAGCCTCCAAATTCTGGCCAATTCAAATGCATGTGTCTATAGTCTTTACACATGAAGGAAAGTTTGGATATAAATCATTGGCTCACATCTTTTATCTTTGAATACCTTGTAATCTACAAGGTATTATAGCTTGTAATCTACAAGGCATTATATTATAAATGTTTCACTATCTTTTAGTGTAGAATTGTTCTATGGAAAAAAAAATCGAGGCTAGTTTAATTCTTTTCTCTTTATACATGACTTGATCTTTTTGTCTGACTGTTCAAAGAATTCTTTCCCTGTCTTTAACAACCCACAACTTTACTATGACATTTCCCACCATTGACTATTCTGGTTCCATCTTCTCTTACACACACAGTATCTCTTACACAGTTCTTTCTATATATAGCTTTGCCTTCTTTTTTAGTAGAGTTTTATTGAATAATGCATTGAAATATTTTTTCTATTCCATTATTTTAGTTTTCTTCATTAGGTACTTCAGTTACACATAAGTTCACTCTCCTTGGCCGGGTTTCTAAGTCTATCATTGCCTCACCCATCCCTTTTAAACTCTTTATTCACTTTATTATTATCACCATCACTTACTTCCTAATTTCTATCTTCCAAGTTTCTAACCATATCTTTAAAAAATTTTTTTTTCACTCTACTCTTATAGTACTCAACATAGTATACTTCTGTGTCCAAAATGTGCAGAGATTTCTCACAATGGACAACAAATGGGTATCCTATAATTTTAAGTCAATTCCTATACCATCTAACTGGAGATAGCATCACATCCCCCAGGTTGAGGGCTCAGTCCCACAAGACTGCCCCTGACTTCAGATTCCAATGACAAGCAGGAGTGGGAACCTACATTTCTGACTAACCAGCTGTAAATTGGGGGTTTCCATAACACTCTCCTCATTAATTAATTGGCTAGAGTGCTTCACAGAACTCAAGGAAGTGCTTTACTTACATTCATTCATTTATTTATTTTTATTTTTTGTGTGTGTTTCTGAGCTTTATTTGTTATATACCTTAAAATAAGATGTACAGTTTCTACAATTATAACTTTAAACAGGTTTTCAATATTTTGAAGCTAATAAAGTATGGACAAATGGTTATAAAAACCTTTTACATTTCTGTAGGTTTTTATAGTAAGTAATTTTGTATGCCTTGTGCATTTATATTCTTAAAAGTTTTTTTGATGAGTGCAGCAAACCACCATGGCACATGCACACCCATGCAACAAACCTGCATGTTCTGCACATGCACCTGAGAACCCAAAGTACAACAATAAAAAAGAGTTTTTTAAGTTTTAAGAAGTGATAAAACAGTATGTAAGAAACATTAATGCAAGATTAAATATCAAATAGATCTTTATAAATCTGTACAACACGAAGAAAGAAAAAGGAATTGTTAAACATCTCAAGAATAGATATAAGATCATAAAAAATCTCTGCATGTGAATAATCAATAAGTTATCATCAAAAAGAGAAACTTAAGGGTACAGATGAATAGCCAAATCAACAAGATGCGTAGAGTAAGCTATGTGGTAAGGAACATGGATCTTTCATGCCTTTTCCACATATAATACCCTCCAGAAACCTCCATGTTTTCAGCAATCCAGAAGCTCTTCCCACCCTGTCCTTTTGGGGTTTTATGGAGGCTACGTCACACAGGTGTGATTGATTACATCATGGGCCATTGGTCATAAATTCAGTTTTGGCCCCTCTCTTCTTCCTGGAGGTCAAGGTTGAACTGACACTTCTACCTGTCTAATGACATGGTTCATTTGCCTGTCAACTAGCCCCGATCCTGATGTTATCCAGGAGCCCACCAAAAGTGACCTCATTAGAACAAGCAATGCACCTGTTACCTGATTTTGGAGGTCTTGGCCATATCCTTGTATCACTCAGGAAATTATAAAGGTCTTATACACATACTTTCTTACTTTACACACACACACACACACACACACACACACATATATATGTATATATGATTATACATACTTTCACAGTATCACATCCAATTTTCCATAATATCTGTTTTCTTTTGTCATCCCACCAGTTTTGTATTTGTTTCAGGTTTTTGTTAAAATTAATGCTCTTATTTCCTTGGTGATTCTAGCTCATACTTCATTGTTTCTGTTGTCACATCATTTCTTTCCTGACTATACATTTCTGATCTGTGGCTTTTATTTTTAAATGTGATGGATTCATTATATTTAAGTCATTTGTTTTATTGAAACACATTCTGGTGAATGTCCTTTAGTTTCTAAATTTTGTAGCTCTTTTCGTTATATTTCTTATGACTTTTTTGTGTCAATATCATGCCAGTTTTTTTCCTATATTATTCATCACTGAATGAATTGAATTTTTCTATACCAGCTATTTGTGGGTTGCTTGGAGTGGGAGCAACTGTAGCCCTTCAAGCTTTCCACCCCATGAACTACTTCTACGTTACTGCCACAGAGGAAGATTACCTCTTGCAAACATGACTTGTGCATGTGATTCTTCATCTAGCTCTGTATCCTATTATTTGAAAGAAATGGAGTGTCATCCCACTAACCCATTTCTTACACCTAGTTTTCAGCAAAAACTAAGAACAACTTCCCTCCAGGAAGTTGTTTGTGCTGGTATTATCTTGAATCTGCTGCCTCTGTGCTGATGAGTGACTCTCCATATTTCTTGTCTTCATTGCCTTCCTTGTGACTGTTAACTGATCTGTGAATTAAATCTGTCTCGCAATCTTTTGGAAACTGTGATTTGAGAGTCATGTACTTATTGGAATTACTTCTTCTTTCTCTATTGTAAGAGGAGGGAAAAGCCAAATAGGGGAGTAGACACACCTATGTTTTGTTTTTATTGTTTTCTGATTTAATGATGATGAAGCAATTTCTATCTAATAGGTTCTACTTTATACAGTATGAGACATAGGGCAGTGATGGTTTGTTTAAATATTTAGGAAGAATAAGCAAGGTATGAAATACTGATTGCAGACTGTTTGAAAGCAAAATTAAAGAGACATTTGTGAATGTTGCCGGGATTTTCTGAGTACTAATTTTGTTTTCGTGATCACACATGTAAAGTATTAGATACTAATCTACATGGTTGTTTGATTCTTTTCTTCTGGGCAAGGGTTTGGTCACCTGGATTCAAATTTTTCCAGATTAATGCTATTGAAAAAGAGCCAAGCTATAATGACTGTGTGTTCCTAATAGAAACAGGGGTTTTAGCAAGAGGGAAAAAAAGCAAATGTCTATAAGTAATATTGAGGAACAAGGAAGATACCAATTTCAACCTCTGAGTTACATGGATTATGAAAGCAAAATGAAACAATGTTCACTTGAGATGCTAGCAAGAGAAAGAAAGAATTTTTTAGGAACTACCAAATTTCAGGTGAGATAAGTAAATGAAGGAAACATTCCGAGAAGCTGCGCATATAGAGCCGTTTTCTGATAATGAAGCAAGTTTCAGAAAACAGTGAAAAGATCATGGGGAATAACTCTGAGTAGCTAAGGAGGTTCCTCTAGCCATCTCCAATTTTCAGTGTTCATTAATTTCCCTAATTGTGGTTAGGGAAATATGCCTGAGTTGATTCTATTGTAGTTACAAGTTCAGTGGTACATGCATAATAAGTGTCAGAATTGGATGAGACATGGAACCTCTCTAAACCAGTACTTTCTTGTTTTCATAGCGCTGTTATGAAGATTGGGAGATCAACATATATAAAGCAGCAAGCACGAGGCCTGGCATAGTAGGGACATCAAATATTTTTACTTCCTTTTTTAATTCTCTATGGTATTCTCTGAAGGTTTCATTGACTACAGTAAAGATCCTTTGGATACATTCTAGTGAGGGGTCTGTCTTCAGCACTTTCCTTTCATGCATGCTATTTGGGCTACCTCCTCCCTCATTCCCTTTCATAGATGCAGTCTCCTTCCCTACCTTCGCTTCTTTTTGCCTTGGAAGTTATCAGAAGACTTAATGTGAGTATAAACACTGTCTTCTTTCATTGCTGTGGCCTTATTGCTGAGTTGGCTGTGACAATACCTTTTCCAAGAATTATGCCTCTTCCAATATTTCTCTGCTATAGAAAATATAGGCATGTATAAATTTGACATGTAATGTTAAGAATTACATTGAGTGGCAATTTTAAAGATAGTTGGGTATCAAGCAAGGAGTTCTTTCACTATTTGACAACTTATCAGAAAGAAATTTCAATGTTTCAGTGTTTCTTCTACGTCCACTTTTCCTTTGACTATTATCATAAGCAGGGTATGGATGACCAAAGCTACTATATATTGAATTGACAGGGTGCAGACAATTAAGCATTGTTGTCTTGCTGATAAATTCACTATCAAACTGTGGCAACAGCTGGCAGGGGTGAAAAATACCCTGGGAATATTTCCAGGAGATCAAATGAGAAGTCTTTCTTTGAGTGTGATAGATGTTGTTTATGGATCCCTTGAGGAGAAAGTGTCTCTCTCAATATGACTTAAATGCTTAATCTCTGTACTATGCTGAGAACACTGTCCAGGCTAAACAAATCATTTCCTTTTATTCCATTTATATGCAATTGAACAAAGAGTTATCATTCTAACAGCATTTAAACATAACCCTGACATATCTCTATGCAGCAATGTCTCTTTCTATTAGCTGTAGATAATATAGCATATAATGATGTAGTACAGTCACGTACTGTATTTGTAGTCTCCTCGGATAGAAGGGTGTTGAGTTATGCCAAATGAAACACGTAAAATACATACATACAGGTTCTTTGCTAATTGGCCAATTGTCAGGCACTAAAAGTCAGAGGAATAAAGGGGCATAATAATTTGATATTTGCAAAATTCCTCTTTTCTACTCGTTCACAACCTTCTGAAAGAAATATATACATTGACCAGATTCAGAGCACAGCTGCACCAGCTGTAAGACTGAGTGCATTCGGAATTCTCATCTCTACTGTATTTTCACAGATTGCTGTGGGGTTGTTGTGAAGAGTGGCCCACTTGGTTTCACAGTAGAATGACAGTTCTATGAGTGACTGGGTGCATAGGGGGTGGTGTCAGGGAGGATGAGTAAGAGAGAGGAGGAAGAAATGAGGAAAGGGGGGAGAAAAGTCAGAGCAAGCAACATAATAATGATATGTTTGTTGGAAGTGACTGCTGCATTACAGCAAAGTGTTCTCTATATTAGAAAAGGCAATAAAGGACATTATATCAGGCAAAAGACTGATAAGAAATGTATTACATGATTTCTAAGGCACATAGACTTCTGATGTTTTCTTTTTCTTTTTTAAATGGTGGATCCAAATCCAATAAGCTAACCTCTGACTGGGTTTCCTTTTAGTTATTCTGAATTATGAATTCTGAGTACCAGATACTGAATCAGAGAGAATTGCCCCAGTGATGGTTACCAACTGAACAACAAAGCTCTTCAAAGTGGGTTGTATCTTTTCTGTGCAAACTCTTCATTCTATTTAACGACATCACTGTATTGCCAAGTTTTAAAGTGGTATTCTTATTTTTGAAATGCTAGAAGTTCTATACAACTAACTGCTGGCTGGAATTATCTCACAAAATGGTATGCAGTTTTCATATCTCAAGGAAAGAACATTACCTTAGATTTGAAACTTGAAAAGAAAAAAAAAACTATAAAAATCAAATCCTTTACCATATTTCGGTCATATTTTAACTTTATGTTACCATAGCAGAAATTTTTGTTGTTCCTCAAAGTCTATGCAAGTAAATATCCCCTGAAAATGACCAATGTAAGAGAGAGGCCACACAAACAGAAGGTTTTCATGTTATGCAGTTGATAGAGTTAAGCTGGATCATTACTTTAGTCATTTGAGTACCAAATTCTCACTTCAGTTGTGTTTTCTCTTTTGTCATCTCTAAAATGTAAATGATCAAATGGTCCTAATTTTAAGTCTGCAACAGAAATTATCATTAGTACTATTTTCTGGAGCTTACAAACGAGAGGTGCACGGTTTTATTATTAAGTATTGCTTGCCAAAGGCAGCAGCTCTCATGTCATATTTTGCTGGAGCAATGAAGTGCCAAAGCAGGCATGTGCCAGAGTACTCATCATAATAAAGAATTAATTCAAGGTTATGAGGAAGGTTGACCCAGCTTGTTCTTGCTGTAAGAGTCCCATAGTCTCTGATCTCCCCATTTCCTGAAATTGTCTTCCAGTTTCTATTGCTAGAGTAATACTTAAAGAGAAAAAAGAAGCCACAAATTATTTCATATTTCTTTACCTTAGAATTCACATAAGTAAGTAGAAATCAGTGCAGAAGTAGAGAAAAAGTAAATATGAGAAGGGTTTAATCTCCAAGGAGTACATATAATGCTCCTATCTGGCTTGGCTTAATGAGATATTTTTTAGCCTTGTGTTTTTTAACTTGTGTGGGCTCTCCAGGAATGAAGGGTGGAGGTGTGCTCAATTTATACCCAACATATCCTAGATTAGTAAATAAAAAAGTGAGGTCCAGGGTTTATCAGCATATGAATCACTGACATGCTGGTTAAAAATAAAAATTCCAGAGCCACATCCAAAAATTAGTAAAAGAAAATCTCTTAGAATAGGGTTCAGGATGCTTTCTAAAGGTGCTGGAGAAAAAAGGAGTTGAGCTAAGCAACTCTGTAAAACAGTGTTTTGAACAGTGTTAGGCTAAATACAAAAGAAAAAAAAATGAAAACAAAAAACTACAAAACAATGGGCCTTTGCTGATAAATTGGTTTCTCACAATTAAAGGAGTTAGCAGTTCTGAAATGACATGTATAATAGGTTTGAACAAATGAGTAAATATATTGTAGATAATTGAGATAGGTTTCACACTAAGGACATAAACGAGGAATGCTAAAATGAACCCTGTGGTGCTAGATTATACTTGGATATAACAGTACAAAGTTGTGTGTGTGTGTGCGTGTGTGTGTGTGTGTGTGTGTGTGTGTATAAAATTTAAGCAACCAAGGATATTTGGAGAAATGGCTGATTCTAGGGCTAGGTCAGAGAAAATACAAACTGTACCTGTAGCATCTTAGGGTTCATGAAAGTCAGAAAGAACTCAAGAAGAAAAAGAAAGAAAAACGTTACCGGAGTGAGTCTACAAGACCTCCCAATTGCCTAAGATGGAACAATTTGAGTAACAAATAATAATATTGGATTATAGCCCAAAGAATAAAATAAATATCTGAGAGTCCATACTAATTTAAGTAAATAATAGGGATGGAGGGAAAATCTTCCTTGCAGGAAATTTCAATTAATAAATGTAAAATAAATGAGGAAACTAGAAAATCACCATTAGTATCACAGTGATAAGAAGAGGGATGAAGCAAGATGGTGGAATAGAAGGCTACACCAATCATCCTTCTCACAAGGACACCAATTTAACAACTACACACACACACAAACAACTTTGTAAGAACCAAAAATCAGGTAAGCATTCACAGTACCTGCTTTTAACTTCATATCATTGAAAGACGCACTGAAGGGGTAGAAAAAACAGTCCTGAATCACTAATGCCATCCATCTCGGTCACCCTGGCAGCAGCATTCTGTGGGGGCGGAGGATTTCTGTGCCCTGGGGAGAAGGAGAGCCAGTACTTGTGAGGCATTGAACTCAGTGCTGTTCTATCTCAGCAGAAAGCAAAACCAGACCAACCTCAGCTGATGCCTGCCTACAGAAGGAGCATTTAAACCAGCCCAAGCAAAAGGAAAATTACTGATCCTAGTGGTTGGAATTTTAGTTCCCACAAGCCTTACCACCGTGGGCTAACATGCTCTCAACCCCAAATAAACTTGCAAGGCAATCTAGACCACAAGTACTATAATACCTGTGTGGGTCCTAGGGTTGAACTGGGCTCAGAGACAGTGGACAGGGGGGCACATGACCTACTGAGACACGAGCCATGGTGGCAGATGGATTGCTGGCATCACCCCTACCCTAAACCTAGGCTACACACCTCATAGCACCAAAAGAGACCTCTTCCTTCCACTTGAGGGGAGAAGATGGAATGATGGGGAAGACTTTGTCTTGCATCTTGGTACCAGCTCAGCCACAACGGGAGAGGCACTAGTCAGAGTCATGAGGCCCCCATTCCAGGTCTTAGTGGCTGGACATTTCTGGACAAACCCTGTGCCAGAAGGGAACCATCTCCTTGAAAAGACGGACACATCCCAGCAGGCCTTACCACCTGCAAACTGAAGAGCCCTTGATCCCTGAACAACGAGCAGCAATACCCAGATGCTTCATCAAGGGCTTTGGGTGAGACTCTGACACTTGCTGACTTCAGATACCAGCTCAGCCACAGGACCTAGAGCACCAAATGGGCACTTGAGGTCTCTGATTCTAGGACTTGGCTCTGGGATGGCATATCTGGACCTGCCCAGCGTCACAGGTGAGCCAGCTCCCCAGAGGGATGAGTCCCTGGCCAGGCAGCATTTACTACAAGCTGACTGAAGAGCCCTGGGGCCTTAAGGAAATACCAGTGGCAGTCTGGCACTACTCTCCATGATCCTGTGGTGGTCAAAAGGAGGAAAGAGTGGAAAGGACTGCATTTTGTGGTTTGAGTATCAGCTACAGTACAGTAGAACACAAGATAGAGTTCTAGTATTTTTTATTCTAGTCCCTGGCTCACAGAAGGCACCTCTGGACCTACCTGGGGCATGAGGGAACTTGCTGCACTGAAGACAGTGACATAGGCCTGGCTGGTGTTGCCACCTGCTGATTGTAGACCCCCAGGGCTTTGAGCGATCATAGGTGGTAGCAGCCAGAGAATGGTTACAACAGATGGGGAGAGACCCAGTGCTGTGCTGAGTTCAGGCCTAATTCAGCACAGTTCTAGGGGTAGTGGCCACAGGAATGCTTGTGTCACTGCATGCCCAGCTCCAGGTAACTCAGATCAGAGAGATTCCATTTGTTTGGAAGAAAGAAAAGGAAGAGAACAAGAGTCTCTACCTAGTAATCTAAAGAATTCTTCCAGATCTTGGACAAGACCATCAAGGTAGTACCTTGACAAGTCTGTAAGAAACACAGTGTTAATGAGCTTGGGGTCCCCCTACCCAAAGAAGATACAGCATAGATCACAACATGCAAGTCCTTTCAAACATATCTGAAAAGCCTTCTCAAGGAGGAAGAATTTCTTGAGCAATACACCCCACAAGCACATGCGACCAAAACAAAAAGGGACAAATGGGATCACATAGAGTTAAAAAGCTCCTCCACAGTAAAGGAAATCAACATAGTGAAGAGACAATCCACAGTATAGGAGAAAATGTTTGCAAACTACCCATCTGACAAGGGATTAATAACTAGAAAATATAAGGAGCTCAAATAACCCTACAGGAAAAAAAAAAAACTAATAATCTGATTTTTTAAATGGGCAAAATATTTGAAAAGACATTTCAAATTCTATCAGATAAATTTAACAAACAGATTGAAATAATGAAGAATCAAGCAGAAGTTCTGAAGTTGAAAAATAAAATTGGCATGGTGAAGAATGCATCAGAATCTTTTAATAGCAGAATTGATCAAGCAGGAAAAAGAATTAGTGAGCCTGAAGACAGGCTAATTGAAACTACACAGTCAGAGGAGACAAAAGAAAAAAGAATAAAAAATAATGAAGCATGCCTATGAGATCTAGAAAATAGCCTCTAAATGGCAAATCTAAAAGTTATTGGCCTTAAAAAGGAGGTACAGAAGGAGATAGGGATAGAAAGCTTATTCAAAGGGATAATAACAGAGAACTTCCCAAACCTGGAGAGCAATATCAATATCCAAGTACAAGAAAGCTATAGAACACCAAGCACATTTAACCCAAAGGAGACTACCTCAAGGCATTTAGTAATCAAACTACCACAGGTCAAAGATAAAGCAAGAATTCTAAAAGCATAAAGAGAAAAGAAACAAATATACTATAGAGTTCTAACATATCTGGCAGCAGACTTTTCAGTGGAAACTCTACAGGCCAGTTGAGAGTGGCATGACATAATTAAAGTGTTGAAGGAAAAAACTTTTACCCAGTGAAAATATCCTTCAACATAAAAAAAAAAAAAAAAAAAAAAAAAAAAACTTTCCCAGACAAACGAAAGCTGAGAGGTTTCATTAACAACATATCTGTCCTCAAGAAATGTTAAAAGGACTACTTCAATCGGAAAGAAAAAAAGATGTTAATGAGCAATAAGAAATTATCTAAAGCTACAAAACTCACTGGTGAACACACAGAAAAACACACTGTAATTATAATACTGTAACTGTGGCATGTAAATTACTCTTAAGTAGAAAGACTAAATGAAAGTCAAAAATAACTACAACAACTTTTCAAGACACAGATAGTCCAAAAATATATAAATAGTAACAACAAATGTTTAAAAAACAGGGGCAACGTTAAGACTTAGAGTCTTTATTAGTTTTCTTTTTCCTTGCTTGTTTGTTTATGCAAATAGTGTTAAGTTGTTTTCAGTCTAACTAATGCATTATAAGAGAGTATTTGCAAGCCTCATGGTAACCTTAAACCAGAAACCATATAAATGACATGCAAAAAATAGAAAGCAAGAATCTAAATCATGTCATCAGAGGAAAAACTACATTCACTAAAATGAAGTAAGGAATGAAAGAATTAAAGAAGAGAAGACCACAAAACAACCAAAACAACAAACAACAAAAGGGCTGGAATAATCCCCTACTTATCAATAATAACCTTGAATATAAATGGACTAAATTCTCCAATCAAAATACACAGAATGACTGAATGGATTAAAACATAAGACCCATTGATCTGTTGCTTGCAAGAAACACACTTCACCTATAAAGACACACATAGACTAGAAATAAAAGGACAGAAAAGATATTCCATGCCAATGGAAACCAAAAAAGAGCAAGAGTAGTTATACATATGTCAGACAAAATAAATTTTAAGACAAAAACTATATAAAGAGACAAGGTCACTATATAATGATAAAGGAGTCAATTCAGCAAGAGTTTATAACAATTGTAAATATATATGTACTCAACACTGGCGCACCCAGATATATAAAGAAAATATCATTAGCATTAGAGAAAGGTCCCAATGCAATAATAGCTGGAGACGTCAACACCCTACTTTAGCATTAGACAAATATTCCAGAAAGGAAATCAACAAATATACATTTGACTTAATCTCTACTATAGATAAAATAGATCTTATAGATATTTATAGAATAATTCATCTGAGAGCTGCAGAATACACATTCTTTTCCTTAGTACATGGATTATTCTCAAGGATAGATCATATGTTACGTTACAAAACAAGTCTGAAAACATTTTTTCATTTCAATAATATAAAGCACCTTCTGTGACCACAGTGGAATAAAATTGGAAGTCAATAATGAGAAATTTCAAAAACCATAAAAATACACGGAAATTACAATATGCTGCTGAATGACCAGTGGGTGAATGAAGTAACTAAGAAAAAAATTGAAAAATTTATTGTAACAAGATATAATAGAAACACAGCATACCAAAACCTATGAGATGCAGGAAAACAGTGCTAAGAGGGAAGTTTATAGCTATAAACACCTACATCAAAAAAGAATAAAAGCTTCAAGTAAACAACCTAACTATGCAACATATAGAACTAGAAAAGCAAGAGCAAACCAAACCCAAAATTGGTACAAGATACAATAAAGATCAGAATATAATTTAATGAATTTGAAATGAAAAAAAAAATGAAAGATAAATGAAACAAAAAGTTTTTTATTAAAAGGTAAACAAAATTAACAAACCTTTAGTTTCACCATATGATAAAAAGAGAGGTTCCAAATAAATATAATCAGAGATGAAAAAAGAGACATTACAACTGATATTGCAGAAACTCAAAGGATCATTAGTGGCTACTATGAGAAATTTATATGCCAATACATTGAAAAATCTAGAATAAATGGATGAATTCCTAGACAGAAAACATATCAAGATTGAGCCATGAAAAAATCCAAAACCTGAACAGACCAATAACTGGTAACAAGTACAAAGTTGGGGGGGAAGATCCAAGATGGCCGTTTAGGAACAGCTCGGAGTTGCAGCTCCCAGTGAAAGCACAGAGGGTGAGTGGACGCTGCATTTTTATTGCCCAGGGACCAGGAGATTCCCAGGCAGAGGAGCCCCACGGGTCACCAGCGCAGCTGTTGTGGCCGGTGCGGTTCTTTTGGTTGGCACAGCTGCTTTGCCCCGCATGGCTGCGTTGTTGGCGCCCTGGCCAGCAGTTCTTCATACAAAATACACTGGTCCAGGTGCCTTTTTGGCTGGCGATTGGAGACCCGGGAAGTCACCCATTCATCTGATTAAAGAGGGGACTGAACAGGGAGCCAAGGCCAGGAGATTCCTGGGCAAAAAAAGTGCCACAAATCTCAGTGCTGCTGTTTAAGCCAGCGCAGTGAGGCACCGCCGGGGAAATCACACAGATCCTGGCGCCCTTTCAACAGGCAACTGGGATAGAGTCGACTCTTCAACTAAAAAAGAAAAAAAAAGGCTCTGAGGCAGGGAACCAGGTGATCAGGCTCAGTCCCACCCCCACAAAAGAACAGCAATCAGAAACTCTCTGGATTGAGAGTTTCACAGCAAGTGCGGCTGAACCCGGGACGGTCCAGCTCTGTGGGGGAGGGGTGTCCGCCATTACAGAGGCACTCCAACACTACGGAGGTAGTCAACCAATGCTGAGGCAGCCTGCCATTGCCAAGGCAACCAGCCATTGCTGAGGCTGTCTGCCATTGCCAAGGCAACACACCGTTGCCAAGGCAACCTGCCATTACAGAGAGAGTCTGCCAACACAGAGGTGGGCCACCATTGCCGAGGCAGTTCTAACTACACCCATATAAACAAGACTGCAGGGAAGCTCACACACCAGCTGGGCAGAGCCCACAGCAGCTCAGCAAAGCCTCTGCGGGCTTTTTAGTTTTCCTTCTAACAGTCTGGCCCCTCTGCTGTAGGACTGCTGAGGTCCACTCCAGGCCCTGCTTGCCTGGCGATCACCTGCAGCAGCTGTAGAACAGTAAAGGTTGCTACCAGTTCCTTCTTCTGCTATCTTTGTCCCAGAAGGATACCTGCCAAATGTCAGTCTGATCTCTCCTTTATGAGGTGACTCTTTGGATATACAGGGGTCAGGGAGCTGCTTGAGGAGACAGTCTGTCCTTTATAGAGGCTCAAGTGCTGAGCTGTGAGCTCTGTTCTTCATTCAGAGCTGCTGGGCAGGTACGTTTAGGTCTGCTGCAGCAGAACTGATAAACCACTTTTTGTTCCCAGGTGCTCTGTCCCAGGGAGTTAGTGCTTTATTTATGAGTTTCTGTTGTGCTGCTGCCTTTTTTTTTCTCAGGGCTACCCTGCCCAGCAAGGAGGCAGCCTGGTCACTGTCAGATTCACAGAAGATCTCTCAGCAGAAACCCTATAAGCCAGAAGAGAGTGGGGGCCAATATTCAACATCCTTAAAGAAAAGAACAACCCAGAATCTCATATCCAGCCAAACTAAGCTTCATAAATGAAGGAAAAATAAAATCCTTTGCGAACAAGAAGGTACTCAGAGATTTCGTCACCACCAGGCCTGCTTTACAAGAGCTCCTGAAAGAGGCTCTACACATATAAAGGAACAACCAGTACCAGCCACTCGAAAAACATGCCAAAAGGTAAAGAGCATCAACACAATGAAGAATCTGCATCAACTAATGGGCAAAGCAGCCAGCTAGCACCAAAATGGCAGTATCAAATTCACACATAACAATATTAACCCTAAATGTAAATGGACTAAATGCCCCAATCAAAAGACACAGACTGTCAAATTGGATAAAAAGCCAAAACTCATCAGTGTGCTATATCCAGGAAAACAATCTCACATGCAAGGATACACAAAGGCTCAAAATAAAGGGATGGAGGAAGATTTACCAAGCAAATGGAGAGCAAACAAAGCAGGAGTAGCAATTCTGATCTCTGATAAAATAGACTTTAAAGCAACAAAGATCAAAAGAGACAAAGAAGGACATTACATAATGGTAAAAGGATCAATGCAACAGGAAGAGCTAACAATCCTAAATATATACGCATCCAATACAGGAGCACCCAGATACATAAGGCAAGTTCTTAATGACTTACAAAGAGACTTAGACTCCCACACAATTATAGTGGGAGACTTTAACACCCCATTGTCAATATTAGACAGATCAACCAGACAGAAAATTAACAAGGATATCCAGGACTTGAACTCAGACCTGGACCAAGCAAACCTAATAGACATTTACAGAACTCTCCACCCCAAATCCACAGAATATACATTCTTCTCAGCACCACATCACACCTACTCTAAAATTGACCACATAATTGGGAGTAAATCACTTCTCAGCAAATGGAAAAGAACGGAAATCATAGCAAACAGTCTCTCAGACTACAGTGCAATCAAGTTAGAACTCAGAATTCAAAAACTAATTCAGAATCACACAGCTTCATGGAAACTGAAAAACTTGCTCTTGAATGTTGACTGGATAAACAATGAAATGAAGGCAGAAATAAAGATGTTCTTCGAAACCAACGAGAATGAAGACACAACATACCAGAATCTCTGGGACACATTTAAGGCAGTCTCTAGAGGAAAATATATAGCAATAAGTGCCCACATGAGAAGAAAGGAGAGATCTAAAATTGACACCCTATCGTCAAAATTGAAAGAGCTAGAGGAGCAAGACAAAAAAAAAAAAAAAACTCAAAACCTAGCAGAAGACAAGAAGTAGCTAAGATCAGAGCAGAACTGAAGGAGATAGAGACACAAAAAACTCTTCAAAAAATCAATAAATCCAGGAGCTGGTTTTTTGAAAAGATCAACAAAATAGACAGACCACTAGCCAGATTAATAAAAAAGAAAAGAGAGAATAATCAAATTGATGCAAAAAACCCATAAAGAGAATATCACGACAGATTCCACAGAAATTCAAACAATCATCAGAGATTATTACAAACAACTCTATGCACATAAACTAGTAAATCTGGTAGAAATGGATAAATTCCTGGACACTTGCCTCCTCCCAAGCCTAAACCAGGAAGAAGCCAAAACCCTGAACAGACCCATAGCAAGGTCTGAAGTTGAGGCAGCAATTAAGGGCCTACCACCCAAAAATAGCCCAGGTCCAGACGGGTTCACAGCCGAATTCTACCAGACATACAAAGAGGAGCTGGTATCATTCCTTCTGAAACTATTCCAAACAATCCAAAAAGAGAGACTCCTTCCCAAATCATTTTATGAGACCGAAATCATCCTGATTCCAAAACCCGGCAGAGACTCAACAAGAAAAGAAAACTTCAGGCCAATATCCATGATGAACATAGATGCAAAAATCTTCAATAAAATACTGGCAAGCCGATTACAACAGCACATCAAAAAGCTTATCCACCATGATCAAGTAGGCTTCATCCCGGGGATGCAAGGCTGGTTCAACATACGCAAGTCTATAAACGTAATTCACCACATAGACAGAACCAAAGACAAAAACCACATGATTATCTCAATTGATGCAGAGAAGGCCTTTGACAAAATTCAACAGCCCTTTATGCTAAAAACCCTCAATAAGCTAGGTATTGACGAAACGTATCTCAAAATAATAAAAGCTATTTACCACAAACCAACAGCCAATATCATACTGAATGGTCAAAAACTGGAAGCATTCCTTTTGAAATCTGGCACCAGACAAGGATGCCCTCTCTCACCACTCCTATTCAACATAGTACTGGAAGTTCTAGCCAGAGCAATCAGGCAAGAAAGAGAAATAAAGGGTATTCAAATAGGAAAGAAGGAAGTCAAATTGTCTCTACTTACAGACGACATGATTGTATATCTAGAAGACCCCATCGTCTGAGCCCAAAATCTCGTGAAACTGATAAGCAACTTCAGCAAAGTCTCAGGATACAAAATCAATGTCAAAAATCACAAGCAGTCCTATACACCAATAACAGACTGAAAGAGAGCCACATCAAGAATGAACTGCCATTCACAATTGCCACAAAGAGAATAAAATACTTAGGAATACAACTAACAAGGAACGTAAAGGACCTCTTCAAGGGTAACTACAAGCCACTGCTCAACGAAATAAGAGAGGACACAAACAGATGGAGAAACATTCCATTTTCGTGGTTAGGAAGAATCAATATCATGAAAATGACCACACTGCCCAAAGTAATCTACAGATTCAACACTATCCCCATCAAGCTACCAATGACCTTCTCCACAGAACTGGAAAAAAACACCTTAAACTTCATATAGAACCAAAAGAGAGCCCGCATAGCCAAGTCAATTCTAAGCAAAAAGAACAAAGCGGGAGGCATCACACTACCGGACTTCAAACTATACTGTAAGGCTACAGTAATCAAAACAGCATGGTACTGGTACCAAAACAGAGATATAGACCAATGGAACAGAACAGAGGCCTCCAAGGCAACACAACATATCTACAGCCATCTGATATTTGACAAACCTGACAAAAACAAGCAATGGGGAAAGGATTCCCTGTTTAAAAAAAATGGTGTTGGGAAAACTGGCTAGCCATGTGCAGAAAGCAGAAACTGGACCCCTTCCTGACACCTTACACTAAAATTAACTCCAGATGGATTAAAGACTTAAATATAAGACCTAACACTATGGGAACCCTAGAAGAAAATCTAGGCAGAACCATTCAGGACATAGGCGTAGGCAAGGACTTCATGACCAAAACACCAAAAACATTGGAAACAAAAGCCAAGACAAATGGGACCTAGTCAAACTCCACAGCTTCTGCACGGCAAAAGAAACAGTCATTAGAGTGAATCGGCAACCAACAGATTGGGAAAAAATTTTTGCAGTTTACCCATCTGACAAAGGGCTGATATTCAGAATTTACAAAGAACTAAAACAGATTTACAAGAAAAAAACCAACAAGCCCTTTCAAAAGTGGGCTAAGAATATGAACACATACTTTACAAAAGAAGACATACATGAAGCCAACAAACATATGAAGAAATGCTCATCATCACTGGTCATCAGAGAAATGCAAATCAAAACTACATTGAGATACCATCCCATGTCAATTAGAATGGCGATCATTAAAAAATCTAGAGACAACAGATGCTGGAGAGGATGTGGAGAAATGGGAACACTTTTGCACTGTTGGTGGGAGTGTAAATTAGTTCAACCATTGTGGAAAGCAGTGTGGCAATTCCTCAAGGACCTAGAAATAGAAATTCCATTTGACCCAGCAATCCCATTACTGGGTATATATCCAAAGGATTATAAATCATTGTACTATAAGGACACATGCACACGAATGTTCATTACAGCACTGTTTACAATAGCAAAGACCTGGAACCAGCCCAAATGCCCATCGATGATAGACTGGACAGGGAAAATGTGGCACATATACACCATGGAATATTATGCAGCCATCAAAAACGATGAGTTTGGGTCCTTTGTAGGGACATGGATGAACCTGGAAACCATCATTCTCAGCAAACTAACACAAGAGCAGAAGATCAAACACCGCATGTTCTCACTCATAGGTGGGTGTTGAACAATGAGAACACATGGACACAGGGAGGGGAGCACTACACACTGGGGTCTGTTGGGAGAAATAGGGGAGGGACACTGGGGGGTGGAGAGTTGGGGAGAGATAGCATGGGGAGAAATGCCAAATATAGGTGATGGGGAGGAAGGCAGCAAATCACACTGCCATGTGTGTCCCTATGCAACAATCTTGCATGTCCTTCACATGTACCCCAAAACCCAAAATGCAATAAAATAAATTAAAAAAAAACATGTACCAGTATGCCAAAATTTACAAAAAGTTGATGCAAGAAATCATATAACACCTAAACAAATGGAGAGATAAACCATCCTTATTCTTGGGTTAAAAGATTCAACATAATAAAGCTTTCAATACTTAAGGTTAAAAAAAAAAAAAAAAAAAAGACAAGTACAAAGTTATAAGAAACAGTCTCCCACTACAGAAAAGCCTGTAACCGTATGGCTACACTGCTAAATTCTGTCAAATATTTAAAGAACTATCACCAATCCTACTCAAACTATTTCAAAAAGTAGAGGAAGACTGAATGCTTCCAAACTCTTCTACATTGCAAAAATTACCCTGATACCAAAACCAAACAAAGACACATCAAAAAAAGGAATTCACAGGCCAGTATCACAGATTAATATTTATGCAAATATCTTCAACCAATTACAAAAAAAACAAATTTAATAATGCATTAAAAAGATCATCATGACCAAGTGAGATTTATTCTAGGCATGCAAAGATGGTTCAACATATGCAAATCAACGTGGCACATCACATCAGTGCAATGAAGAACAAAAACCATATGATTGTTTCAATTTATACTGAAAAAGCATTTGATAAAATTCAACATCTCTTCATGATAAAAGCCTTAAAAAATCTAGGTATAGGAGAAACGTGTCAACATAATAAAAGACATATATGGCAGACCCAAGGCTAGTATCATACTGAATGGGAAAAGCTCAAAGCCTTTCCTGTAAGACCTGGAACATGGCAAGGATACCCACTTTCACCACTGTTATTCATGAGAGTACCAGAAAGCCTAGCTAGAAGAGGAAGATATAAAAGGCATCCAAATTGGAAAGGAAGAAATCAAATCATCCTTGTTTGCAGATGATATGATCTCATATTTGGAACAGTCTAAAAACGCCACAAAAAAACTATTACAACTGATAAATTTAGTAAAATTAGAGTCACAAAATCAACATACAAAACTCAGTAAAATTTCTATAACAGTGAACAATCTGAAAAAGTAATAAATAATCCCATTTACCATAGCCACACATAAAATACAATAGATAGGAATTAACTTAACCAAAGAAGTCAATGCTCTTTTTAATGAGAAGTATAAAACACTGGTGAAAAGAATTGAATAAGACACCAAAAAATTGAAAGATATTTCATGTTCATGAGTTGAAAGAATCAGTATAGTTAAAATGTGCATACTACCCAAAGCAATCTATAGATTCAATGCAATCCCTATCAAAATACCAATGACATTCTTCATAGAAATAAAAAAAATAAAAAAAAAAAAAACTATCGTAAAATGTCTACAGAACCACAAAAGACCCAGAATGGCCAAAGCTATCCTAAGAAAAAGAATAAAATTAAAACAATCACATTACCTGACTTCAGATTATACTACAGGGTTAGAGTAACCAAAACAGCATGGCACGGGCAAAAAAAACAGACACATAGGCCAATGGAACAGAATAGAGTACCCCAAAACAAATCCACACACCTATAGTGAACTCATTTTCAACAAAGGTGCCAAGAACATATGCTGGGGAAAGACAGTCACTTCAATAAATGGTGCTGGGAAAACTGGATAATCATATGCAGAAGATTAAAACTAGATGCCTATCTCTCACCATATATAAAAATCACTCTGAATGGAATAAAGACTTAAATGTAAGATCTCAAACTGTGAAACCACTACAGGAAAATATTGGGGAAAACTATCCAAAGTTTCGCTCTGGGCAAAGATTTCTTGAGTAATTCTTCACCAGGGCAGGCAGCCAAAGCAAAAATGGACAAATGAGATCACATAAAGTTAAAAAGATTTTTAACAAAGTGAAGAGGCCACCCACAGAATAGGAGAAAATGTTTGCAAACTACTCATCTGACAAAGGATTTATTACCAGAACATATAAGGAGCTCAAACAACTGTATGGGGAAAATATCTGTTCAATCAAAAAATGGGCAAAAGATTTTAATGGACATTTCTCAAAAGAAGACATAGAAGTGGCAAACAGGGATATGAAAAGGTGCTCAACATTACTGATTATCAGAGAAATGCAAATTAAAACTACAGTGAGATATCATCTCACCCCAATTAAAATGGCTTATATCTGAAATACAAGCAAATGCTGGCGAGGATGTGGAGAATAGGGAACTCTCATATACTGTTGGTGGGAATGTAAATTAATACAACCACTATGGAGAACACATTGTAGGTTCCTCAGAAAACTAAACATAGAGCTACCATACAATTCATCAATTCCACTGCTTGGTAAATATCCAAAGGGAAAATATCAGTATATCAAAGAGATGTCTGCACTTCCATGTTTATTGCAGTTTTGTTCACAATAGCCAACGTTTGGAAGCAAACTAAGTGTCCATCAAAAAATGGATAAAGAAAATGTGGTACTTATACACAATGGAGTACTCTTCAGCCATAAAAAAGAATGAGATTCAGTCATTTGCAATGACATGGATGGAACTGGAAGTCATTATGTTAAATAAGCCAGTCACAGAAAGACAAACATTGTATTTTCTCACTTATTTGTTGGATCTAAAAGTCAAAATAATTGAACCTATGGAGAGTAGAAGGATGATTACCAGAGTCTGGGAGTGTAGTAGGGATGGGGGTGGGATAAAGGTGAGGCTGGTTAAGGGGTCTAAAAATAGTTAGCATGAATGAATAGGGCCTAATATTTTATAGCACATCAGAGTAACTATAGTCAATAATAATTGTACATTTTCAAGTAACTAAAAGGGTATAATTGGCTGGTTTGTAACACAAATGATAAATGTTTGAGGGGATGCATATCCCATTTTCCATGACGTGATTATTATGCCTGTATCAAAACATCTCATGTACCCCATAAATACATACACATAGTATTTACCCACAAAATAATAAATAGAAAAAGAATATCATAGTGATAATTCATGCAGGCAATATCAATGGATGAATGGTGAAATTAGTGGTAAAACTTTAAGAAGCAAGAGTGTATGTATGTAACCTCAGTTTCTTCCCCAAAATATGAATTACTGTAATTGGTTTCTAATATATATTCCAAAATTCTTTAATACTCTTCTCTATGGCAGGTAGAATGTAATTCCCTTACCCTTGAATATGGCTGGATTTAGTGACTATTTTTATTAAAATAGTGCAGGAAAATAAAAATTAACTTTGCTGTGTAAAAACCTAGCAACACCTCTTTGATGATTCACTAAATCTATCCACACTCAGTCAAGGTTAACATCATCAGCAGTAAGTTTTATTGATGGTATTGAACCCCTGTTATGATGCAATGAGAAAGTGATGTCACCTCTTTTAATATATATCATTAATTCTATAACCTCAGACCAATCATGAGAAAACATTAGACAAAATTGTCAAGGTCATGAAATAAGGAAAAACTGAGAAGCTGTCACATATTGACAGATCTAGAAAACACAACACCTAAATGCAATCTAGTATCCTGGATTGCATCCTGGAATCGCAAAAGAACATTAGTGCAAACACTGAGTAAATTTGAATAAAGTTTCCAGTCTAGTTGGCAGTATGTACCAATGTTAATTTACTAATTTTGATAAGTGTAGTATGCTTATAGATGATGTTATCACAAGAATCTGGGTAGAAGGTATATAGGAACTCTCTTAGGTCAGCTCATATTGCCATAACATGCCATAGACTTGGTGGCTTAAACAACAGAAGTTTATTTTCTCAGATTTGGAGACCAGAAGTCTGAGATCAAGGTGCCAGAATGGATAGTTTCTGGTGAGGGCTCTCCTCCAAGATTGTAGATGGCGACCTTCTTGCTATGTCCTCACATGACCTTTCCTTTGCACATGGGCAAGAGGAGAAAGAGAGATCATTTGAGTTTTGGATGTTTCTTCTCAAAAGGACATTAGTCCTATCAGATCAGGTCCCCAACTTTATGACTTCATTTAACATTAATTACTTCTTTAGAGGCTTCATCTTTAAATAAAGCCACACTGAAAGTTAGGGCTTTAACATATGAAATTTGGAGAACACAAACATTCTGTTTATAACATATCTGTAATACCCTTGCAATTGCTCTGTAAATCTAAAATTATTTCAAAACAAAAAGTTAAAATGGGAAATGGAACAAAAATGTAATGTGATAACTTAGTGGAGTCATTATGTTTTCTTTTTTTTTTTTTTTTTTTTTTTTTTTTTGAGATGGAGTTTCACTCCTGTTACCCAGGCTGGAGTGCAATGGCGGGATCTCGGCTCACCGCAACCTCCACCTCCTGGGTTCAGGCAATTCTCCTGCCTCAGCCTCCTGAGTAGCTGGGATTACAGGCACGCACCGCCATGCCCAGCTAATTTTTTTATTTTTAGCAGAGATGGGGTTTCACCATGTTGACCAGGATGGTCTCGATCTCTTGACCTTGTGATCCACCCGCCTCGGCCTCCCAAAGTGCTGGGATTATAGGCTTGAGCCACCGTGCCCGGCCATTATGTTTTCTTTCTCATTACTATAGGATAATATAGTTTGTTAAAACCTAGTTGTTATCACTTACATTTTCATAAACGCTAAGCTGTCCATAAGTGGTTTTTATGCATGGTACTATAGCAGAAACATGACTCTAGCTGTGAAACACGTTAAGTTGCTAACAGAGAACTAAGAACTGACATTTTTATTAATGTATTATAAAATGTTATATGTATACCAATAAATAGACATCAATGAGGCAATGGGTTGCAAAATCTCATTTTGACAGCAGTCCAGCTCTCCAAGGTCAGTGAGTAACAAGAAAAAAGTGTCAACCATTTAAGATAGAAAATAATTTCTGAAGTTTATTCCCGTGGCTTTCTCATCTCCTATAAAAACACACACATATACAAGTAAAAATGCCAACTAACTAATTTCAGTGGTTTGTTAATAATGGGTCTGCAGTGAATTAAACCTGTATTCATTCTGTTATATGTTTTTGGCAGCTTGGAACTCTATATATTTTAGTTTTTCTCTGTTCCCAAAATGCAGATTGCTTGATGGTGTGTGAGAGAGCTAATTAGATATAAATACCAACCAGCACCCAAATAACAAGGATCATAACGATCATACAGTGAACAGCTGTGCCATTCTATAAATTGGTTTCTTTTCTAATACTGCAGCAATTCAAACATTTTCTAGCTCCAAAAATGTTTTTCCCCATCATAGGCCAGATTCAATTAAAAAAAAAAAAAAAGTCCTGCTAATGCAGGACTTCAGAGGCCAGAAAAATCTGAGGCTTTGTGAACTTCTGTTACAAAAGTTAGACAGAATTTTTATTGATTCTGGCCTTCTTGGATTCCTTAACTGATAACACAACATATAGGACTGATGTTTATGGGATTCGTGCAAGAAAAGAAAATTAGATTATAATTGAGGATTGAGAAATAAATAGTTGTCTTCTATAAAACTGAACCTTATTTCTGTTTCATTTTGCTTTGCCATTTTCCATTTTGATCTGTCATTGAAAAGGTTTGGGGCAGCGTTTCAATGTCACTTTAGAGAAAGCTCTAAATTTTATTTAATTCAATGCATATTTATTTAGTGTCTACTCTGTGCCTGGTGCTATTTTAAGTGTTCTTCCTTCCCTCAAGGAACTAACAATCTAACATGGAAAAAAAGACGAAAACCCCTTAATAGTACAGAAAAGAATAAAATAAATTGTTAATTCTATGGGGTGGGGGAAGGTGAAGCACTGCCCTAGAAAACAAAGGAGGACTTTTTATGACATTAATTCTTCCTATCCATGAGCATGGAATGTTTTTCCATTTTGTTTGTGTCCTCTCTTGTATCCTTGACCAGTGGTTTGTAGTTCTCTTTGAAGAGGTCCTTCACATCCCTTGTAAGTTGTATTCCTATTTTATTCTTTTTGTAGCAATTGTGAAAGGGCATTCACTAATGATTTGGCTCTCTGTTTGTCTGTTACTGGGTATAGGAATGCTTGTGATTTTTGCATATTGAGTTTGCATCCTGAGACTTTGCTAAAGTTGCTTATCAGCTTAAGGAGATTTAGCGCTGAGAAAATGGGGTTTTTGAAATATAAAATCATGTCATCTGCAAACAGAGATAATTTGACTTCCTCTCTTCCTATTTGAATACACTTTATTTCTTTCTCTTGCCAGATTGTCCTGGCCAGAACTTCCAATACTATGTTGAATAAGAGTGGTGAGAGACAGCATCCTCGTCTTGTGCCTGTTTTTAAAAGGAATGCTTCCAGCTTTTGCCCATTCAGTATGGTATTGGCTGTGGGTTTGTCATAAATAGCTCTTATTATTTTGAGATATGTTTAATCAATACCTAGTGTATTGAGAGTTTTTAGCATGAGGCGCTGTTGAATTTTATTGAATGCCTTTTCTGCATCTATTGAGATAATCGTGGTATTTGTCTTTGGTTCTGTTTATGTGATGGATTATGTTTATCATTTTGCATATATTGAACCAGCCTTGCATCCCAGAGATGAAGCCGACTTGATCATGGTGGATAAGCTTTCTGATGTGCTACTGGATTTGGTTTGCCAGTATTTTATTGAGGATTTTTGCATCAATGTTCATCAGGAATATTGGCCTGAAATTTTCTTTTTTTGTTGTGTCTCTGCCAGATTTTGGTATCAGGATGATGCTGGCCTCATAAAATGAGTTAGGGAGGAGTCCCTCTTTTCCTATTGTTTGTAATAGTTTCAGAAGGAATGGTACCAATTCCCCTTTGTACTTCTGGTAGAATTTGGCTGTGAATCCATTTGGTCCTGGGCTTTTTTTGGTTGGTAGGCTTCTTATTACTGCCTCAATTTCATTCAGCACTTGTTACTGGTCTGTTCAGGGATTCAACTTCTTTCTGGTTTAGACTTGGGAGAGTGTATGTGTCTAGGAATGTATCCATTTCTTCTAGATTTTCTAGTTTATTTGCATAAAGGTGTTTATAGTATTCTCTGATGGTAGTTTGTATTTCTGTGGCCATGTTGCCCAAAGTAATTTATAGATTCAATGCTATTCCCATCAAGTTACCATTGACTTTCTTCACAGAATTAGAAAAAAACTACTTTAAATTTCATGCAGAACCAAAAAAGAGCCCACATAACCAAGACAATCCTAAGCAAAAAGAAGAAAGCTGGAGGCATCATGCTACCTGACTTCAAAC
This sequence comes from Sapajus apella, assembly GCF_009761245.1. Lineage (NCBI taxonomy): Eukaryota > Metazoa > Chordata > Mammalia > Primates > Cebidae > Sapajus > Sapajus apella. The sequence goes on along the minus strand of NW_022437038.1, from coordinate 4,100,350 downwards.
TATACTACAAGGCTACAGTGACCAAAGCAGCATGATATTGGTACTGGTACCAAAATAGATATATAGACAAATGAAACAGAACAGAGGCCTCAGAAATAACACCATATCTCTAAACCCTCTGATCTTTGACAAACCTGACGAAAATGAGCAATGAGGAAAGGATTCCCTATTTAATAAATGGTGTTTGTTTCCTATTTAATAAATGGGAAAACTGGCTAGCCATATGCAGAAAAATGAAACTGGACCCATTCCTTACAACACAAAAATTAACTTAAGATGGATTAAAGACTTACACATAAAACGTAAAAACCCTAGAAGAAAACCTAGGCAATACCATTCAGGACATAGGCATGGGTAAAGACTTCATGACTAAAGTACCAAAAGCAATGGAAACAAAAACCAAAATTCACAAATGGGATCTAATTAAACTAAAGAGCTTCTGCACAGCAAAAGAAACTGTCATCAGGCAAGCTACGGACTGGGAGAACATTTTTGCAATCTATCAATCTGACAAAGGGCTAATATCCAGAATCTACCAAGAAGGTAAACAAATTTACAAGAAAAGACAACCCCATCAAAAAGTGGACAAAGGATATGAAAAGTCACTTCTCAAAAGAAGACGTTTATGTGGCCCACAAACAAATGAAAAAATGCTGATCATCACTGGTCATTAGAGAAATGCAAATCAAATCCACAAGGAGATACCATCTCACACCACTTAGAATGGTGATTATTAAAAAATCAGGAGACAACAGATGCTGGAGAGGATGTGAAGAAATAAGAACTCTTTTACACTGTTGGTGAAAGTGTAAATTAATTCAACCATTGTGGAAGACAGTGTGGTGATTCCTCAAGAATCTAGAACTGGAAACACCATTTGACCCAGCAATCTCATTACTGGGTATATACCCAAAGGATGATAAATCATTCTAATATAAAGACACATGTGCATGTATGTTTATTGCAGCACTGTTCACAATAGCAAAGACATGGAACCAACCCAAATGCCCATCAATGATAGACTGGATAAAGAAAATGGTACATATACACTATGGAATACTATGCAGCCATAAAAAAGGATGAGTTTATGTCCTTTGCAGGGACATGGATGAAGCTGGAAGCCATCATTCTCAGCAAGCTAACACAAAAACAGAAAACCAAACATTCCATGTTCTCACTCAGAAGTGGTAGTTGAACAATAAGAACACATGGACACAGGAAGGGAAACATCACACACCTGGGCCTGTCAAGGGGTGGGGGGCTAGTGGCGGGATAGTATTAGGAGAAATAGCTAATGTAGAGATGAGTTGATGGGTGCAGCACACCACCATGGCACATGTATACCTATGTAACAAATCTGCATGTTCTGCACATGTACCCCAGAACTTAAAGTATAATTTTAAAAAAGAAAGAAAATATGGAGGACTGAGGAGTTGTCTGAAATAAACAGTTCTGGAAGACTTCACTGAGGATGTGATATTTAAGCTGAGGCCTAAGTTAAAATAATGAAAAGAAGCTACTCCATTCTTCCACAGAGAAGAATGCAGTAGAAATTCATGCTACTTACTTTATCATCATATATCTACATCTTGTTTTTAAGTTACAAAAAACAGCTACCAACTTGCAGTTAAAAATGGTGCCTGAATGCCTTTTTACCCTTGTAACACTCCATTAAAATGACAGCAAAAGATTGAAGCGAGAAAGTGGCATGCTATTAATAGGACCAAAAGAACAGAAAAGGAGATAACAAGAAACAAAATGTTGCAATTTGGAAAGCAGATGGATGAATGGAAACTGATTTAGCACACCCAGAAAGGCTAACCCCCAAGCTTACAGTGGAGAAGCCAAGAAGCAACCAGATTTTTATCATTGTACCTCCAAAATTCTCAGGAAATGGTAGTGCCAGGAACACCTGGAAGATGAATGAAGGGCTAAAAGCAGGAACAATTGGCTTTAAAAGTTTACTTGAAATTACATGAGAAGTTAGAACTCAAGCCCTCTCCCTACTTGCAACTGACACACTAGGGAAAAATAATGAAAATTAGTCTCTGGAAAAAGTAACTAAAACAGTCTCTGGAATGGGAGATATTAGGTTTAACTAACGTTTGGACTATTATATTTAAAAAGGGATTATGTGAAAGTTCATATGTTGACTATTAAGACCCCCATAATTCTTTCCCCACTAAGAATCCAGAATTCTGGCAGCCAGGCCTAAACCATATGGTAAGGAGATCAGAAAATGCAGGTGTCCTTCAAGAAATGATTTACCAGATTACACTACTATGAAACCACAGTGAACAAAACTTATCCTCTACTCAGAGCTTCCAATCTGCTTTTTAGAACATTCATTATAAAGCGGAAGTCGAGGATAACTAGGTAATGTGAAAAAAGTCTCCTATATAAAAAAGAAATATCACAACAAATAGACATAACCAAACAATTTGGAGGAAACAGATTATGAATGAGAACATGGTTTAAAAAGTACTAGGATCTTCAAAGGGATAAGAGCTCCTAAAATTAAAATAATTTATCAGATAGGAAAAGCTCATACGATGAATTTAGAAATACCCAAGAAAGTAACACAAAAAGGCAAAGAAGTAGAAAAAGATAGTAAAAATAGAAGATTGATCCCTGAGATTTAAATTCAAAAATAGGGGTTGCAGAAAGAGAGAATATAGAAATCAGAGGGAAGAAAATAAAGAGATAATTCAATGCACTTTCCCATGCCTGAAGAACACTAGTTTCCAGATTGAAAGGGCCCATAAGTGCCTATCACAGTGGATAAAAATTGCCCTCACCAAAACATTATCATAAAATTTTAGAACACTGAAGCAGAGAAAAAGCTCCTAAAAGGTTCAGGGAGAAAGAACATGTTTTACACAAAGGCTCAGATCCCAGAATGGTATCAAATTTCTCAGCAATATTGGAAACTAGAAGACAATGGAAATATGATTTCAAAATCTTGACAGTTATTTTCATCCTAGAGTTCTACACTTCTAAACTATCAATCAGTCAAGCCAAGGGTAGAATAAAAACATTTCAGTTATGCAGAGTCTCAAAAACTGTGCCACCCGTGTACCATTTCCTCGGAAGCTGCTACAGAATATGCACTTCTAAAATAAGGGAAAATACTAAGAGCAAGAAAGCAGAGGCTCTGTCAGACGCACACACACACACACACACACACACAGACACACACACACACACACACATACACACACACACACATACACACATTTGTTCTGGGATGGATGTTAAGGAAAGGAAATTGTGCTTCAATGTATGAAAGAAGATTTACACATCTGTGAAGAGTTTGGGGCCAAATTATTGATAAATGCACAGAAAACTAAGCAATCAAAGCCAAATTCATTAGTAATTGGGAAAACTAAAATATAGGTAGGAAAGGGCAAGCAAACATAACTTACTACGTAGCTCTACTCAGTTAGGTATTTGCTTTTTCATAATCATGTAAATAGTAAAAAATTTACTAACTTTCTTGATAAGATGGGGCACATGAAGTGTAGTAGAGGTTGTAAAAGAACTAACTTCTCATTTTCTATGGTAAGAAGAAATTATATAACGCCAAAAAAGGACTAAAATTAAGTAGCAATAAAAATACATTATTTATCAATGTGATGAAAAGTACTACAATGCTGTTGCAAGATTAAGATTGGTTGTCTCTAAGTGGTGAAAAATATGGAATAGAGGGAGTCAGAGAAGTTATGTTAACAAGTTTTATAGAACTACATTAGTTAATTATTCAGGTTATGTACTTGTATAACTTTGATAGAAAAAAACAACTAAATTCAAACAAGAAAGTGAATAGTTGCCAAGAAAGGGCTTACTTACATATTCAGGATAAAGTCTTGACTTATACAAAAATAATAACTCTAATTTCTCTGAAATAGAATGTTGACAAACATCGTACGAAATTATTTATCTCTTGTTCATTCTTAATTGAATCCAAATTTTGTAGCAGTACTTGATGCCCCTCTTTACTTACTGGCCCATCAACAGAGTCCGCTACAGAATTGATGCTCAATAAATGTTAGTTTCCTCTTAATAACTATTTGCCCAATATGATTTTACACTGGTTATCCCGATCTGTTGTGTTAGGCTCCCTGTGTGGTTATCCTAGTTTCTCAACTGTATCTTAAATATTCAAAACCCAATTTCACCCCCAACATTCTTTGCCCTGCACGCAGAACACTTTTGGAGGAAATACTACTACACTGTAGACTTCTAAAGGATTTGTAGGCTTTTGCTCACTTGAAGTCCTAGGATCTTAAAACTCTGATCTTTATACAATCCTGAGTTTGTTCTTTTCTTTTTAAAATTTGAACTCATTGACTAAGAAGCTAAATGGCTTATGTTCAGAAAAAGAGACAGTTAATTAATGACAAAATATTCCATGGGATGTGTGGGGATTTAGTGGCGCTGCTGTTTGTTCTGTTAACAGGAACGTTGTTGAAATCTGTGTTGAGATACACTTTAAAGGTCTGAAGTTCTACCATTTATATACAAATCTTCTATCTAAGAAATGCAAACTGTTATTACTCAAGAATATTCACCTGTTTCATGAGCAAAGGAGTTCATGGTGTGGGCAATAATCAAACCAAATGATTCATATCATCAGATCCCTAAATGTCACCAAACAAGTTTCTCCAAAAAGATCTTTTTAAATGCAGTTTATGTAAAAGAGGATGAAGGTCACATTTTACAAATTCAGCTGATAAAATTTGTGCTAATAGATTTAGTGGGATGACAGGTCTATACATCCATTTAAACCTGAGTTATATTACATCTTAGTGGACAAATGGTACATTTTAATTTTTTATAATTTCATAAAATAACACTTTTTAATATGTAAGTAAAATAGAGAAAGCATCATGTAAAAAAGCATAAGTGATAGAAAGTATAATATAGGAAACCACCAGCACAAAATAAAATAAATATTACCTGTAATACCGCCACCCAGAGATAAATCTGTTAACATTTTGTTAGATTGGTACGTATTGTAATAGTCTTTTTTCTAAGCATATGTGTGTGTGTGTGTGTGTGTGTGTGTGTGTGTGTGTATGCAGATACATTTATATTTTTTTGCTAAATTTAGATGATATACTATATGTTGCATTTTAACCTGATTTTTAAAAACTTAACAATATGTTATGAGCATTTGTTAACAGAGTTCTAACATATAATTATATGGTTTGGTTTGGTTTGGTTTGGTTTTTGAGACAGAGTTTCACTCTTGTTGCTGAGGCTGGAGTGCAATGGCATGATCTTGGCCCACCACAACCTCTGCCTCCGAGGTTCAAGTGATTCTCCTACCTGTCTCCCAAGTAGCTTGGATTACAGGCATGCTCCACCACACCCAACTAATTTTCTGTATTTTTAGTAGAGACGGAGTTTCTGCATGTTGGTCAGGCTGGTCTTGAACTCTCAACCTCAGGTGATCCACCTGCCATAACCTCTCAAAGTGCTGGGATTATGAGAGTGAGCCATGACACCTGGCCTAACATATGATTTTTTAATGTGATATATTGTTCAATCATATGAATATGCCATGATTGACATAAGTCTCCTTCTATAGGGCATTCTTTCTAATATTTTGTGATTATAAATTAAACTGATATAAACCTCATTGTATATGCATCTTAGTTTATATCTATTATAACTGCTTAAAAATAAATTTCTAAAATTGGAGTTTCTGCATCAAACCCTTCTTACACTTCAACAATTCTACCTACAGAAACTTACTCTAAGGAAATAACACTTATTTTAAACCTACTTTTAGAGCCTGAATAGTCAGGGCAATCCTAAGCAATCACATTACCAGACTTCAAACTATACTAGAAGGCTACAGTAACCAAAACAGCATGGTACTGGTACAAAAATAAACACATAGACCAATGAAACAGAATAGGAAGCCCAGAAATACAGCCACACACCTACAACTATTGATCTTTGACACTCAATAATAACAAGCAATGGAAAAAGGACTCCCTGTACAATAAGTGGTGCTGAGATAACTGGCTAGTCATATGCAGAAGATTGAAACTGGACGCCTTCCTTTCACTATATACAAAAAATCAACTCAAGATGGATTAAAGACGTAAATTTAAAACATGAAACTATAAAAGTCTGGAAGATAACCTAGGAAAACATTCTACACATAGTACCTGGAAAAGCTTTTATTATCAAGATGCCAAAAGCAATAGCAACAAAATTAAAAATTGACAGATGGGAGGTAATTAAGCTAAAGATCTGCACGGCGGAAGAAGCTATCAATAGAGTAAACAAACAACTTGCAGAATGGGAGAAAATATTTTCAAACTATGCATCCAGCAAAGGGCTAATATACAGAATCTATTAAGAACTTAACAAACAAAAAATAACCCCATTAAAAAATGGGCAAAGTACATAAACAGACACTTTTTAAAAGAAGACATGCATATGGCCAACAAGCATGTGAAAAAATGCTCATCATCTCTAATAATTAGAGAAATGCAAATCAAAACCACAATGAGGTACCATCTTGTACTAGTCAGATGGCTATTATTAAAAAGTCAAAAAAATAACAGATGCTGGCAAAATTGTAGAGAAAAGGGAACACTTATACAATATAAATTAGTTTGGCCATTGTGGAAAGCAATTTCATGATTTCTCAAAGAACTTAAAACTATTCAACCCAACAATTCCATTACTAGGCATATATCTGAAGGAAAAGAAATTATTATACCAAAAAGACACATGCCCTCGTATATTCACTACAGCACTATTCACGATAACAAAGACATGGAATCAACCTTAATGCCCATCAATGATAAACTGGATATGGAAAATGTGATACATATAAACTATGGAATACTACACAGTCATAAAAGAGAATAAGATCATGTCCATGACAGCAACGTGTATGAAACTGGAGGCCATTATCTTTAGTGAACTAATGCAGGGACAGAAAACCAGATACTGCATGTTCTCACTTATAAGTAGGAGTTAAACTTTGAGTACACATGGACACATGGGTACTTAAGGCTGGAAGGTAGGAGGAGAGAGAGTATAAAAAAGAAGTCCCTACTGGGTACTTTGCCTGTTACCTGGGTGATGAAATAATCTGTACACTAACTCCCTATGACACACAATTTACCTATATAACAAACCTGCACATATACTCCTGAAACTAAAATAATGTTTAAAAAAATCTACTTTTAAATTCATTTAAATCTGCTTATATAGTTAATAGAATTAATAAACTTTGTCATTTAATTTTAATCACATCACAGACTATATTTCTGCTCAAACTTCAACCTCATCACAGCTCATTGACATAAGAGAGAGTATCAAGAAGTTCCCAGAATTACTTGTGAAAATAGTATCTATGCATCTATAATAAAACCCCATGCTGAGATCTGGTGTTGAATCTAATTGACAAATTCTGTTCATGCAGGAGAGTTGGGTGAGATATATCTCAAAGACTGAATTGAGAGAGATAAGTTTTGTCATGGAAAATAAAATGGTTTGATCTTTCCAAAAAAAGACAATGCTTTGATCATCCCATTATAACAGCTCTACTCAACCAAGAATGATATAGATTATCTGTCTATAAGTTGAATAAGGAGACCTAGCCTTCTCCATCTGTGCTTTCACTGCTTTCATAAATCATTTAACTAACATAATGATATCTTTAAAGTTTCACTTTAAAGCAACTAGGCAGACAGGCTTCATTACAAGCAATGGAAAAATCATATTCAAGAGTCCATAGAGAGGAGGAATGCATGTGTCTTCCTTGCTAAATCCATTTTTTGTTAATGAAAATGCTGGTCACCACACTCCCTAACTCAGTGAATTTCTCAAAAATGTGGCCAGAACCACCTGGGGTCCTTATTTAAAATTCAAGCTTCTGCCTCTACACTAGACCTACTGAATAAGGCTCTCTTAGGATAGAACCTGCAATCTACATTTATATTTCCTAGGTGACTCTTTTTATACAAACAACTGAGAATCAGTATGCTAAATGATTATAGAGCCTATGAAAAATCCTTTTCATTTCTAAAGAGAGAATAAGGAATGAGAGTATTCTGATTCTTTTCTTTTCTTTTTTTTTTTTTTTTTTTTTTTTTTTTTTTTGAGACAGAGTTTTGCTCTTGTTACTCAGGCTGGAGTGCAATGGCGCGATCTTGGCTCACTGCAATCTCCACCTCCTGGGTTCAAGCAATTCTCCTGCCTCAGCCTCCCGAGTAGCTGGGACTGCAGGTGCACACCACCATGCCCAGCTAATTTTTGCATATTTAGTAGAGACAGGATTTCACCTTGTTGACCAGGATGGCCTCAATCTCTTGACCTCGTGATCCACCGGCCTCGGCCTCCCAAAGTACTGGGATTACTAGGCGTGAGCCACCGCGCCTGGCCCTGATTCTTATCTTACAGATATCTTACAGAAAAGAGAAGGAGGGAGAATAAATCACAAATGTTCACTCTCATAATCATTATATCTAAAACACGCAAATACTATATAATATACATATGTACACATATATGCTATACAGAGTATTGCTTTATTAGTTTATAATTATTTTCATAAATATTAAATATAAAAAGCAGAATATTGAACAAGGCATGGAGTAAATTGTCATAAACTCAAAATATATACGTACACTAAATATTACAACATACTTTATTTTTACAAGGTTATATCTTTCAATAAGCATTCTTTCCTTGTTTCCTCAATAATTGGAGGTCAGAATTTTTTGGGGGCAAGGGAAACACCATAAATAAATGGCAATTCCAAGCCTCTTTGTTGCTCAGTGTGTCCAAATAATAGGATTAGGCCAAAGAGTTGTAAGTGAAAGTGGTGCATGAAAACTGGGGAAGTCTTCTTAAAAGGAGTGAAAATCCTAGTCTATTTCCTGCTGACCAGAATATTGATGTGATGGCTGGAATGCTGACATGATGATAGGGCTCAAGTAGCCAAATTGGTCAACTTTAGAGAATGACTAAACAGTCAGATAATAGAAAATGGAGTTATAATAATGGAGTATCATACTGGCCTGAAACTGCCTACATTAAGTGAGCAAAAAACTTAGATTTTCAGTGTTTGTTAGTTATTCATTCTACTCCGAAATTAACCTACTCTGTCTTTATGTTAGTGAGAGGGGGATGAGAAGCATTCAACGTCTAGGAAGTGAAAGATGAGAAAAGTTAGGCTTAAATGTATATATAAATATCAAATTTTGGTTCTTTGAGAAGATATTAAAATATTGACATACCTTTGGCTAGACTTAGAGAGAGAAGACTCAAATTACTAAAATCAGGAATGAAAGAGAAAACATCACTACCAACATTTATAGGGGAGAGGAGGGATTATAGAGAAACTATGAAAAACTGTATGTCAGTGAATTAGATAACTTAGTTGAAATGGACATGTTTCTAAAAAAGATACCTACTACCAAGATTATTGGCTCAAGGATATATAGAAAACTTTAATATAACAAGTAAAGAAATTTAATTACTAATTAAAAGAAAAGACCTTCCCACAAAGAAAAGCCTATGCCCCAGCTTCACTAGTTAATTATACCAAATGTTTAAAGAAGAATGAATGCTTTGTTTAAAAACACTTAAAAAAAATAGAGATAGAGGGAATACTTCTCAATTCATTCTATGAGAACAGTGTTATCCTGATACCAAAACCAGACAAAGACATCACTTATAAAGAACACTACAGACAGCATATTTTGTAAAAATACAAAAATCCTAAAGAAAATACTAGCAAACCAAATCCAGCAACATATAAAAAGATTTATACACCATGACCAAGTATCATTTATCTCAGGACTGCAAGGTCAGTTTAATATCCAAAAATCAATTAACTTAAAACACCATATTAATTGATAAATGGCAAACGTGTATAATCATCTCAAAATTCAATATTTCATGATAAAAACACTCAACAAACTAGGAATAAAAGGAAATTTTCTTAACCTGATAAAGAGCAGCTAGGAAAAAACCCACAGATAATATCATACTTAAAGGTGAAAGACTGAATGCTTTCCCCCTAAGATCAGGAACAAGGCAAGAATATCTGTTCTCACTACCTCTATTGAACATTATACTAGAAGTTCTAGCCAGGAAAATTAGGCAAGAAAATAAATAAAACATCCATATTGGAAATGAAAAGGTAAAATTGTCTTTTGTTGCAGATGACACGCTCTTGTATACAGGAAATCCTAAGGCATCCACAAAAAAAAGTACGGCTAATAATGACTTCAATATAGTTGCAGAACACAAGTTTAATTTGCCATCAACTGTATTTTTATTTTGTTGCTGTCATCATTAAGCTTTTTTACAAATTTTATTTTTTTTAAATTTCTGTGCGTACATTGGTCAACTGTATTTTTATATCCTATCAGGGAACATTCTGAAAATTAAGGAAACAATTTCATTTACAATAACATAAAAAAGACTTATAAATAAATATAACAAAATAAATGTAGGAATTGTATACTGACACCTACAGAATATTGTTGAAATAAATTAAAGAAGACCTAAATTAAACATTTAGTGGTCATGAGTTACAGGGCATAATTTTGTTTAGATGGATCTCTCCCCAAATTTTTCTATAAATTTTATACAAATCATATCAAAATTCCACCTGTTTTTTTGCTAAAAGTGATAAATTTATCCTAAAATTCATACGGAAATGCAAGAGATGCAGAAAGCAGTCTTGACCAAAAAAAAAAAAAAAAAAAAAATCAGGCTGGAGGATTCATACTTCTTGATTTCAAAACTACTACAAAGCTACTGTAACTGAGACAATATGGGACTGATTTAAACCAAAAGATTAAAGGAACAGAATTAAGAGTCCAGAAATCAATCCACATGTTTATGGTTAGTTGATTTTTAACAAAGGTGCTAGAGCAATTTCATGGGAAAGGAATAGTATTTTTGGCAAAATGATGTTGGGACAGTTATATATCCACATACAGAAGAATGAAGTTGTACTCCATGCTTACTCTATACACAAAAATCAACTCTAAGTGGATCATAGACCCACCTTTTTAGATAAGACACAGAAAGAATGAGTGAGAAGTGAAAAATAAATATCTTTTCTGGAGAAATGTCTATTCAAATCCTAAGCCCATTTTAAATTCGGTTGCTTGTCTTTTTATTATTGAGTTGAAAGAGTTCCTTACATATTCTGGATACAAGTTTCTTATCACATGGGTCCCCAAAACCTGGGTGCAGATTGGTACTGGTCCATGACCTGTTAGGAACTTGATCACACAGCAGGAGGTGAGCAATTGGTGAGCAAGCATTACCACCTGAGCTCTGCCTCCTGCAAGAACAGCGCTGGCATTAGATTCTCATAGGAGCATGAACCCTATTATGAAGTACACATGTGAGTGATCTAGGTTGTAGACTCCTTATGAGACTCTAATGCCTGATGATCTGTGGTGAAACAGTGTCATCCCGGAACCATCTGCCCCCACCACCACCCCCACCATTTGTAGAAAAATTGTCTTCCATGAAACCAGTCCCTGGTGCCAAAAATGTTGGGGACCACTGCTTTATCAGATATAGGATTTGCAGATATTTTCACCCATTCTGTGGATTTTATTTTTACTTTCTGGATTGTATGAATTGTATAAAAAATTTTAATTTTGATGATATTCAATTTATCTAAGTGAATTTATCTTATGTGAATTACATCTCAATAGAGCCGCTCTTAAAGATCTATGTAAAGATAATATCTATATCTATGAGTTAATATCATGAGAAATAAATTTTGATCAAATGCCTGCAGTTTTTTTGAGGAAACAGTGTCACCAAAGTAACTACAAGGCTGGCTGGCAAAAGCCTGTAATGTTTGACGCCTAAGCCACTCTGAGACCCTGAACATGCACCAACAAAAATGAGCTACGGGTTTTATTCATCAGTCTGGCTTTGAGCTGCTTCTTTTTTTTCTTACACATTCCCATACTTTTTAGCCTGCCTTTATATGAAATACTTAACTGTTTTGTATCATTTGGAGAGGTAGTACAGTGTAATGATTCCAACAATGGACTTCAGATACAAACCACTTTGGTTCAAATCCTGGATCCACCTATCAATAATTGTGTGACTTGGGGCAAGTTGGTTAATCTTACTATAATTCAGGTTTTCCCATCTGTAAAACACAAATGCTAATACTACCTTTCTCACAGGGTTGGTACAAGCTTTAAAGTGTTAACGTAGGTACAGCTCTGGTAACAGTGCCGGACATACAGTAAGTGCTAAGCATAAATTATTAATACTATTTCTATGTGATTGATATGGGTTGGCTGTGTCCCCACCCAAATCCCATCTTGAATTGGTCATCTATGAGTGATCATAATCCCCAAGTGTCATGGCAGGGAACCAACAGGAGGTAATTAAACCATGGAGGCAGTTACCACTATTGTGTCCTCAGGATAGTGAGTTCTTGCAAGATTTGATGATTTTGTAAGAGGTTTTCCCCCCTTTTCTTGGCACTTCTCTCTCCTGCCGCTACGTGAAGAAGAACATGTTTGCTTCCCCTCCCACCACAATTTTAAGTCTCCTCAGGTCTCCCCAGCCATGCAGAACTGTACGTCAATTAAACCACTTTCCTTTATAAATTATGCAGACTCAGGTATTTCTTCATGGTAACATGAGAATGGACTGATGCAGTAAATTGGTAGCAGGAGTGGAATGCTCCTATAAAGATATCCCAAAATGTGGAAGAGACTTTGGAACTGGGTAACACATAGAGGTTAGAACAGTTTGGCAGGCTCAGAAGATGTGGGGAAGTTTGGAACCTCCTGGAGAATTGGAGGGCTCAGAAGACAGGAAGATGTGGGAAAGTTTGGAACCTCCTAGAGCCTTGCTGAATGGCTTTGACCAAAATGCTGCTAGTGATATGGACAGTGAAGTCCAGGTTGAGGTGGTCTCAGATGGAGATGAGAAATTTGTTGGGAACTGGAGTAAAGATGACTCTTGGGATGCTTTAGCAAAGAGACTGGCAGCTTTTTGTCTCTGCCCTAGATATCTGTGGAAGTTTGGACATGAGAGAGATGATTTAGGGTATCTGGCAGAAGAAATTTCTAAGCAGCAAAGCATTCAAGAGGTGACAGAGCATAAAAGTTGGGTTTTTAAATTATTATTATACTTTAAGTTCTAGGATACATGTGTAGATCATGCAGGATTGTTACATAAGTATACACATGCCATGGTGGCTTGCTGCATCCATCCCCCTGTCATCTACATTAAGTATTTCTCCTAATGTTACCCCTCCCCAATCCCCCATCCCCTGTGAATGATGTTGGCCTCATAAAATGAGTTGGGGAGGATTCCCTCTTTTTGTATTGTTTGGAATAGTTTCAGAAGGAATGGTACCAGCTCCTCTGTACGACTGATAGAATTCGACTGTGAACCCATCTGGTCCTGGACTTGTTTTTGTTGGTAGGCTATTAATTGCTGCCTCAACTTCAGACCTTGTTATTGGTCTACTTAGGGATTCAACTTTTTCCTGGTTTAGTCTTGGGAGTGTGTAAGTGTCCAGGAATTTATCCATTTCTTCTAGAATTACTGGTTTATGTGCAGAGAGATGTTTGTAGTAATCTCTGATGGTAGTTTGTATTTCTGTGGAATCGGTGGTGATATCCCCTTTATCATTTTTATTGCATCTATTCGATTCTTCTCTCTTCCTTAGTTATGAGCATAGTTAATGTCTCTTCATCATGATATTATAGTTCAATTATCATTTCCTCCAATAGGTCTTTCTTACCCACATTACCTGGAGAAGCTCCATACCACCACTGTGATAATTCTATCATACTTCTTCCTTTTATTTTTGAATATTAACATTAACTGAAATTGTTTTGACTATTTACTTATTTTTCTTGTCTCTTTTTTTTCAGGAGAACAAAACCTTTATTTTGTTCACTGCTGTAAAATTAAAACTGTGAACAGTGTCTGGTATAGAGTAAGCGCTAAATATAGATTGAATTAATGAATAAAGGTGAAAGGGCATTCTTACATTCCAGTAGACCAAAAGTAGCGACTATTGGTTACCATGGTGGATAGTCTCAATTTTCCTTGCCTATTTCTCTCTCTACCATTTTCAGCTTTTTCTGTGCCCCAAGAAGCTGGCTTTATATCTAGGTCAATAGGCTTTCTTTCTCTCTTTGTTTTGGTTGGTTTTAGCCAATGGGCGGCACCAGTAGGTGATTCAAGGGTCAGAGAAGAAAGAGATCAGAGTATATATTATAATAACTTCCTCCCAAAGAGTTAACTGGCAGCTACACCCTTCTTCCAAATATTACAGCTCCCAGCAGGTAGCCTTCTCTTACTATAGGGTTAATTTCTCCAGTATCTGGTAACATTTCCCTTCTCCTATCCAGTTAGGCCATGGGATGATAAAAGCTCCTCTCTGTCATTAGCCCTGAGTGCTTCAACATTTTTTTGTTGGTTTCTCTTAATGCTTCTCAGACATTTAAAAATAGCCTTTTTATTTAAAATCTCTTCAAACACCTTCTATAAGTGTACTATTATTACTGCTTTCCTAGTCTATTTGGGCTACTATAACAAACTCCCACACACTTGGAGGCTTAAAAACAACAGAAGAATTTTTTTTCCCAGAGTTTTTGAGGATGATAAACCCAAGTTCAAGTCACCAGCAGTTTCAACGTCAGGTAAAGGCCTGCTTTCTCATAATGGAACATTCTTACTCTGTCCTCACAAGGTGGAAGGGGCTACTAGCCCTTGGCAGGTTTTTTTTGTTTGTTTCTTTTTTGAGATGGAGTCTCAGTCTGTCACCCAGGCTGGAGTACAATGGTATGATCTCGGCTCATTGAAACCTCCGCCTTCTGGGTTCAAGCCATTCTCCTGCAAAGGCCTCCTGATTAGCTGGGATTACAGGTGTCCGCAATCATGCCCAGCTAATTTTTCTGTATTTTTAGTAGAGACGGGGTTTTACCATATTGGTCAGGCTGGTCTCAGTGGTCTCGAACTCCTGACTTCAGGTGATCCAACTGCCTTGGCTTCCCAAAGTGCTGGGATTACAGGTGTGAGCCACCACACCTGGCCAGCAGGCTTTTTTTGTTTGTTTTTTAAGGGCACTAATCTCAATCATGAGTGCTCTTCCTCATGATCTAATCACCTCCCAGAGACCCCACCATGTAATACCATCACCTTAGGGGTTCAAATTCCAATATGTGAATTTAGGGGGTTGCAAACATTCAGTTCATATCAGCTGCCAGGACCCTACAGTTACTTTCTAGTTCTGAACAACAGATCCTTATATGAGGCTGTTTTAATTGATTTATAGTAATAATTTTTATAAATATGCTATTATATAGTTTTATTTTAGTTCGTCCACATACTTACTAATCTATGCCTAGATAGTTGAAAGATGGGTAGGCATATTACTACTCTTCTTTTGAAATAGTTCCTTTGGGCAATTATGAGCCTATCAGTACATACATATACACATACCTACATACATTTACAAACCCACACATAACATACCTGTTTCAGCTTTCAGAATCGCTTCTGCTGAGGAAAACTTATCATCTTACTTTGCAGATTTTGTTTTCACCACCTCCAAATACTCTAGCAATGGACACCCACTCCAGAACTGTTCAGCTCTTCTTTTACTAATATGACTCATATTGACTCTGAAGAGAGTATCATCAAGGACAGGGTGTAGAAGTAGGAGAATTTAATGTAAGATAATGCATAAAAAGAAGTCAGTAAGCAACCAAAATGGTGCTGCCAGCACTGCAGAGGACAAATATGGATGTGAAGAAGGATAATTTGTCTTGTTTAGCTAGATGTGCACCAATTTAATGAGAATATTTGTTGGTAAAAATATTCGCGTTGTGTATAGGCATTGGTAAGATTATCGCTTTTGTAAGTCTAGCTGCAAGTATGTGGCAATTGCCAATTAATTTAAATGCAAAAATAATTTCCCTAGAAATTAAAGTGTATGAGAGTGCTGACTTGAAGTAGAATTTAAGTCAAATTTAAACATTATTTCCATGGAACTTTCATGAATCTTTAAATCAGAAAAACACAAAGTTTTGTAGCTTGGAGAATTCTAATGTCCTTTGTCTAAACTCCTCATTTTACAATAAAGAAATCAAAATCTGAAGTGGTTGCTTAGAGTCAAAACTGGGACTCTAATTCCTCGTGTCTTTGTTGTCCAGCTGTTGTTCTTTCCTTTTTATCAATCGGCATAAATAGGCTTCCAGAGTCCAGGATATGGCGGGGTTTCAGAGCATCATTTGGTTGGTAGCTTATAGGACTGAGGGAGGCCAGGGAATGGCACACTCTTGCCCATTTACTTCAATAAAAGCATATCTGTCTTTATTGCTTATACAAGTTTCTATGTAAGATTTTGTTTGGAAAAATTTCCTTATGTTAAAAAAAGAGAGATTTGAAAAGCACCATTCTATGTCATGCTATTAACCTAGGGAAAACTAGCTGAAGAAATTTTTTTTAAAAAAATTGCATTGATTTGATTGAATCTGGTGATACACAAATAAATGTTTAGAAACTGGCTGTCTCATGTAGCAAACAAAGTTCTGATTTGTAGCATTTGCCAATTTCTATCTCACCAGGGCTGATTTCAGCTATGAATGTGATGTCAACCAGCTTGCAAAATTCTTGAAAACTGAACATTTGGCTTTCACAAGCCATTGCTAGCTCCAACACAGCACCGAATGAATTCCTTCTAAGTGCAATTACTCACATGAATTTTCTGATTTTTATTCTTGTACTTACATAAGCGACTGATAGTTTTTGTCATTATCCCAATATATAAAAGACAAAAAATTAGTCCATAGGCATTGGAGAGTATTCTTCTTTACTGTTGAGTTTGTATGGGTTATTTTGTTTGTTTATTTGTTTATTTGGGGGTTGAAAATTGGATTTTGTGACAGGCAAACATGTATACTCTCTGAGCTAGAAAGTAGTATGTCTAAAACAGAATGCTAACAAAACCACCACAGATGAAAATCAGTGGCCATTCTGAAATTGGATCAAAATGTTTACACACCTATAGATCTTCCTATAAACCAACAGCATTTACTTTTATATGTGCAGAGGTTCTATATTGTCAAACATGAGGAAAAATATCTTTGGACGGGTTGCTCTTCTTGCTTCATCTCCCTAGGAAGCCGTTCAATTACATCCCATTATTCTCTTTGACCCCAGTGGGTGTTCCATGCTCAGGCTGGCTCTTTTTTCCACCCAATGACCCTTCCACATATCTCTCATATTGCTGTACCTCCTGCTGCTCTTGAAACACAGAGATAGACAGAACTTTCCACATTAAAAGAGAAAGGTTTTGAGGGATAAGAAAAAGAAAATCAAAAAACAAATAATTATCCAAGTATTTATGTCAAGGTACTTTGAATGTATATGGACTCTTCCTTCTTTCTTTAGTCCAAAGTGTAGAGGGGGGGGATTGCTGCATTTCTCACACCATAACATCCACATCGCCACCTTATATTATGTACAATTTAATCCAATTGCATTTATCAAAATGGTTCCAATTAATGTTTCAACTCTTCTGTGCCATATTTGACTTCTGTGATAAAAGCAGTGACAGTAGGGACATATCTAATTTCTTTTATTTTCACGAACTTTTCCCAGAAAACAGAAAGTGCTTAATGATAGCAATAAGCTATCATGTTTACAGAGGTCTGTCTGCTTTCTTCCAGTCTCTCTGTGGAGGCTGGTGAAGGGAATGAAACAAGGGTAAGAATCTACAAACCACTCTATAGATTTATTCCATCTTCTGAAGAACTTTTATGCTCAAATTGACTGAAAATTGATCTTTCAGTAAGAAGATGCCTTGTGGTGTATTTTTAACAGTTGAAAATCACTTCAATTACTTTAAAATATAGTCAAGCCATATGCAGAAACCTAAGCAGACATAATTTCACAGTTAATCAGGTTTATGAATTATCTGTCACTACCTTATGATGGAGAAGTAGCAAGAGCTCTAATATTGATGATATTAATTCACACCAATCCTACTGCTATAAAAATTTTATAACAAATTCCAATCAACCCATGCTCCTTCATCTTAATCACCAATAAATGTCTTCAATTGGTGACAGTCCTTTGATTCCCACACTCATTGCTATGTCATTTATTCTCTATCTTTGATAAGCATCGCAGAATGTACAGATTTGGAGGACGATGATGACTTTTTCTATTTCAAACCATGCTATCTAGTTTGATTCTATTGTTCCATTTGTTAAGAAAGTTGGCGCTGTGATGACAGAACAGGAACTAGGATCAGTAGTCACAACTGGTTTTCAGGCTGAGAAAGTAAGTAAACTATGACATTACAGGGATTTCTAATTTTAATTAATCAGAGACATATCTACATTTAATTGACTTATAAGGTTAAAGAATATTTTCAATACTTGATCTGTTTTTATCCAGAGATCTGAGATTCAAGCTGTGTTCTCTCTGCCCCTTTCATCATTGCCAGTAATAAAGATTCTGCAACAAGAACTTAGCTGACAATTTGGTTGATGATGCATGAGCCCCAACAGAAAGCACTTTGGCTCTTCCTGAGTGGTCTCAGTGCTGAATTCTTAATAGGATCAAAGGCCTGAGTCCATCAGAAAATTAAGATATGATTCAAAGATGCTTGTAGGTGGCATATACAGCATTGCTAGGACATTTGGGATTCAGTGTACCACTTCTGTTTTAATTTAGGATATCTATATAAATAACAGAGAATGGGAGAGGAGATACAAACAGCAGTTCACCTTAAATTAAGCCAACTTTAAAGAACCAGGGACATCAAAATACCTGTATCTACTCTAGTGATTTGATTAATACTCTAATTTTCAAACCTATGTAAATGTGGAAAACTTATAGGATTTCATCAAAAGCACATATAGTAAGGCTGGTCAACTGACAAATGATTTCTAAATTATTAGAAATAAAATTTTGAAAGATAAGTAAAATACAGTGCACCTTTTCTACTGATGACTATTTTATAAGATATAGCTTTGTCCATTTGACTATACCCTGACCAATGTCAAGTTGGGTAACAAAACATAACTGTTCTCTTCCTCCATTTTAAACAGCAAGCTGCCTAACTTTTCATCTGTTCTCACCATGGTGACTTATGCTGGGTCCTACTATTTTTTTTGTAAATTATTCATTCTCAACTCCAACCTAAGCCTTATCTCATTGCCCTTTCTCTTTTACTACCCCCAATAAAGGTGTCTTCCATACATAAAACCCAATAAACTTGCATGGCCTCCTTCCATTCCTGTTCAAGGTATGTAGTGGAATTTTATTCCTGACACAACATGGGACTCTATGTTACATAAAAGAAGTGTACAGGATATTCCCCCTATGTGGGAGGAACAAAGGCAAAAAATACAGGAATGTTAAACTTTGAGTTTGTTTTCCACGTGGAAGGCATAAGGCTAATAGATAGCTGTTATTGAATTCAATCTTTAAGATCATATAACATTGTTAGGACCATTTTATAAACGAGGAAACTGAAGGTTCAAGTCAATGTTGCTGATCTCCAAATGTCATATAATATGCCATATCCAAAAGACTCACTTGACCAATAGAATTGAAAACATACTGAGTAGATATGAAAAGTAAAAAGTTGGGTGGGGAAGCTGGAGATATCATGCTACTCAACTTCAAAACATACTACAGGGCTACAGTAACCAAAACAGCATGGTACTGATACCAAAAAAAACCACGTAGATAAATAGAACAGAATAGAGAACCCAAAAATAAGACAACACACCTACAACAATCTGATCTTTGACAAACCTGATAAAAACAAGCAATGGGGAAAGGATTCCTTATTCAATAAATAATGCTGGGATAACTGGCTAGTCATATGCAGAAAATTGTAACTGGGTGCTTTTTTCCCACAATATACAAACATTAATCCAAGATGGATTAAAGACTTAAATGTAACCTCAAAACTATAAAAACCCTGGAAGACAACCTAGGCAATATCATTCAGTACATAGGCATGGGCAAAGATTTCATGATAAAGATGCCAAAAGCAATTGCAATAAAAGCAGAAATTGACAAATGAGACCTAATTAAACTAAAGAGCTTCTGCATAGAAAAGGATACCAGCAACAGAGTGAATAGACAATCTACAGAATGGGTGAAAATTTTTGCAAACTATGCATCTGACAAACCTCTAATATTCAGCATTTATAAGGAACTTAAACAAATTTAGAAGAAAAACAACCTCATAAAAAAGTGGGTGAAGGACATGAACATACATTTTTCAAAAGGAGACATACACGCAGCCAACAATCATATGAAGAATAGCTCAACATCATTGATTATTAGAGAAATGCAAATAAAAACCACAATGAGATACCATTTCACACCAGTCAGAATGGCTATGATTAAAAAGTCAAAAAATAGCAGATGCTGACAAGGCTATGGAGAAAAGGGAATGCTTATACACTGTTGGTGGGAGTGTAGCTTAGTTCAACCACTGTGGAAGGCAATGTGGCAATTCCTCAGAGACCTGAAAACAGAAATATTTACGTCAGCAATCCCATTACTGGGTATATACCCAAAGGTATATAAATCACTGTATTATAAAGACACGTGTGTGTATGTTCACTGTAGCACTATTCACAATAACAAGCACAGGGAATCCAACTAAATGCCTGTCAATGATAAACTGGATGAAGACAATGGAATATATATACACCATAGAATAATATGCAGCCATAAAAAAACAAGATCATATCTTTGCATGGACACAGATGGAGCTACAGGCCATTATCCTTAGCAAACTAATTCAGAAACAGAAAACCAAATACCACATGCTTGCACTTATAAGTGGGGGCTATATGATGAGAACACATGGACACATAGAGGAGAACAACACACACTGGGGCCTTTTGAAGGGTGGAGGGTGGGAGGAAGGAGAGGTTCAGGAAAGATAACTGATGGTTACTAGGCTTAATACCTGAGTGAGAAAATAATCTGTACAACAAACCTCCATGACACAAGAGTACCTATGTAAAACAGCAGCACTTGAACTTAAAGTTTAAAAATAATATTTAAAAAATTAAAAGTACTTATTAATTTGAAAAGAAAGTTGGGTGGGAATGATAACATCTGTCTAAACAGGGACAAAACACAATGAGAGACAGTCATTTAATACAGGAAATACAATGAATTCCATGGCATTTTAAAAATAAAAAAATATTGAGATTGTGTCTCTACGGGAGGCTACTAGCTTGATCACTTTGAGGACCTTGACCAGTCAATGTAATCAATTTGCTAGATTTTCACTATGTTGAAAGATCTAACTTGTGGTGTTGTTATTTTCCATATTTAACCTGAGAATCTAAATAAAAAGTGAATAATAATAAATCAAGGGTAATTAACTAGGCTCCAAGCAGCAGAGCTGAATCTAGTTGTCACTGTGTTTCATAAGTTAAATGTAATTTAATAAGCTAGAGATGTGGTAAAGACGGGAAGTTTAAATTCTTTCACAAGAAGTAGTGTAGAGAATGACAAAAGACATGCTCCTGTGAAATTCTTATTATGCTCAAGGAAAGCATGTAAAGTGAAAAGAGGACTGACAAGATCCTGTAGGGCACTAAAGTTTAAATGGAAGGTGGAATGAAAGGAGAGAACACAGACCTAGAATCTTCTCTGTGACAAGCACTTTGCCAGGTGATCTACACACAGGCATCAGTGGAATAATGTGGGAAGAAATGTTGAACAGAAATCCTGGAAGACAGAGCTTTGAGAAGGAGGTAGTTGTCAACAAAGTCAAATATCAAAGACTGATTCAGATAAATGTTCAACAGATTTCGCAGTTAGGATATTATTGGCGGCCACTTAGGGTAGTAATGGAGGAAATCAGAATGATATGGGTTTGGAGTTCAAGAAGTGTAGATAATTATTGTAGACAATTTTTTTTTTAACATTTAAAACATTTTTAAAGAGACAGGGTCTTGCTATGTTGCCCAGGCTGGTCTCAAACTCCTGGCCTCAAGCAATCCTCTGGCCTTAGCCTCCCACAGCACTGGGATTGCAAGCGTGAGCCATCACTCCCACGTTTTTTATTTTCAAGAAGCTTGGCAATAATAAAGTTGTGGCTAGAGGAGAAGAGAGCAAGATATAGCAGCCTTCAGATTATAAAAAGTATACACATGTCGACATATAAATTCTTCTTTGCTGCTATACTGCTAACCACATAAAGACATCATTGTTTTCTTCTTGGGCCTCCACTGGACTAAGCATTGCCTTTAACAATTTGATCAGTTTCATACCAATGACCATAGGTCTATGTGTTGTCTTCAATTCAGCCTTTCTTGATGGTCCCTATTTATTCATAGTTATATTTTTGCTTGAATTAATTGGCCTCTGGTTCTTATAATTTGTGGGTATAAGATCTATTTTGTATCATTATATACAAGACTAGAAATCTAGGTATTGGTTGCACCTTGATCAACCCAAACAAATCAGCATTTCCTGTCCTGCTCCATGAGAGATTTCACAGTGAACTGTCACTGCTAAATAGCACCATTACACCCAGTTTATACTAAACTCGTATCACAAAACAAGAAAAATGATACTGGTTTCATTATTTCTAAAGTTTGGTTTAGAAATGTGATTTATGCTAAAACGTCATTTAAATGGAAAGCATCCTAATTTCTCACATCTTCTTTTCTTTCTGCCTTCCCTCCCTTTACTTCCCCATTCTTCACAACTTCTGGCAATCTGATAAATTGTGTGCATTTCACAAGCTCTCATTTTGCCGTCTGCTTTTTACTTCCCTTTCCTACTGTATTTAGAGTCACCAAAAAAGATGGAAGAACAAATGTTTTTACACGCATTATTTTTCTTTTGCCGTTATCAAAAATACGAATCTTTGTATAAAAAAGCAGCTTTTTTTCCCCTCCAAATCCTAATATGCTGATTGCCTTTAGATGTACTGATCTCCTTAAAGCTTATATTCCTACCCACATCAACACCTCATAATGCTGTTGTCTGTGCATCAGGGAGTCACACATATGAGTCTAAGGATAGGATTTTGCAAAATAATAATGTGTGTTTTTCACATTTGACAAACAATGGTATTTATAGTTATTAAAGCTTTGCTTTCAACTTTTAATTAGCCTTTATACTAATAATTAATATTTTTCTGCTGCACACTCTGCAATCGCTGGCTTTAGAGAAATATAGAAATTTGGTAATTAGCATTCAGACTGCTAATGAAAATGTGAAAGTAGTGAAATTACAAATAGATGTAATACTAATAACTGACTTTCTGAAGTCTAATTTATATTTGTTGGTGTCCTAGAAGTAAACAAATTTACTGGAGTAAACCAGTTAAAATTGAAATGCTAAAATTTGGGGGATGGAAAAAGAGAAGTATTCTCTCAGTCAGTTGGCATATTATGTTTATACTGTCCATCATAAAAAATGGTTATTTTCAACCATTGTCTGTAATACTTCAACATGAAGTTTGCATTTCTAATTATCTCAATAGTTACCAAGGAAGTAGAATTTTTCTTCAAAACAAATGTATGGTTAATTTACTTTGTTTTAAACTGCGTGTTATTGATACCACTCAGAATGGAGTGGAAGGTTCACAAAATCAAATTCCTGGCAGGACGTGGCCATTACAAAAATGTTGGAAACCATTGGGCTCAAGCTTGGCATGTGCAAATTTCTGTTTTGAAACCTTACTTAAGTCTCTCGGTGGTCCAAATCCAAATCAGATCACATCACAGAAGAGTAATTTTGTATTCTCTGTGCTTGTTTCAAACTACCCACATGATTTCATTAGACAACAACTGAATGGAAGTAACAAAATATACATGCTTATTAAATGAACAAGATAAGCAGGGTGATATGACTGGTGAATGATATTTCAAAACCACATGTATAAATCTTTGAGACCACCTGACCAGAAATTGCTTAGCCACATTACCATTTCTCATTTTAATACAGCTATAAAAATCTTATAGCAGCTCCCCGCCTCACTAAACTCTCTAGTGCCAGCAGATAGCTGGGAAAGTTTGGCTGAGTGAAAAACATAGACAGGCATAATTTTAAGGGATGAAAAAGGAAATATTTTCCCCTGTTCAGAACAAGTTTGTAAGTCTTTGCACTTGGCTCAAATCATGAAGAAAGCATACACACGAAGACACAAGAGAGCTTTTAACTGAAAGGTTAGGTTTTCTGTAAAGTCCGAATTCTACCTGAATCACAGAAACTTCAAATCTACAGACAGTCTTCAGAGATCTGGATAAAGTTGCAAGGCTATTAAGAAATGCTATGGGCTTTAGATTTTGACAGGTTTCAAAAGCCAATACTTTTATTTGAAAGTATAATGTTCAAAGGAGCAAAAAAGATGGCTATAAGAAAGTAAACAATTTTATTTCTCTTGACTGATTTTACTGAAAAGTGTCAGCTATTTTTAAGAATACTGGGTATGCATGACATGGCAAAAAACATTTGTTTAAACGGTATGTAATTAGATGGCTACAGAAAAAAAAAAAAAAAAAAAAAAAAAAAAAAAAAAAAAAAAAAGAAGTGTAATTAGACCAGTGTGCACTCCAGCCAGTATCTTTTATTAGCATATTTGAACATCAGTTGTGAGGGAATAGCCAAGCAGCTTCCGTCTATATAAGCTGCCTCTTTAACATAAGCATTAGTGTCTGATTAAAGCCTGGAGAGGAATCTTTGAGTTACTGTGCTTTTGTTCTTTATCTGAAGGCTCAGAGTGCAAAAACTATTGATGAAGCTATGGACCTGAAAAGAGTTCCCATCAATTTCTACTTCTTTCCAAGTTGTGCAGTAAGATCTAATTTTGTACTTCAGTATTCTGCAATACTGTTGTTTCCTTAGGATGAAGGGCATAACGTTTTGGTGCCTCTGTGTAACCCTAATAAATGCCAGGGCCCTACATGGCCCAATCTATGAATGGAGTTACATCTAAAAAGAATGATAAATTCTTAAAGGCACAGGTCACCCTGGAAGATTTACACAGCACTGCTTGCAAAGAGCTTAACAGAAATATGACGTATGCATATTCCTCTCTCCTCAAAGTTTCTCATCATCAAAAACTGACAAAAATCTTCCCTTCCCTCCATCATTTACTAAGTTAATTCATTGGCATAATGGTCTCTCCATTCACTTCTTCTTTCCTTGCCCTGTGGCACACTGTCTAGCCCTCTGAGCAGAAGCCGTCTCCAGTAGATCACTTTTCATCTACAGGCCACTCAAGAATGACTAGCGATCCACAAGCTCCATTCCCTCCTTTTCTCCCTTTCGGAGGACGTCTCTAAACCCCAGAGCCTCTCAGTTGATGTGGTTCTTCACTACTGCTTGCTACTACCTTGCAAGAAATTGTCACAAAACATTTCTCATTACATTCGAAATGCCCAATCATACCTAGCACATTCCTAGGGTTTAAAAGTGTTTGCTGGTAGAAGAAATGTGCAGATTTTACTGGTGTCATATTCAGGAAATACTTTTCAATTTTCCCCATGCCATATTAGAGAAAAAAGAAGTTGTAATACACTTTCTTCTCTATGAGAAATGTTAAAACAGACTCATATCCTAAGGTACCAAAAATATAATCCATGAGATAAACACTGCAGAAATTTTTAAATGCCACGTAGGCCTACAAAAATATTGTTCTACATTTGAAACTGACAGTGGTGTCATTCACGTTGACCTGTGCCGCATCCTCTGTCTGAGAATCATGTCCCTCTTTCTGATATCCCAGGGCTAAGAGAACATTCACAAATGAATGCGTGATTCTCCCACACCACATACACACACACACTATTCCTAAGAGAAAATCAATTGTACATTAAGATAAAGAAAGTACTATTTGTTTAAGTCTTGATCTTCTACATTCATAGTGAGGACCAGTGGCATAAAGAAAACAAAATCATTTTTATAAAATTTAAGGTAATATGACATTTTTGTTGTTATTCACATACAGTGACATTTGGCATAGATTAAAAATGCAAGAGTTTGTATTACCCAAACACTATAAACGAGAGTGACAAAAAGCAGAATAGAAACAGTTTTGGTGTATGCTTAGAAAAAAATCCTGAAACTGTATTGAATGGGACCAGTTCACACCCATGCTGTCTAACCTCAGCTGGTCCTCCTCTGCTAGTGAGTAGTCCTTTTATTTCTTTTCAGTGACTTCTATTGTGTTTCTTATGGTGATTTTCCTAGGCGGGTCTTCTCCAAATTCCCAAGCCCACAGTTACTGTTCTGTCTTCAAAAACACTCCTAACAAATACGTACTTTCCTGAGAAGATTGACGGGCATGAATTTCTGCAACTTTCTCCTTTCCACATCAGAATACCTAGCACCACATTTTTCCAACTTCTGTGCAACCCCAAGAAAGATGTCTCCTCCCTTTGTTAATTACTTCGTCTTCTCTTTTCATTCCTTTCATCCCATTTCTTCTGACACCTTGCCCTGTCATTTATTCCAGGCATCATTAGCTTCAGGTTTGAACAGAGGTGTTTCTTTTTTCTTTGTAATACGTTTAGCTGGTATGCACACTCCTGACTTTGTCTCAGCCCTGATTCTCTTCTACTGTGTTGTATTCACTGGCTTCAGTCAGTCACCTGCCCAGACTCTGCAGATGTTTGAGCTTCTGATCCCTGCTTTACCTCTTTAGACCTTTTCACTGGCTCCTTTGCTTTCTGTTTCTGTTTTCTTTTCCTTTCTGTTCACTGTTTACTTTCTGAAATTCTTCGTATGCTAAAAATCCAAGTGATTTCTTCCCTGAACCCGGCCATTTCCTGGAGCTACTATGATTGCAATATTTCTTTGCACAACTCTAGGTCCTCAGTTTTTGGCATCCTATTCTGATTTTTTGCAAAGAAAACACATACACAAGAGAATTAAATTCTAAATAAAGTACATTTAAAATGTACAAATCAAAAATAGAATTAAATAAATCAAGAATTAAACTCTAAAAGTAAGAATAACAAACATTCATAAATTACAGACCTAATTGTTCTACTAACCAACTTGGAACAAATAATGTAATCCCTGAGACTCAGTTTCTCTATTTGTTATATAATAATCAATAGCTTCTCTTCCTACTGTACAGGATTGCTTTAACAACATAAAAGGATAATAATAGATTCTATTACTTAATATCTGCTATGTGCCAGAGTCTGTGTTGAGTGATTCACATATATTATCTCATTTACTTCTCACAATAACCTAATGGAGAACTAGGTTATTATCACCATTATAAAATGATGAAACTGAAATTTGTTGAGCTTAAGTAGCTGGCCTGAGTTTACACAGTGAGAAAGTATAACTCATGTAAAAAGATTTGGATATTTCATTTAAGCCCTGGTTTTGAGTACATGTTGATTTTCGAAAGTAGATCTGTCAAGTACAGAAACAAGTTAACATAGCTACTAGCATGTTCTGTCCTCTTGAGTCATTCAACTCCATCTGGATGTAAACCCTTACAGTACATTACCCAGTATTCTACAGTATTCTAGAACAGTGTAGAACTTCTGAACTGGTTGTGTCTATCTTCTTACCCATTTACACTGACCTCATCATTCCTAAAGATAGACAGGTGAGAGAAGTTGTCTGTTTTATCCCCGAATACACCCTCTTGCAGATTCGAGGGATGGATTACCAACTGAGAATAATGCTCTCACACTTTAACCCCACAGGTATAAACTTCAATTTCTCCTTGTTTCTCTTTCACTAACTTCTAAGAATTACAACTGATAAGAAAATTGCAGTTATCTAACAATTCTGAATCACCTTAATTATGAACACCAGCTAAGACAGGAAACTTACCAATGAAACCACTGGTCTCATATAAAGCTGTGTTAACTAAAAAGGTCAAGTTTGTTTTGCTGTCTTCTAATTTTTAAAATATCTACACTGATTATTATAGATAGAAGCACAAAGACTTCCAACTAGAAATGAAACAAGTCACCAAAATATGTAAGTCTTTCCTGCATTCTCACTGACTAAATGATCAAGATTGGCAGGGCAATTTCAAAGCATAAGCAAAGTAGTTTGGTATCATGAGTACGGGAAGAGCTTCTGCTTCTCTCTGGAAATCTACTTCCATATTGAGGCCTGAGCTAGAAAGCCCTATAAACTAGGATTAAGATTTTCATTCTACATTGGGAGCCAAGGCTGAAAATGTAAAATCTCCCAGGAGAGGCAACACATAACTTACCTTATTCACACCGAAGTAAAAATAACTGGTATGAGCTCTTTCACTGAAAGAAGATGTTTTTAAGGAGATGGAAAGTTTTAAGGGCTGCCTTTATCTCAGTCTTCTTATTTTCCAGTCTTGACAAAAAATGATGGATCTCTTCATTTGCATCCTCTGACTAACCAAATTTAGTGCTTGGCTACTTTAACAGGAAGCCCTGGCAAGTTCCAAACATGAGGCAAAAGGTTGGTTCCATAGCAAGATCTGTAATGCTGTTATTACCTCATATATAGTGTTCAGATCCTTTGCTTTAATCCTGATCTTTTTTGGTGCAGGGTGTTCGTCTGTGTTTCTGACTCCATAATTAATGCCTGAGTTCTTTCTCTAGGTCCCAAACTTCTTGTTCAGTCTGCTCTTTAAGATCTGTATGATATGAAAAATGCCTGACAACCCCGCTGCCCATTTTCACTCCAGCTCTTCTCTTCTGGAATTAATTCTCTGTCTGGACTTAGTTCAGACTCCTTATTCCAAACAGACCATGAACGTGATTAGGACATCACTTCCATGCCTACTGCTTAATCTATTTTTCCATTTTGCCTCAGATATCCAACAAAAGCTTGACTCTTCCACTCTGTACAAAATAATTCTAGGCCCACCATGGAGCAGGGAGGTGGATACAAACCTGGATATGTTTTGCCTTACTTAAAAAAGAGATTATTGGTGATGATAAAAAAGGGCAGGGCAGCAGTACTAGGTAGCAGTTCATCATGTGGGCCTTGAAGTCAATGCTGCTTTCAAAATCAGACTTCTCCCTTTACTAGTTTTATGACATTAGGCAAGTTTTTGAGCTACTCAGTCTTAGCTTTTTCTTGTATAAAATTATAATAATAAATCTACCTCATAAAGCTATTGTGGACATTAAATATTAATTTTTAAATTGTAATCATAATTAATTTACATAAATATAATTATGATTATAATTGTGGCAAAGCATGTAAGAAGCACATGAAAGTGTTCAACAACTGTAAGTCATTAATATTAGAGAGCTAGGCTGTGGCATGGTTAATCTCTTTGATTTTGGCTGAGAAGGAAAATAAATCACAATTCTGAGTGATGGTCAAGAAGGTCTTAGGTTGCATCCAACTTATTCAGCACACCAATATGTTTAAATTGCAGCTGACAGTATCAAATATCAAGAGTACAGTTATCTACGCCGATGCCTCAATGGTTGATTTCAGCACGATCATTTGCATCTCTTTGTGTTTTACACTTTGTTGAGCTGGGTTGGCATTGTTATTAGAGATTGTTTTATTTCCTTTCCATTCTACCTTCTTTATTCCACTTTAATAGCACTCTGCCAAGCTACAGCTTTGTTCTGAAAGCATAGTAATATGTGTAACTGTACCACTTTCTCGGAGTAAATGATGGTTAGGTTTTTTTTTTTGTTTTTTTTTTTAAGAATGCTTGGAAGTAAGGTCACATTATCTTTAATAATATTTGGTATGCAAGAGAATTCAATAAGATGTGTATTTTTTTTTCAGGGAACAGTAAAGTCAGGTTTCAAAGGCCTCCATGAACCCACATATTTTGGCTGTTGAATTAATCTCTAAATAGTGACACCAGCAGGTGGTCAATGGGGAAGAACACTCTGCTCATGCTATCTGACTTTAGAGAAACAAACACAGATCAGCAGGCTTTCAGGGCCAATGACATTCCCTTTTAACTGGACAACCTGACACACATATATCGCCACAAACAGATTGTCCTCCTGAGGGAATATGAGTGCAGACTCAGCTAATAAATAATATGAAGACATCTGACCAAAGGGCAACATGTGGGGAAGAACAGTCATGTGACCTCGATACTGTATTCACTAAAGAAGAAACTAAACAAAGCAAACAACAATGAAAACAGGACAGAGCAAGCTGAGTCTGGTAAAGGGCAAGCCATTCACTGATTCAGAGTATTTAGTCCTTTCCTCATGCCCAGATACAGCTTCCGAGAATCAGAAAAACACATTTTTGAATGAATACTACAGTAGGAGTCATGAACTTTAACAAAGCAGCCAACCTAGACAGAAAACACACAGATACACAATTAGAAATAGAATGTCTCCAACTGAGCTAGAAATTTAGATTCCTATAAAGCATAACACTCTAGTGATTATTAAGTGACAAGTCCTTAAAGCAACTATAGGTATTAAGCAAATGACACATGGAGAGATCAGTTAAGGAAGGAACACAGACTTTGTAATATTCTTACCAGTAACTCACGTTGCAGGAAGAAACTATTTTAGCAGTATTATCTTTTAACATGAAGGACAATGAGTTACCTAACAGCTGCTTCCATTTTTAAAGCCATTCCAATTTCAGTGAAACATACATAGCAAGAATTTGAAAAGTAAACTTTCCTCAAACCCTACTATAATGAGGCAAATACCATTAGAAACAAATTGGCTTCTTGGGGTTTGCTTCCACCTCTTAGAGACAGTAAAAGGCCCTGGAATCACAAACTGATATCAGTGAGGTTTTGATCTCAAACATTATGTGGAGGTTCAGCAGCTACTTTCAGATTTTATTTTACTTGCTGTAACTAAACAGAAGGAATACAATTTATAAAATACCAAAATGACTTAGTACACATTGTAACGTTCGTAGATGCCAAATTTCTATTAAAAAATGAAGGCATTTTTAGACCAGAGGCCATGAAAAAAGAAGAGGGCTGAAATTAATACGGATTGTTTTTTAAGTTTAGGGGGAAAGAAAAAACATAACAGGAGATCTGCCCTCTTAACAAATTTTACAGTATATGAAAGAGTATTGTTAGCTATAAGCACAAAGTTCTATAGCAGATCTCTAGAACTTACTCATCTTGCATGACTGAAACTATTCATTGAACACCAATTCCCCATTTCTCCCTCCCATCAGCTACTGGCAACCACCATTCTAACTTCTGTTTCATAAGTTTCACTACTTTACATACCTCATATAAGTGATATCATACAATATTTATCTTTCTGTATCAAGCTTATTTTAGCATAATATCCTTCGGATTCATACATGTTGTAGCATATGATAAAATTTCCTTTTTTTTTTTTTTGGAGTTGGAGTCTTACTCTGTCTCCCAGGATGGAGTGCAGTGGCACAATCTCAGCTCACTGCAATCTCTGCTTTCTGGTTCAGGCAATTCTCCTGCCTCAGCCTCCGTAGTAGCTGGGACTACAGGCGCACACCACCATGCCTGTCTACATTTTTTGTATTTTTAGTAGAGACAGAGTTTCACCATGTTTCCCAGGCTGGTCTCTAACTGCTGGGCTCAAGCAATCTGCCCGCCTCAGCCTCCCAAAGTGCTAGGATTACAGATGTGAGCCACAATGATTGGTCGAATTTCCTCCTTTTAATGTTTTTATTTTTACTCTCCTGAAACACAATACCTAAGAAGTATTTCATTTCTGCATATAAATTTACTTCTGGACTAAGAATTTCCCACTCAATACCTGTAGGAACTAAACATGTTTTTCTCCAAGTTATTACATTTTATTATTTCTTGTTCAAAGGTAGTAACTTGGAGAAAAATATATTTAGTTCTTACAGGTGTTGAGTGGGAAATTCTTAGTCCAGAAGTAAATTTACATGCTAACTAAAGAGGTTAAGACAAATTGACACTATTTAAAATTCTCAAATAATAGAGAGACAAATAAAACATATACTTCCCTTGTAGTGACTTAATGAATGCAATAATTGGTCTGTTTTTCATTTGATAATGAATATGCACAGGACTATTTGGATTTTTAGAAAAAGATTACAAAGACCCCAGGAAAATATAAGGGGTAGGTTAAACAACACATTGAAGAAGAAAGACACAAGAAAAGTAGAATTAATAGGTAAGAATGGTGAGAAATATATGCTTCAGCTGACATTTCCAGATGTCACCAATTTTCTATTCACACTTTTTCCTTACTTCCAACAATAAACTCGTAATCAGGCCAGGGACTGAAAGAATGGAGAAACTTTGTGATCATTGTAGTACAGTTATGATTCATTTTATAAAGTTTTGCATTTGCAACATTATTATCCAGATAACTGCTACAATTTGGACTTAACCTCCATCCAGGTAATTAAACATTTATTGAAAATCTTCACTGTACAAGAACACAGTATTAGGCACTGTGGAGAGGACAAAAAGTACCTAATTTTCTACTGTTACTATTGTATGGACTAGATACACAATATATTTTTATTCTGTGGCTTGAGAATAATCAGTGAATCCATTAACAGGGGCAAAATTACATTGAAATTTTTGACTTTCAATAGATGATATGTTCCTGAAAGTGTATACATAACTTAAATTTCCTCGAATTACATTGCTTTCAGAGAAAAAAAATAGGAGCTTAATTGAGGTAATACTGTTTTGAGAAGTTTGATGAAGCAGAGCTACTCCCAAATTTGTCTTTAACATTAATCTATATCTTCACAAATTGGTCTTGCTTCAAGTGAGGTAGAATTGCACATTGAAAGTGGAACACCTAAGTGTTCAAAAGACCCAAAGACACTAGTCAAAGCAGAGTAAGATTACTTCAGAAAGTTTTTGAAAATATAGGATTCTTTATTGGGGTTATTAACAAGGTTATGAGAGTAAAACAGTTTTTAAAAGATTTCTGAAGAATAGCATCAGAAATGAGAGGATCAGTCAATAGTGGACCCTAGACAGGGCTTTGCCTACAGAGATCTGTGAGCCTTCTGGTTGGGGCAGGGAAAAAGAGATAAAAGTTGACCCCTTGTGTGAGTGTGGCTGATCCCCATGGTTTGTCAGAGGCCGAAAGAAAGGTAAAATTGTAGATTAGTCTTCCCAGACTCTGAGGTCAGGCCAGGAATGTACAAGGAGACCAAGAGTGTACACCACGACAACCTGCCTGCTTTATAACCATTAGCTCTAAATGATAGACACTATGTCACCTTTTAACACTTGTGGAATTCCCATCACATAGAGAACTCCAACAAATGTGTCTTGGTCTTAATCAGCTGACAATGGATGACAAAGGAAAACAATAAATTGAAAGGACCCAGAAATCAGGAGAGAAACCACTTAGAACAAGAAGAGTACATACCCATGGGGGGGAAAAAAACACCCATTGGGTAGTTTGTTAACAAAACAGCTGAATAGATACATTTAAGCAGAGGACAATGTCTATTGAGACCCAAATTAGGAAACTAGAAAATCAAAAGAACAAATACTTCAAACTCAAAGCATAAATTTGAAGTGAAAGAAATTATGAGGGAAAGGGTAAGAGCTCTACAAGATGGACTTAGGAGATTTAAAATGCAAATAAGAGTTCCAGAGGATGTGAAGAACAGATGGAAGAGAGGCCACAATAAGCAAATAGTGGAAGAAAATTTCTCTGAGCTGAGGAAGTAGCTAAGTTCAGACTAAAAGGTATCACCAAATTCTAGCCAGAATTGGTGAGACAAGACACACTTGTAAAATTACTGAGCTTTGAGGATGAAGAGAAAAATCTATCAGGTTTCCATTTATTTGGCAAATGTTTTTTAAATACTTATTGTGTCAGTCACTGTTCTAAGCATTGAGAAACAGTTCTTCC
Source organism: Sapajus apella (assembly GCF_009761245.1). NCBI lineage: Eukaryota > Metazoa > Chordata > Mammalia > Primates > Cebidae > Sapajus > Sapajus apella. Next base: position 4,066,520 of record NW_022437038.1, on the reverse strand, counting down.
TTTATGGAGCTCATATAGTTAATCCGTTGCCATCCTCTTTCCTTATCACACCCTTAGGGAAAAACCTCAATCTTGGATAAGTACAACTCCACCAGCTCTCTCCTTATACCCGTACAGTTTGAAAGTGGTCAGAGAAAAACACAAGACTGTGGTGACAGGTTTCACCTTAATTCATGACCACTAACCTCAAGTGGGTCCCTACTGCTTCCCAATAATTCTACTATGTTTCCTAATCAAATCAGTTTACATTTCTCCCAGGTGATTATTTCATTTTTCCATTTTTATCAAACTTCCAACTCCTCCCTTTCTTCACTCTCAGCTGATCACCTAGTTCCTAATAAATTAGCAAAATTGAAGTTATTAGAAGATAATTTTCACAGGTTCCCACTATTCTTATGCAAGAAATTTCCTTGATGCAGTGCTGTCTACCAGGCACACCACCAGGCAAACTCTCCAGGAGATCACAGAACAGAAGAGCTCACAGAAAAATTACAATTTTTTATATCACATGATCTAGTAAATGAATGTAAAACACACAAGAAGCAACAGGAAAAGAAATCTAGCATGTCAACACACTGTGGATAGGATGCAAGTGGGTGGATGGACCTTACAACCCAAACCCTGGATTACACAATGTTCATATATCTTGTCTCTTGGTTACATCAACTTACCCCACTGATGGTGCGATTATGAGGACCAGAGATGAAGTTTGAGTAAAGGGGGAGAAGGGGAGACAAATAGAAGGCATTTCTGGCTTTATTTAAATAGGAAAGATGCAGAAGTAAGTGTGCTTGGTCAAGAGCTGTAGCTCACCAATTAACTTGATAAGCAACTATGATGTTATCTTTGCTTCTTGGGCACATCACGTGTGGGACCAGAAAGAAAGTATACTTGGTGTGACCAATGAATGGCCAATTTGGGAGTGACATAGTTGTTAATCCAACTGGGGCATGATGGCATCTTACTTGATGTTTCCATTCCTTTCTATCCAAAAGTAACACTCTTGTTTGAGTCATATATCCATTTATTTGGTCTTTAACAGCTCTACTTATCTGTAACATCTTACGAACTTATTACCTACTATTAACACATCTTAAGAATTCTGCCTACATCTCACGAGCTACTTGCTTACTCATTACTTATACTTACCATACGTTATAGACTTTGTTTATATCCTGTAAGTTAATATCTTTCTTACTGTCTCATTAACACTATTAAAAACTGTGAAGAGTATGATATTCCATGCTATTTGCAAGTTAATAGGTTAATTTTCCATAGTTTTTCATGGGAGAGGATCTGAGATTTTTGGTCAGCCATAAGGGAAGTTGATTTCCACACCAATGGCAGTAGCCAGAGTATCATCATTCACTTGCACCAGCTGCCTAAACCATGGTACACACAGGGCAATGAAACAAGCAATGAGTGAAGGCTGCACACTTAGTGGGTAGTAATACAGAACAGGAAATTCAAGCTTAGAACACCAAAACCTTTTCTTTTTCTTTCAATTTTTTAGAGACAAGGCCTTGTTTTGTTACCCAGGCTAGATTGCAGTTGTGCCATCATGACTCATTGCAGCCTTGACCCCTTAAGATCAAGCGATGCTCCCATCTCAGCCTCCCTAGTAGCTGGGACTACAGGTATGTGCCACCACACCAGGCTGACTTTTTAATTTTTTGTAGACGCTAGGTCTCATTTTGTTGCCCAGGCTTGTGTTGAACACCTGGCTTCAAGTGTCCCTACTGACTTGGCCTCCCAAAGTGCTGGGATTACAGGCATGAGCCACTGTATCCAGCCTGTATTTCTTCACATGAATTGGAGATACTGTCAAGTGTCCTTTTCTTTAGTTTTATTTCCTTTAGGTACTCCATGATGGTTTACTTCATCTGATTACTTGTGTTTAGGTGTGTTTATTAGGATGTTTCTGGATGAGATTAGCATTTGAATCAGCTTTGCCATGGAGCAAGGTTGCCCGAGGCTTGGGGCCCACTTTTTTTTTTTTTTTTGGTGAGACAGAGTCTTGTCTTGCCTCCCAGGCTGGAGTGCAGTGGTGTGATCTCAGCTCACTGCAACCTCCATCTCCTTGGATCAAGTCAATCTCTTGCCTCAGCATCCCGAGTAGCTGGGACTACAGGCATGTGCCACCACGCCCGGCTAATTTTTGTATTTTTAATAGAGATGGGGTTTCACCGTATTAGCCAGGCTGGTCTCAAACTCCTGATCTCAGGCAATTCATTCACCTCAACCTCCCAAAGTGCTGGGATTACAAACATGAGCCATTGCACCCGGCCAGGGCCCACTTCTTGTACCAGTGTGCTCAGGGTGAGATACATGGAGTCAAGGATTATTTTGGAACTTTGAGGTTTAATGTCTGCCTTGCTGAGTTTTAGACTTGCATAGGGCCTATTCCCCCTTTCTTTTAGCCAATTTCTTCCTTTTGGAATGGGAATATTTACTCACTGCCTGTACCACCATCGTATCTCAGAAATAAATAACTTGTTTTCAATTTTACAGGCTCAGAGCTGTAAGAAACTTACCTCTAATCTCAGATTAGACTTTGGACTTTGGACTTTGGACTTTTGCGTTGATGTTGGACTGAGTATAGACTCTTGGGGGCTATTGGGAAGAAATTATTGTATTTTACCACTGGATATTTAAATAATGTAGCAACTTTATATTCTTTTAAAATTTTTTCTCAGATGGTTTATTTTTTCTTTTAGTAACTTGACTGGACTTAAACTATAAACTCTGTTGCCCTGACTACAGCCATTAATGTCTCTGATTTTTTTTTTTTTTTTTTTTTTTTTTTTTAGTGTATAGCTTCCTAAAGTCACACCTTTACCTGTGTAACTTAGTGGTCAGCCAATAATTTGGGCAGAAGTTTTATTCAAACATCTTGAGCCTGAAAGACACCCACCCAATGCCAATCAATCTGTGTATAGGTTCAATAGTATATTCACATTTATAATCAATTATCAAGTCTTCTTTGACTTTTATTTCTTGGCAGGCCCTCTTGAGATTTTCCTGATCATGTGTAATTTTTCTTTCAACCAGGGATATATGGAGAGCTACATTTGACCTTCTATCCCTCTCTTATTTCCAATATCTTTCTATTAAATTTCTGACTTGTCTGTTGTTCACCTTAACTGGGACAGCAACCAGTTAGCAAAACTGGGTTTCTTTCATTTTTCCTAACCTTGTACACAATTTTTAGTCAGAAAAGCCATTGAATTTTTACTACTCACAATTAAGTCCTGCTTTCTGGCAACAAATTTTCTGGTCTTCATGAGAAGCCACCAAGTGGTAAAATATACATCCTTCTTGCTGACACCACAAATTGGTTGGGACATAAGGAGAATAAGAGCTTCCTCAGGCAAGGATACCATAATACCCTTACTAAAAGCTCTTGCAGTTTTTGAAGAATAAACATTTCTCAGTTTGTTGTTAGCCTTTGCTCAATTTCCAGTGCCCTGAAATGTTTGCCTATGACTATTTTGTCCACTTTCATACGTATAATTTGCCACCAAAATCTTTACATCTCTGTAATCAGAAGTCCCTCTAACATTCTCTTCAACAATTAAAATCATTAGGATTTTGCCCCCACTACTCCACCAAAATGTGTCAAAGTCATGAATGGTTACAATATTGTTAAATCCAATTTTCTGTCCTAATCTTTTTTGACCTATTAGTAGCATTTTAACATAATTATCATTCTCTTCTTGAAAGACTTTACTTGGTCTCCTGGGCAATAGTCTCTCTTCTGAAAAGCCTCTTATAGCAATGGCTATTGCTTATAGTCTTCCTGGCTAGTTCTATCTAATCTTTAAGACCTTTAAATACTGAAGAACCTGAGGACTTAGTCCTCAGATCTCTTATCACCCTCTTTCACTTCTGGGTCATCTCATCCTGCCTGATGGCTTTAAATACAGCCTAAACATTGAAGATCTCAAAACTTACATTAACTTTTTCAAGCCAGGAAAAACGAGGAAAATAAAAAAGAGAAAATAACATAAAATAAATTTAAAAAATAAAGATGATTACAATGAAATCAAACATATCAGTCGCTGAATTAAGTGTGAATGAAGTGACTTCTTGCATTAAAAGACTGAGACTCGTGGACTGTAATTTTTTTCGAAAAAATCTGATGAGCATGCCTTCTATAGAAAGCATTCTTAAAACAAAGTAATAATGAAATAATAAAAATTTTAAAACTAGAAAGTGGCTATCAGGACAATGCCACAATAAGTAACAGTAACATTGTCAAAGCATTAAGCATAGTAAAGGGCATGATTTATTAAAATAATAAATGGAATTTACATAAACATATTAGTCTTACAGTCCTTTTCATCAGAAAAGACAAATTTATTAAGCAAGAGTTTGCTATAAATTGATTGAAGATACGATTGATTGATTAAAGAAGAAACTGATTACAATTTTGATTATGGTAGCAGAGATCAATGTATCTCTTTCACAGGTGGACATACTGAATAGGGCAAATATATGTTAGCAATAGAATATAATACAGTAGTTTCCTCTTATCCATGATTTTTCCTTCTATAGTTTCAGTAGCCCACAGTCAACCATGGTCTGAAAATATTAAGTGGAAAATTCCAGAAACAAACAATTCATAAGTCTTAAATTACCTTCAATTCTGAGTAGCATGACAGAATCCTGTATTGTCCTACTCCATCAAGCCTGGAATGTGAATCATCCCTTTGTCCAGCATAACCAAACTGTATACACTACCCTCCGATAGTCACTTAGTAGACATCTGGACTATCAGATGGGCTTTTGCAGTATTGCAATGCTTGTCTTCAAGTAACTATTACTTAATAGTGGCCCCAAAGTGCAAGCATGATGATGCTGGCAATTTGGATATGTCAAACAAAAGGCATAATGTATTTCTTTAAGTGAAAACGTGAAAGTTTGTCATACGTACATATAGGGAAAATCATAGCATATATAGTGTATACAGTGTGTTTATAGGTACTTGTGCTTTCTGGGGTTTTGGAATGTATTCACCACCATGAATAAAGGTGAACTACTAAATTATGTTGGATTTAACTATGTGTAACATTCATAGAACCTTGTCTTCCTCAAATAGAGACACTTTATTCACTTGCCCATTGAACATTGTTAAAAATCATGTATTCATCCAAAAATCAAAATTTAACACATTCAAAAGTTTCTACATTCAAGCAATATTTTCTGTCATAATCCAACAACCTAGAAATAAATTGCAAAATGTTGACCAAAAAAAAAATCTCTACTACATGGAAACTAGAAAATACAACCTTTAATGACACTTACATCATAAAGGCAATCAAAATTGAATTAAAACCTATCTGTGATAAACTAAAAAGGAAGCACTTTTTAATTAGAACATATGGGATGCAGAAGCCTCTTTACTTAGAAGAGAATATACAGGCTTAAATGTCATAGATATTAAAAGAGAATTATGAAAACATAAGACTATTTCTCATTTAAAATTTTTGGAAAAGAACCTCAAGATAAGCCTAAAAGGTAGGAATATGTAATAAAGATAAAGCTGAAGTAGTGAATTGGAAAGCAAAAACTATATTATATATAATACAGAAATATAAACCTTGTTTAAAAAATCAATAAAATGGTTAATGAACTCATGAGATTAAGAAAGAAAAGAGTAAAAATACAATATTAGAGTCATAAGTGAAACATCATTACAAATACATAAAAGTTTAACATATTACAGTTCTCTTCTAAAGAGAATTTAATACACAATTCCAGCACAGCAAATTTGAAAACCTAGAGAAAAAGCTGATCTTCTAAGAAAATGTAAGTTTTAATAATGACCCAAAAAGAAGTGAACAAATACTAAAATAGGCAGAGTAAGATGGCAGAATAGAAGACTCCACTGATCATTCCCCCTGCAAGGACACCAGTTTAACAAGTACCTACACCAAAAAAAAAAAAAAAAAAAAAAAAAAAACTTCAAAAGAACCAATTATCAGGTGAGCATTCATAGTACCTGGCTTTAAGTGCATATGGCTGAAAAAGGCAGTGAAGTGGCGGGAAAAACAGTCTTAAAATCCCCATCGCTACCCCTCTCTTATCCCCCAACAGTGGAAACACGGTGCAGAGAGCATTTTTGTGAGATTGGAGTGGAAGAACTCAGCAATTTTAAGGACCAAACTCAGCTGATTCCAGCTCATGGAGGGAGCATTTAAAGCCGCCCTAGCCAGAAGGAAATTGTTAATCTCAGTGGTGGGAACTTCAGATCCCATCACAGGCTAATGTGCTTTGGGATCTTACAATAAACTTGAAAGGCAGTCTAGGCCACAAGGCAGCAACTCCTAGGCACATCCTAGTGATGAACTGGACCCAGAGATGGTAGACTGGGAGGGTCTATGACCTACTGAGACTAGTTAGAGCAGCCAAGGGAGTGCTGGCATCACCCCTCTCCAAACCCCAGGGGCATAGCTCCTGGCTCCAAAGAGACCACTTTTTCTCTGCTTGAAAAGAGCAGAGGGAAAAGTGAAGAGAATTCCGTCTTGCATCTTGGATACCAACTCAGCCACAGTAGGATAGGGCACTGGTCTATAACCCCTAAAGCAGATAACAGAATCATGAGGTCCTCTTCCCAGGTACTAGCTTGCAGGTGAGATTTCTGGACACACCCTGGGACAGAAGGTAATGTGCTGCCTTGAAAGGAAAGACCCAGTTCTGGCAGCCTTCATCACCGGGTATGAAGAGCCCTTGGGCCCTGAATAACCCACAGCAATACCCAGGTACTACATTGAGGGCTTCAAATGAAACTCTGAGACATGCTGACTTCAGATATAAGTTCAGTCACAGCAAGGAAGGGTACCTAGTGGGTTCTTGGGGTCCCTGATTCCAGAACATGGCTCTGGAATGGCATTTCTGGACATACCCTGGGCCAAAGGGGAGACCAAGTCTCTGAAGGGTGAGTCCCAGGCCAGGTAGCGCTCACCACAAGCTGACTTAAGAGGCCTTGAGCCTTAGGGAACATTGGAGATAGTCTGACAGTACTCCCCTTGGGACTATAGTGGTGGTGGCCATGGAGTGAGGCTCCTCTGCCTTTGGAAAGGGGAGGGAAGAGTGAGACTTCATTTTCTAGTTTGAGTGCCAGGTCAGCTGCAGTCCAATAGAACACCAGGTAGACATCTAAGGTTTTTGACTCTTTTCCGTGCCTCTCGGATGGCATCTCTGAATCCACCCAGAGCCTGAAGAATCTCACCGCCATGAAGGGAAGGACACAGGCCTGGACTTTGCCACCTGCTGGTTGTAGAGCACTGGGGCCTTGAGCAGACATAGGTGGTAACCAGGGAGTCGTTACAGAAGATACTGGGTGAGACCCAGTGCTGTGCTGGCATCAGGTCTGACTCAGTACAGTCCTAGAGGTGGTGGCCACAGGGATGCTTATGTCACTCAACCCCCAGCTGCAGGTGAATCAGAGAAGAGAGAGAGACTTCATTTATTTCCTCAAGCAATGGTAGGATAGCATTTTAAATATCTAAAAGCAACAAACAATGCATTTTATAACTAAAGAAATAAGATTAGTAATATTTATTTGTAATCATAAGACCAGATAAACATTTTTAAAAGGAGTGTCTTTTTACTGGGAAAGGTATTATCGCTATGATGATATAATATCTGATGTCTTGGAACCAGTTAATAAGCAATTCGTTCTAGTTGTACAGTGGAGGCTTTTCAAGATTTATCACATTTATTATCTCCATGTTGTCAGAAAATGGCCAAAATTTTACTTCTAATTTTGTATATACTGAAGGCTTCTGAGATACATTAAAAAACATCACATGAGATAGCATTGATACAGGTAACTGGAAATGTTTGATTTATCCATCCATGGGTTAGCAGAGTACCATGTTAGTGTCAGATACAGATGGATCAAATCCCCCAGCTGAGCCTCAGTTGCCATGTATGTAAAATAAAAAACATAATTTTGTTCCAAATGGGGTTTTGTTTTGTATGGTTTGAATGAAGATAAAGTATGATGAAACAAATGGCATTATTATTTGTATTTTATATAATCAAATACTGGCTATTTAGATAGATTTAGAAATTGTTTCTTCTTTAATCAGAATGCTTATCTCTGATTAGACATATCCTTAGTTTTAAGTCCTCATGTAACTATCATCTTTGCAGTGTTAGTCCTAAAAATAAAAACTCTTGAAAATATGCTGTGTAAGCATACAACAGACTAGCTCTGAGCAATATTGTACTTTTGACTGCAAGCAGAAGCAAATGTGAAGTCATACATTGCATGGTAGATTTCTTCCCTGAGCTTCCTTCTAGTGTTTGCTGTACAGGTCAACATCCCATTGGAGAACATTGACCACAAAAATGATATATTCTAAATTTTGAGAACCATATCCTTAGCCATCTATTCAACAGAGTGTTTCTTTAAATACAGACAAAAACAGGGTTTACTGTGCTGCAGTATTCGTAAGTAAGGAACTGATTCATTCTACCATGGTGTGACTTGGACAGAATGATAAACAAGAACATTATCATTTTGCAGGGCAGGACATGGCCCAATTTCAAAATAGCTCTAAATTATTAAGAAGTAATTGAATAGTATATGTCATTGTCCAAAACATGCACCACATTACCATGAACAAATTTTAAATGCCTATATTTTAAGGAATAAATTTGTTAGCATGTAGTATAAATTCTTTAGTTTAGACATATATGTGTTCCTTGTGATGTGTTGTATTCATTTCCTATGTACTATAATCACTGAATGCAGTTAGCATACCAATTTTGAGTTCTAAGCTGCAGGTAACACTAATTACTGAGTAGGCAGTTTGACATCTGCATTGAATGTGTCTGTATGCATAAAGCATAATTATCCTTGGTAGTGGGACAATGTTATTATTAATAAATGCCAATGTAAACATTTTCTATTATTTTAGATGTAGATGTATTTTAGACCATACCCAAACAAATGTATTCATAGTTTCTTCTCTAATTTTCTAGAGTAAACCCTGCCTATTTTATACAACAGGATGCCAACATATTTTCTAGGGCAAATAATTAAAGGAACCTTGAAATATTTCAGTACAAAACCAAGAGACAAATATCACAGCAAACATAGAAAATATACATGTCAAGCTTTAAACAAACAGATGTATGTATTCTCCTTTTTGAATAAAGATACACATTTACGGTCTTTCTGTAAAATACATTTGAATGATTTTCCCTCCCTGCTGACAAAATAGATTAGTCTAGCTGATTTCTGTCCATATAAGGTTTTACACTTTTGACTCAACAATTTAACTGCTTCCAAATAACCCATTTGCCAACATTCTGTTTGTCAAATTTGGAGAGAAATTTGCATTGGTCATTTTGATTCTTTCTCATTCTACAGTTCCCCTAACATTTGCCCTGTTCCTAATTTCCTTAACAAATGGAATATGTGATGTGGAGATTTTCCCTTCCCATGCCAACCTAGCAGCAATTTCTCCCTATAGATAATGTTAAATATACTTTTAAATAATGCTGATAGCTTTAAATCACAGAAATCAGACAGGTCAGAGTCAATGTAATCCAACATCATCTCTGTTGGTTGCACTTTTAGAGACAGTATCCCAGGCCCATATCTATTTTTAACAATACGTGTGAATAAGTCATATCGGGCTACTGCAGTGAAATTTAAACAAAAAATATGGATCCTTTAACCCTGTGACATGTGTTATATTTAAACTACTGAATTGAAGGATGCCTTTTGGTTTGAAATTACAAGTACATGTGAATGAGAAGCACAGATATCTATCTTTCGAGGCTTTTCTCTTCCACCTGCACACAGTTTCCTTATAGCCATAAAATGGATTGAAGAGTCAGTAAGGCCAAGGTGAACCATGACCTCAAAGTCATGGAAGACCTTATTACAGTGGAGGAAGGCTCTTTACCCTATACTCTGCATCTACCTTGTTGGATATTTATTAAAACCACAATGGAAGCAAAGCTCCTCTGAAGAAGAGACATGACCATTATTTATCTTAGTATCCCCGATGCCTACTACAGTGTGTTTCACATAAAAAATACTGAATAAATGATTGATGAATGAATGAACAAGTAATTAAATTGCTAATCAGCCCTAAGAGGGTTCTATATGTCCAAATGAGAATTGGATGGAGATTTTTTTTTAAGCACTTGCTGGCAGAATAATCAGAAAGATGGTTAGAATAACACCAGATCCAATTTTCTCTCTGAGTGGATCAATCCTTTGCCTCTTCTAGGCTCTCAGAGAGGACAATTACATCCTAATACAAATTGCAAGAAGCAAAAAGGAAGCTTTCATGCTAGTGCCCACTGACCATAGTTTACACAGGTGCTGGGACATTTAAATATGATGTTTCTCTACAGATCTTCTTGTCAGATATCACCAATTTATTCAAAGATGCACCAATTCAGAGAAAAACAGTTAAATCAATGCTTTTCTGAGTGAGCCAAAATCAAATGGTAATGCAATGCACTGGACTGGGTGATCTAGGACCGTATTATCCAGAGGCTGAAATCAAACAACCTAACTAATTAAGATGTCTCTTCTCTCTCTTCGGGCCACCCAATGGCTAATCAATTTGGCAGATATTCAGTGGCTCTGACTTATTAGTTTATATTATATAGACATAGCCACAGACTAAACTGGCCCAAACATACTTGAAATGTTCACTCAGCATGTCCTTTCCTTTGGGGACCACAGCTCTGTTTAAGCCACATTTTTTATGAAAATAGAATACATATATCAAAGTGTATTCTGTTTCCATGTTTATCTGTTAAAAAATCTAGCTTAATGCACATACATAGATCATATACATCTAACTTATTAGGCTTTGAAAAAAATGCCATTAATGCGCTTTATGGCACATATGAAATGTTAATTCTTTTTTAACGAATAATAATCTGCAATAAATTCACAACTTTTGTGTTTGGGCAGATTAATTACATTTGCCATGTTCTGGTACCATCATGGCAGGGGTAAAAAGCCTGAAATTAAGCAGTTCTAGAATAATTCTTTTCTTTAAAGAATCTGTTTTAACAAAACATGATGATGATTAAAAGTGTTAAGATGTTGAAAATACAGTGTGGACTACAAAAAGGTGGCAGAATTTACCTCAGTGAACAAGTTACATAATGAGAGATTCTAGCAGATATTTTATGAGCAGACTATAAAAACACCAAACCCTGAATAGAAATTTAGACAGACCTACTGTTTGTAGAATTTTCTCAAGTGGCTGAACATTATGTTGGTCAGAAAAGAGAAATAAAATATTCTTCAATTACAAATAAGCATACAAAGATTTTCCTGTAATTTTTAAAGGAATTTATATTCTTACTCTCTTGGCTGCTGCAGATATGATTTCTAGGGACCCAAGAATGCATCTCACTATATTCATTTATTGTAAAGGATAAAGTTATGCCTCTTTTCAAGGCCCTTGTCAGTTAATCCCTGTCTGAATAATGAAAAGTTAGATGAATAGTTCGAATAGATGACATTTAAGGTCTCTTCCACCTTTAATACTAGATATACCAGTGATTCTAATAACATCAGGTTTTACTTGCTAAGGCTGGTGAAATGTGAAGCATGTAGATGACTCGTCTCTCTTCCAGTATTCACGTTGGTCCTTAGAGATTAAAAAGAAATGCTACCACATAGGGAGAATACCTTAAGGAGGCCAAATGATACATATCTTTGAAAGCTTTACTTTGGTTTCAAACAGCTTCTCCAGTGAGAAAATGTTGCTTGGGGATATTAAGGGCATATAACTTCTAAGGAGGGCAGAGTTCATTGCCATCAAGAGATTTTTGAAGGTGAAAATCAAGAGTACTGAACAAAAGAAGATATTGATTAACCAACCAAAGTAAAAGGATGAGATCTTGGCAGATCTTAGTAAATACATAAGTGCTTTAAAAATGCTTTTTGGAGACTTAGTAAAATAAATGCTTAATAAGTAAGAATAATATTTGGAAATGAGAACAACGCATCTTAATGGAAAAGAGTTTAAACCCACACAACTTTCTTCACCTTCCAAGAATTTGGCTGAAAGTATTTCAAAAGGCAGGAAATTGGCATTTTAGTATTCTGTTTGAGAAAGAGAAAGATAAATTATGAAAGTAGAATTAATTTTTGCTCTGATCTGATAAAAATTTCAAGGGTCATCAGTGTTCGTATTTTAGCACGTCAGGATACATACTCAATTAAGTGTGCCAAATTCTGTCCAGAAAAAAAAAGTCTTCCTTATTCTGAAAAGGAAATCTGTAATATGAAAATATCTGTGTAACAATTTCCTTGATTTACACTAACTGTAAATAATAATTGAGCTACACTTCTATGAATGTAATTCAGAACTCCAGAAATTTTAAAATGGTGATTATTATCTTTGCTATACTTAACTATCTCAAAAATTCTCTTTGCCATTTTCATTTTTCTCATGTTAACTCAGGACTTGGTTGAGAGACTTCATGATTCCACTCAGTAATGTAAGCAGGTAGGCCAAAAGATAAACGCAAAACCCAACCAATGGCAGGAGACAAGTGCTGGAGGAACTCTCACAGCAATAGAAGCTGAATTGCAAGGTGCAGCCAGCTGAATAGGGGTGAATCTAAGAAGCACTAAAGTTTTCATCACAACTGAAGAAATACTTGAGAGGCAAAATCAAAGAAAGAACAGGATCCTGAAAGAACAGGATCCCAATAGCTAGGCATAAAACAGTCTTTATGGAAAACACTCCTTAGAATTCTAGTTAGAAAGGGAGATATCCAAGAAATCTGCATGTAAGTAACTGGGATATCAGACAGGGTAGCAGATTGAAATCCAGGAGTAAGGAACACAGGTCCCTGGACCTAGTCTAGTGTTGAGAAATAGAGTTGAAATGCAAAGTCAACAAAGATCATCTCTAGGGATCTCAAGGTCTACATCTGATTAGTATCAAAAGAGATGAGGAGAGCAATACAAGACTCAGTAAAGTAGTGAATAGGTACTCACCATCAGGAGCTGATGTTGTTTGAATATTTTAACTGAAAATTATGCAATATTTAATGCAAATAGAAGAATATATTTAATAGATATTGCCATATACAACACATAATAATAAAACACGTGAAAGCCCAGTCTCCAAACTAATTGTCCCACGTTACCAAAGCTGTTTCCTTTACCTGCAGACTTCTTCCCTATTTCAGCCCCTTGCCTCCTCCACACATAATAACTCCATTCACAATTTCATGGTTATTATTCTTTTGTTTTATAAAGTGGTTTTATCTCACATTTTGTATTTATAAACAGTATATTATTTGCTTTGCTTGTTTTTTAGCTTCATGAAAAATGAAATCACACTATACATAGTCTCTTCTGATTTACATTTCTACTTTTTTTCTATGATTTATACATTTTTTGTGTGTGAGCCATAATTAGTTATTTTTCAGTGCTGTATGATATTTTATTTTCTCAGTATACCAAAATATATTCATTCATTTACTTATCCATCCTCTTAGCATTATTGTGAACAATGCTGCTGTACACATTTCCTATATCGTTCTCCTGGTGAACACGTACAATAATTTCCCCAAAACCAACTTTTGAGTTAGAATTGCTGGGCCATACTGTAGACAAATGTATAACTTAACAAAATAATACCAAATTGTTTTCCAAGATATGTGTCAAATTTGCTTTCCTCTCGGCAGGTTCTAAATGTTCCTATTGACTCTCATGCTTGCCAATATTTTGTATTGATAATCCTATGTTTTTCAGATATTTAAAATGCTATTTCACAGTTCTCTTAATTTGTATTTTTCTGATTAGTAATGAAATAAATATCTGTTTTTATTCTCGACACATTTCACATACTACAAAATTCCTGTAGTGACTCGTCCATTTTAGCTTTTGGATTGTGATCTTTACTTATTGATTTGTCATGGTTTTAAAAATATATTTATTTAAAACTATTCTAGATACCAATCATTTTGTAGTTATATGTCTTGTAAATACATTTCCTCAATTTGAGGCTTGCTATGTCAAGCTTAGGAATGAAGTAAAGTTCTACATTTTAATGTACTCTAATATATCTGTCTTGTCTTTTACAGTTAGTATTTTTTGCTGCTTATTTTTAAAAAAAGACATACACTGAGCTCATAAAATATTTTCCCATTTTTTTTCTTAAATTTTTATTTACATTATTTTACAAATGAGCCAAGAGGAGAAAGTTTAGATAGAAAGATGTAAGAAAAAAATAAACATTTCTGAGCACTTTATATATTTGAGGTATTGTACAAAAGTCTGGATTTTTTTTCATTAATTCATATATATTGACTTCTTTACATACAATGCTTCCGTTTAACTCTCTGCTTTCCTACGTATTAGAAGCCTGCACTGATGATCATGACTTGGAGAGTATTTAGAAAAAATGTCTTAGATCCCATACACCATTGTTTAATTGAATTGTGCCTGGTGTTTTGGTTCTATTTAGTTATTATTACCCATATTATACCACTGCTAGGCTCTGACTGTCATAGAAACATGGGTTTTGCAGACAACCTAGACAATTCCATGCAGGGTAGGGGCTATATAGGTAAAAAGGTACCTTCCGTGGTTTGCATGCTTCACTAATAACTGTGTGTAAGAAGAGAAAAAAGACCACATGGTAATCCATGATAACCACCACCGCCTCCACAACAACAAAACGCTGTAGATTTTTCTAGGAACTTTATTCAAGACACAGTGTCTTGTTTTCCTTCTAAAATCAATGCAGAAGCACTGCATCAAATAAATGAGCTCCTTATGCCCCCTGAGCTCCAGATGTTTGGTTAGACAAGTAAACATTTAGATGGGAGAAAAATTAAAAGGATGACTCTTTCTATATAATTCAGAGAGGTACTGCAAATTCTTTGCAGATATTTTCTACTAAAAAGGACTGTAATAAATATGCTGTGATTGTTATCTCCTAGATGAAGGTGATGGCATGTCACAGAATGGTCTGGTGTCCAAAGAGGTGACTTCAAATTCTGGGAACTGGTGAACATTTCTTGTGAAATATTTATGATGTGGGCTTAAATTATATTTGCTATGGATGTGTTCTGAATATAAACTTAAAAGATGAAATAATTGCCTTCTTCACAGAGAAGTTAACGTGTCCCTTTTCCATTTCTTTTCAAGTGCCTACTCGGTCTAGGGGCAAGAGAACATTTTTGAAACCTAAGTATGTGACATTGTGCTTGCTGATTAATATAAATCAGCTTATTTTAATAAATTAGCTCTTCTATTGATTCCAAGATAACCTCAAGCTTCCGATACTTACAAACTCAAAAGCAAACTGCAGGCCAGACCATTACACCTATTTAGTTATCTTACTAAAAGGTCATCTGAAGGATTGTTTATTCTTTAGTTTGGTAACTCTCAGCACAAATATCTATGGTTGGTTTATAATGGTGACATCACTGTCATCCACATCAAGGGATACAATGTTCAAAATTCATGCCTATAAAATGAATATAGATGTGTCAGCTTCCTTAGAGTGACTGGAAGAGAAGACCATCCTTCAGTCAGTCTATGGTTGATGTTTTATAGGGTTTGTGACTGTTGGAAGTTGTCAGTTGTGACCCATGGCCATGCTTCAGAATAATCCACCCTATTTCCTGCTGTTCACTGCTATGGTACATTATATATTTATAACAATTCTTCTGATCCCCTGGTTTGTGACTGATCTGCATCAGGTCACCACACAAATATCATTTATCTTCCACAGATAATAAGACATGATAAAATCTCACAGGACTCATGCTACAGGTAACAGCAGTTGCTATAAGACACACCCAATTTAGTTTATTATATAAGCCATACTTTTATCACTAAAATGTTATTGCAATGGAGAGGCGACTTTTATAACGATGATAATATAATTTTACGTTTAGGGAATCCTTTACAGTTTCTAAAGCCCTTTCAACTTGCATCGTCTCATATAATCCCTACAATAACTTGATGGAATGTTCAACAGGTATCCTGTCCCTAATTAACAGATGAAAATCTAATACTAAGAGAAAGTTAAGTGACTTACTCAGATTCAAAACTTTGTGTAAATAGTTAGGCCAGACCTAAGAACCAAGATTATTGTCCTTACTTCTTTAAAATAGGGTGATGTGAATAGGTCAGCATTTTCCAAACTTTTCCTCTGAGCCCTAGCATAACAAAAAAGGTCCCACAGTAATACATTGGATCTAAAACCTCTACCATCATTTAAGCCAGAGCAATTATGGTCTTTTCTATTTTTTAAAAAAATATTTGAACTCTGTGTATTATTTCTAATGGAAAAAATAGTAACAGGATACAGAAAGAAAAATCATTGAAATAGATTATCTCCACCTCCTACTTTATTTCTTTCTGTGATTAGTCAAGTGGTAATATACAAGAATCCTTCCACTCCCCATTTCTACCTTCATCACAGCTATAGCATATTATTGTCACTATGACCAATTAGTTGTATATAAAATAAAAATCATTCTATTTTCACTAATAAGTTCAAGTGTAATTTTCTAAACACACACACATACACTTCCTGGTTCTGATTTAGTATCTGTGGGTTTGAAGACCATGATCACATAATATTATAAGTGATGAAGAATCTAATTTACTCCATTCAGCTATAGAGGATCAGTGGTTCATAAGGACAAATAGGACACTTTTATTTACCACTAAGTGATATAGGATTATGTAGGTCCTGATGATGGCATCAGCTGATCTCAAACTGTGGCAGGGGAGATATGGTAATTTAAGGGGAAAATGTGCAGACCAAGCAAATTTTCATATATATTTTGAAAGTCTCCTATTTTGCACCAGAGATGGGTTTAGTCTGTTTTTCAGGTAGCAAGGGTGAAGTCATAGATACCATATAAAGTAAGAGTCCAAAAATGGTGTCATTATATAAGCAGAAAACATTGGAAAATAAACCTTTTTTTTAATGCTTTAACAATAGCTACAAAAGTGTTGACTGGATAGGAGTGAATTTAATAAAAGATTGCAAAACCTCTAACCTAAAAACTATAAAACGTTGTGAAGACATTAAAAAGGACCCAAATAGGTGGGAATTAGAAGAGTCAAGTTGTTAAGATAACAATTCCCCCTACAGATCTAAAGGTTCAAAGCAATATAAGTCATAATCCCAGCAGGATTTTTTTTTAATGACAAACTGATTCTAAAATGTTTATAAAAACATAAGGAGCCTAGAATGCCCAAAGCATTTTGGAAGAAGAAATAAAGCTGGAGATTTGATACAAATTGACTTCCATATATACTACAAAACTAAAGCAATCAAGAAACCATGACACTGACATAAGGATTAGCAAGTAGACTAATGGTACAGAATAGAGAACCCAGAAATAGGCCCACACTTCCATGATTATGTAATTTTGGATAAGGGTTGCAAAGCAATCCAATTATAGAAGGAGTCTTTTAAAAATCTATGCTAGGCCAGGTGCAGTAGCTCATGCCTGTAGTCCCAGCTGAAATGGGAGAAGCCCTTGAGCCCGGGGAGGTAGAGGTTGCAGTGAGCCGAGATCATTCCACTGCACTCAAGCCTGGGTGAAGAAGTCAGACCCTGTCTCAAAAACAAACAAAAAAAAGGAGTACCTACAGGAGGATGGGTGAACAACTTTGATCCTAATTTTGTACCATACACAAAAATTAATTTGAAGTGGATCATGAACCTAAACAGAAAAGCTAAAACTATAAAGCATGGAATGAAAACAGGGAAACATCTTCGTGACTTTGAGGGAGCACAGAAAGTAAAAACCATAAAAGAAAAATATGATAAACTATACGATCAAAATTCAAAAATTTCCCTGGGAAGTGGCCAAGAAGGCCAACCAGAAGCAGATAATGTGTGTGGTTCTCATGGAGAAAAATGGAAGGGGCAAGTAAATACAGCATGTTCAGCTGAAATATCCAAGTACTCACTGGCACCAATCAAGGAAACAACCTACCGAGAACAGAGACAAGCAAGGCAGGATGACAGCCCACCCAGAGCAACACGAAGCCAAGGAAAACTCCCATGCCCAGAGAAGCTGTGAGTGAATGTGCAACCCCCGGAACCCACACTTCCCCCATGGACCTTTGCAAACCCTCAGGTCAGGAGATCTTTTCATGAACTCACTCCACCAGGGTCTTCAGTTTGACACAGAGACTTCCATGGAGTTTTGGCAGAGCAGCCACTCAGGTGCATGCAGACACTCAGGAGCTTTCCATACTCTGGCTTTCCAGGCATCCCACCAAAAGTAGTTGCAACTCCAGCAAAGCGAGAGGTTAGCCGCCCCCATACATACCTCTAGGAAAGAGGCTGAATCCAGGGGATTGAGCAGCAACAGTCTGTGGGCCATACTTCCACGGTGCTTCAAATAATAAACCTGCTAACTTGGAATTACAGCCAGCAACTAGTAGCAGCATTGCACCTTCCTGGGATAGAGCTCCTGGGGGAAGGGGTGGGCCACTATCTCTGCTGTTTGAGAGGCAGTCCTTACTACCTTTGGGCTTTGGAGAGTCCAAACAGACCAGGGGTGAAAGAGATCCCCCAGCACAGCACAGCTACTCTACAAAAAATATGACCAGACTACTTTTTGGAGTGAGTCCC
Organism: Sapajus apella; assembly: GCF_009761245.1. NCBI lineage: Eukaryota > Metazoa > Chordata > Mammalia > Primates > Cebidae > Sapajus > Sapajus apella. Next base: position 4,047,888 of record NW_022437038.1, on the reverse strand, counting down.
CAATCCTGTTCCTCCTGACTCAGCGGGACCTCCCAACTGGGGTCTTCAGGCATCTCCATCAGGTGTGTTTGGCTGGCAAGAGTCCTGCACCTCCCTGAGACGGAGCTCCTACAGGGAGGGGCAGGCTGCTATCTTTGCTGTTTCACAGGCTTCACTGGTGTTACCTCCAGCTACTGGAAAACCCAAGGCAACTAGGGACTGGAGCAGACCCCCAGCATACTTCAGCAGCCATACGGAAAAGTGGCCCATTCCCATATCTCCTCACTGTGGAGGTCCTCCAACCCTGGGCCTCTGCCCACTCTCTGACAGAGTTATCAAGCCAGTAGCAGCTCAGCAACTCCCTGGACAGAGTCTCCAGGGGCAATTGAAAGCCTATGTGTCACTGCCTCTGCAGTGGAACTGCCCTTCCTACCCTCAGACTAACAAAAAAGCCAAGGCCCTAAGTGCTTTATCCACACCTTCAACAAGCTGCAGTCAACCCAAGGATATGAGGCCAGTCCATCTCCCATGGGTCCTACACACTCCCAACTGTTTGTCACCAGACAAGGAACCCCAGACTTGGGCCTGCATCAGAGACTTTCCATCCTGGGATGATTGCCCTGAGCTATTGCTGACCAACATCTCTCTGAGGTAGAACCCCCAGGAAAGAAGGAAAGTGGTAGAGCAGCAAGCCAGCTGAGGTGGAGCCCAGAGGGTTTGGTGCAGAATTGTCTGTAGCAGAGCATGGTAAGAGACAGCCATCCACCTGTGCTCGACTTGTTCTCATAAAAGACATTAGCCCTAGGGGAATTGTTAAACTTGATCTTCACAGGGAGGTCTAGCACATCAGACAGGACTGGTCCAACCTAAGCACTCCTTGATCTGCTGGCATCTCCCGGGACGCCAGCCTGGCCACACCTGCTCACAGGACAGTCTTGGGTCCCCTGGGGGGGGGGTGCATATCATACCCACACCATAGCTTCTGAGCTGGTGGAGCATGCCTGACCGATGGAGAGCTCCAGCAAGGTGGCACCTGTGACCACAAACCAGCCCGCACATTGCTTCCCCATGTTGCAGTTTCCCTGAGCCCACAACAACTCCCCACATCACATTGCTGGTGTGTGTCTGCACAAGTGGGTTTTACTTTAATTCCCTCACCAACATGTGGTACTGCAGTATGCACCCAAACCCCCACAGACTACCACTTTAGACAGAGCCTTGGCAGGCACAGAGCCAAAAAGCCCACCCCTCCCAGTGTCCTGCTCTTGTGCTAACACTACTCAGAGAACAGGGGATCCTCCCACACTCTGAGTAATAACTTCTGGTTGTGGGGCTCAGAAAAGGCACCAGACCTGCACTGGCCAGCACCTCACCCAAAACCAACAACACCTCCAATGCAACAGCACTAACAGTCACCAGCAAGGGCCCCCCACTCCCCACACCCAACTGCCTTGTCTCAGCCATGTGGTGAATACCCAGAGGGAGATGGATACCTCTGAATCCACTAACATTTGGATGGAACTGCTGCACCTCAGCCTCCACAGTTCAGTAGACTCCAAACCTCAAGTATTCAGAGAACAAAGTCAAGATCCAATACAAGTACCCCAGAGTTAGACCACACAGTCCAGGAGTTGGGAGCTGAACATTGGCCCCCTAAAATCTTCCAGAAATGAAACCAGTTGGCAGAATCCACCTTATGCCACAATCAAATCCTCAAGTTCATCAAATAGGATAAAAGAAAAAAAAAATCCAAAGGTGAACAACCTCAGAGGTTGAAGGTAGATAAGCCCACAAAAATGAGAAAGAATCATCACAAGAATGCTGAAAACTCAAAAAGCCAGAGTACCTCCAAATGAATGCATCACCTCTCCAGCAAGAGTTTGGAACTGGGCTGAGGATGAAATGGCTGAAATGACAGAAGTAGAATTCAGAATATGAATAGGAACAAAGTTCACTAAGCCACAGGAGTATGTTGTAACCCAAAGCAAGGAAGCTAAAAATTGTTGTAAAATATTGCAGGAGCTGACAGACAAAATAGCCAGCATAAAGAAGAATGTAACTGACCTAAGAGAGCTGAAAAACGCACTACAAGAATGCCATAGAGCAATCACAAGTATTAATAGCAGAAGAGACCAAGTAGAGCAAACAATCTCAGTGCTTGAAGACTGCCTTTCTAAAATAAGACAGGCAGACAAGAATAGAGAAAAAATAATAAAAAGGAAAGAAAAAAAAACTCTAAAAAATATGGGATTATGTAAACAGACCAAATCTACTACTGATAGGTGTCCCTGAAAAATATGAGGAGAATGAAACCAACTTGGAAAACATATTTCAGGGTATATCATTCATGAGAACTTTCCCAACCTAGCTAGAGAGACCAACATTCACATCATTCACATTCAGGAAATACAGAGTACCTCTGTAAGACACTCCTTGAGAAGATCATCCCCAAGACACATAATCATCACGTTCTCCAAGTTCAAAATGAAAGAAAAAATGTAAAAGGCCAGTAAAGAGAAAGGTCAAGTCACCTACAAAGGAAAGCTTATAAGACTAAAAGCAGACATCTCAGCTGAAACCTTACAAACCAGAAGACACTGGGGGCCAATATTCAACATTCTAAAAGAAAAGAAATTCCAAACAAGAATTTCATATCCAGCCAAACTAAGCTTCATACGTGAAAGAGAAATAAGATCTTTTTCAGACAAGCAAATGCTGAGGGAATTTGTTACCACCAAAGCTGTCTTACAAGAACTCCTGAAGAAAACACTAAATATAGAAAGGAAAGACCATTATGAGCCACTACAAAAACACACTGAAGTACACAGAGCAGTGACACTACAAAACAACCACATAAACAAATCAAAAATAACCAACTAACATCATGATGACAGAATCAAATCCACACATATCAGTACTAACTTTAAATGGAAATGGGCTAAATGCCCCCAATTAAATGACGCAGAGTGGCAAGTTAAAGAACCAAGACCCATTGTTATGCTGTCTTTAAGAGACCCACCTCACATAAGATAACACACATTGGCTCAAAATAAAGGGTTGGAGAAAAATCTACTAAGCAAGTGGAAAACAGAAAAAAGCAGGGGTGGCAATCCTAGTTTCTGACAAAGCAGACTTTTAACCAACAAAGATTATAAAAGAAAAAAGAAGAGCATTACATAATGGTAAAGGGTTCAATTCAACAAGAAAATCTAACTATCCTAAAAATATATGCACCCAACACAGGAGCACCCAGATTCATAAAGCAAGTTCGTAGAGACCTTAAAAGAGACTTAGATACCCACACAATAATAGTGGGAGACTTTAACACCCCACTGAAAATATTAGACCACTGAGACAAAAAAATTAACAAAGATATTTAGGACATGAACTCAGCACTGGATCAAATGGACCTGTTAGCTATCTACAGAACTCTACACCCAAAATCAACAGATTATACATTTTTCTCATTCCCACGTGGCACATAATCAAAAATTGATCATATAATTGAAACACTCCTCAACAAATCCTAAAGAACTGAAATCATAACAAGCAGTTTCTTAGACCACAGTGCAATCAAATTAGAAATCAAGACAAATTCACTCAAAACTATACAGTTACATGGAAATTGCATAACCTGCTCCTAAATGACTTTTGGGCAAATAATAAAATTAAGGCAGAAATCAAGAAGTTATTTGAACTAATAAAAACAAAGATACAACATACCAAAATCTCTGGACACAGCTAAGGCATTATTAACAAGGAAATTTATAGCACCAAATGCCCACATCAAAAATTTACGAAGATCTCAAGTTAACAACCTAACATTACAACTAAAAGAATGATAGAACGAAGAGCAAACAAATCCCAACGTTAGCAGAAGAAAAGAAATATCCAATATCAGAGCTGAACTGAAGGAGATTGAGACATGAAAAAGCATTTGAAAGAGCAACTAATCCAAGAGCCATTTTTTGGGGAAAAATTGTTAGCTAGACTAATAAAAAAAGAAAGGGAACATTCAAATAAACACAATCAGAAATGACAAGGGGGATATCACCTCTGATCCCACAGAAAGAGAAACAACCATCAGATTTTATTATGAACACCTCTATGCACATAAACTAGGAAATCTAGAAGAAATGGATAAATTACTGGACACACACACCTTCCCAAGAATGAACCAGGAAGAAATTGAATCCCCGAACAGACCAATAACAAGCAATGAAACTGAGGCAGTAATAAATAGCCTGCCAACAATAATTTTAAAAAGCCCAGGACCAGATGGATTCACAGCTGTATTCTACCAGATGTATAAAGAAAAGCTGGTACCATTCTGATATGGTTTGGCTGTGTCCCCACCCAAATCTCATATGTATTGTAGTTCCCATAATCCCTATGTGTTGTGAGAGGGACCTGGTAAGAGGTAATAAAATCATGGAGGTGGTTTCCCCCATGCTATTCTCATGACAATGAGTAAGTGCTCATGAGATCTGATGGATTTATATGGGGCTTCCGCCTTCCTTTGATGCTCATTCTTCTCCTTCCTGCCATCATGTGAAGAAGGATGTGTTTGCTTCCCCTTCCACCATGATTGTAAATTTCCTGAGGCTTCCCCAACCATGTGGAACTATTGGTCAATTAAACCTCTTTCCTGTGTAAATCACCCAGTCGTGGGCAGTCCCTTATAGCAACAAGAGAATGAACTAAAACAGTAAATTGGTGCTGCAGTGAGTGGGGCACTGCTGTAAAGATATCTAAAAATGGAGAAGCAACCTTGGAACTGGGTCAACTGGGAGAGGCTAGAACAGTTTGGAGGGCTCAGAAGGAGACAGGAAAATGTGGGAAAGTTTGGAACTTCCTAGAGACTTGGAGGGCTCAGAAGACAGGAAGATGTGGGAAAGTTTGGAACTTCCTAGAGACTTGCTGAATGGTTGTGATGAAAATGTTGATAGTGATATGGACAGTGAAGTCCAGGCAGAGGTGGTTGCAGATGGAGATGAGGAACTTGTTGGGAACTGGAGCAAAGGTGATTCTTGCTATGATTTAACAAAGAGACTAGTGGCATTTTGCCCTTGTCCTAGATATCTGTTGAACTTTGAACTTTAGAGAGATGATTTAGGGCATTTAGGGAAAGAAAAGCAGCAAAGTGTTTAAGAGGAAGCAGAGCATAAAAGCTTGGAAAATTTGCAAGCTCACGATGTGATAGAAAAGAAAACCCATTTTCTGGGTAGAAATTCAAGTTAGCTGCAGAAATTTGTATAAGTAACCACGAGCTGAATGCTAATCACAGAGACAATAGGGAAGATGTCTCCAGGGCATGTCAGAGACCTTAGCGACAGCCCCTCCCATCACACTCCTGCAGGCCTAGGAGGGAGAAGTGGTTTCCTAGGATAGGCCCAGTGCCCCCTACTGTATGCAGCCTAGGGACTTGGTGCCGTGCATCCCAGCTGCTCCAGCCACAGCTAACAGCGACCAAGGTACAGCTTGAACCATGGCTTCAGAGGGTTCAAGCCCACACCTTGACTTCCATGTGGCATTGAACTTGCAGGTGCACAGAAGTCAAGAATTGAGGTTTGGGAACCTCCTCCTTGATTTCAGAGGATGTATGGAAACTCCTGGATGTGCAGGCAGAAGTGTGCTGCAGAGGTAGAGCCCTCATGGAGAACCTCTGTTAGGGCAGTGAAGAAGGCAAGTGTGGGGTCAGAGCCTCCACACAGAGTGCGCGCTGGGGCACTGCTTAGTGGAGCTGTGAGAAGAAGGCCATGGCCCTCCAGACCACAGAATGGTAGATCCACCAACAGCTTCCACCATGTGCCTGGAAAAGCCACATGCACTCAATGCCAGCGCATGAAAGCAGTCAGGAGGGGTCTGTACCCTGCAAAGCCACAGGGGCAGAGTTGCCCAAGGCTATGGAAGCTCATCTATCACATCAGCATGCCCTGAATGTTAGACATGGAGTCAAAGGAGATCATTTTGGAACGTTAAGGTTTAATGACTGCGCTATTGAAATGTAGATTTGCACAGGGCCTGTAGTTTCTTTGTTTTGGTCCATTTCTCCCATTTGGAATGAATGTATTTATCCAATGTCTGTATCCCCATTGTATCTAGGAAGTAACTAACTTGCTTTTGATTTTACAGACCCATAGGTGGAAGGGACTTTCCTTGTCTCCAATGAGACTTTGGATTTGGACATTTGAGTTAATGTTAGAATGAGTTAAGAGTTTGAGGGACTGTTGAAGAGGCATAATTATGTTTTGAAATGTGAGGACAAGAGATTTGGGAGGGGCCAGGGGAGGAATGACATGGTTTGACTGTGTCCTCATCCAAATCTCATCTTGAATTGTGGTTCTCATAATCTCCACATGTCATTGGAGGGTACCAGTGGGAGGTAATTTAACCATGGGGGATTTCCTCCATGCTATTCTCATGATAGTGGGTAGGTTCTCACGATATATAATGGTTTTATAAAAGTCTTTCCTCTTCACAGGGCTCTCATCATCTCCTTCCTGCCATCATGTGTAGAAGGAAATGTTTGCTTCCTCTTCTGCCATAATCTTAAGTTTCCTGAGGCCTCCCCAGCAATGTGGAACTGTAAGTTAATTAAACTGCTTTCATTATAAATTATCCAATCTTGGGTAGCAGCATGAGAACAGACTAATACACATTTCTACTAAAATTATTCCAAAAAATGGAGGAGGAGGGACTCCTCGTTCATTCATTTTATGAGGCCAGCATCATCTTGATAACAATACCTGGCAGAGCTACGGCAAAAAAGGAAAACTTCAGGCCAATATCCTTGATGAGTATCAATGCAAAAATCCTTAAGAAAACACTGGCAAACCAAATTCAGCAGTACATCAAAAATCTTATCCTCCACAATCAAGTAGGCTTTATACCTGTGATACAAGGTTCATCCAACATACACAAATCAATATGTGTGATTCCTCATATAAACAGAACTAAAGATAAAAACCACATGCACATGTATCTTCATTGCAGTATTATTCACAATAACAAAAACATGGAAATCAACCTAAATGCCCATCAGTGATAGACTAGTTAAAGAAAATGTGGTACATATACATTACGGAATACTACGTAGCCATAAAAAAGAATGAGACCATGTCTTTTTCAGGGACATGGATGGCGCTGGAGGCTTATATCCTTAGCAAACAAGCTCAGGTCCAGAAAACCAAATACTGCATGTTCTCACTTATAAGTGGGAGCTAAATGATAAGAATTTATGGACACAAAAAGGAAACAACAGACAGTGGAATCTACTTGAGGGAAGAGGGTGGAAAATGGAGAGAAGCAGAAAAGATAACTATGGGCACTAGGCTTAATACTTGGGTATTATATAATCTGTACAACAAACCCCCTGACATGTGTTCAGCTATGTAACAAACCTATACATGTTCCCCTGAACTTAAAATAAGGTTAAAGTAAAATTCTCATCAAAATATACAATAAAGAAAATGAATAAGCAAGCCAAATACTGGAAGAACGTGGTTGCAAATCATAAAAGACTAGTGTTCAGGAGATATAGATATAGATACACACACACACACACACACACACACACACACACACACACACACACACACACATATATATATATATATATACCCAATAAGTTAATTATAAAAAAACTAACAATGAAAATAAAAATTGGTTAATAGAGGGGTGGAGCATGATGGCAGAATAGAAGCATATGCTGGTCATCTCCCCGCTCTTGGAACACAAATCTTAATAACTGTCTCTACACAGAAAAACATCATCACAAGAACCAAAAATCAGGTGAGCAATCGCAGTCCCTGGTTTTAACTACATGTCATGGAAAGAGGCATTGAGGAGGGTAAGAAAGACAGTCTTGAATTCCAACGCCACCCCTTCCCTATCCCCCTACAGAAGTCTTCAAGGGAGAGAGAATTTGTGCACTTTGGGGAGGAAGAGTGTAGTCACTGAGGGACTTTACATTGAAGTCAATGCTGCCTTGTCACATAAGAGAAGAAAGCCACACTGGGCTCAGCTAGCACCTGCACATGGAGGGAGAATTTAGACCCACCCCAGCCAGAGGGGAATCGCCCCTCCTAGCCGTTGGATTTTGAGTTTCTGGACAAGCCTCGTAACCATGGGCTGAAGTGCTCTGGGGTTGCAGGTGAACTTGAAAGGCAGTGTAGGACACAAGGACTGCAATTCCCAGGAAACTTTTAGTGCCAGGCTGGGCCTAGAGCCAGTGAACTAGAGTGGCATGTGACCTAGGGAGATATCAGCTGGCACAGCTAAGAGAGGGCTTACACCTTTCCTCCCCTAACATCAGACAGTGCAGCTGGTAGCAATGAAAGTGACTCCTTCCTTCTGTTTAAGGAAAGGAGAGGGAAGAGTACAGAGGATTTTGTCTTGCATCTTGGATACAAGTTTACCCACAGTAAGATAGGGCACCAGACAGTCTTGAGACCCCATTCCAGGCCCTAGCTGCCAGATGACATTTCTAGATGCACTGTGGATAAAAATGGAACCTACTTCCTTGAAGGGAGGAACTCAGTTCTGGCAGCATTCATCAACCACTAACTAAAGACACTTTGGGCCCTGAATAACCACTAGTGACACTCAGGGAGTATGCTATGTCCCAGATGTGAGGGCTATACTAAAAGACTCCTGTTGGAGAAAAGCAGAGGGAAAAGTAAAGGGGACTTTGGTACCCTAGATACTAGCTCAGCCACAGTGTGGAGGCCAAGGTGCGTGGATTGCTTGAGCCCAGGAGTTCGAGACCAGCCTAGGCAACATGGCAAAACCCTGCATCTACTAAAAATGCAAACATTAGTCTGGCATGGTGGCATGTGCCTATAGTCCTAGCTACTTGGGGGTCTAAGGCAGGAGGATGGCCTGTGCCTTGGGAGGTCAAGGTTGTAGTGAGCTGTAGTGATATGTGATCACACCACTGCAACTCCAGCCTGGGTGAAAAAGTGAGTCCTTGTCAAAAAAAAAAACAAGGGCTAAAACATACCACCAGAGAAAATTATTTTCACTAAAAGGAAGGAAGGAAAGAAGGAAGACTGCAAAACAACCAGAAAACAACAAAATGACAGGAGTAACTCTCTACTTATCAATAATAACATTGAATGTAAATAGACTAAACTCTTCAATCAAAAGACATAGAGTGGCTGAATGGATAAAAAACAAGAGGCCACAATCTGTTGCCTGAAAGAAACACACGTCACCTCTAAAGATAAACAAAGACTGAAAATAAAGGGTTGGAAAAAGATATACCATACCAATGGAAACCAAAAAAGAACAGGAGTAGCTATACTTAGACCAAATAGATTTCAAGACAAAAACTGTAAGAAGAGAAAAAGAAGATGTCTTATATAATGATCAAGGGACCAATTCTGCAAGAAGATTGAAGGATTGTAAAGATACATGAACCCAACCCTGGAGTACCCAGATAAATAAAACAAATATTATTAGATCTAAAGAGAGGGATAGAATCCAATACAATACTAGCTGGAAATTTCAACACCATGGTTTCACCATTGGACAGGTATCTCAGACAAAACTCAACAAAGAAATATCAGACTTAATCTGCACAATAGAACAAATGGACCCAATAGACATTTAGAGAACATTTCATCCAACAGCTGCAGAATGCACATTCTTTTCTTTAGCACATGGATTATTTTCAAGGATAGGCCATATGTTCAGTCACAAAACAAGTCTGAAAACATTTAAATAATTGAAATAATATCAAGCATCTTCTCTGGCCACAAGTAAATAAAACTACAAGCCAGTAACAAGAAGAATTTCTTGGAAATTAAACAATACACTTGCAGTTGTGGAGCTGAGGGTCCCAGCTTCTGGCTTAGTGTTGGCTGGAGGTTGCCTTTATCTCCTTGCCATGTGGTCTTCTCAACATGGCTGCTTACTTATTCCAAGCTAGCTAGGGAGAGACAGTCTCTAGAAAGAGTCTACTGGCAAAATAGGGATCTATATAACAAAATTATAAGAGTCATGTTTCATCACCTTTTCCACATTCTGTTGGTTAGAATCAAGTTACAGGAATTCCCTACACTCAATGAGTGTATAATACTAGCACATGAACACCAGGAGTTGAGGTCCATGGGGGAACCACTCTAGAGTCTGTTGGTACAATGTTTATAAAAGTTGTATTCACAATAGCAAAAAACTGGAAACAGCAAAGCGGTTTATAGGAAATTTAGTGAACAAACTTTGGTGTGTAAATACAAAGGAATACAATTCAACGATGATGAGAAACTATTGATACATGCAGCATGGATAAATCTTCAAGACATGTTTATCAGTGAAATAAGCCTTTCACAAAAAAAATAGTGTTCTATGTTATTCAATTTGTGTGAAATTTTACAATGGGAAAAACTAATTTATGGAGAGAAAAAACAGAACAGTGGTTGTCCCTAGGGGATGGGGATTGAATGGGTTGGGAAAGGACATGAGGGAATTTCTCGATGAAGTGACATTCTATATCACTTTTATAAAGTAATGTGCCTGACTGGGGAACTCAATTTAAATCTCTAAGGTGGTGGGAGTCATGCTGGATCAGTGACACTAACAAAATGCATGCTAAGGATTTTTCCTGACTTTGTCACTTAGTTAGGTTTCAAAAATGTTTCTAAGATAAAGCTAATGTGACAGTCTTCATTACAAAGCAATTTTAAATAATAAATGTAGAAGAAATTACGGAATTAGGAAATCACCATTTTGTAACTCCCAATGTAATAACTGATCAGGTAATAATTATCAGTGGATATTAAAACAATTCAGTGAAAGAATATTGGAGAACAGGATAATTACGTGGTCTTAAAGTATCACCTCACAGATTACATATTGATTGTAGAGGAAAAGATACCTTACGCTGAAAAACTCTGGCATGAACAACATTAAACAAATTATCAGACTTAGCATGACTTGGATATAAATGAACTGAGAATATATGCTGTTCATGTTATACAAACGGAAAGTATATGGAACTGTCTGTGAATTTTTTTTTTTAGACAAAAATGTTTAACTTGAATCTATTCATGAGGAGACTATCTGACATACACGACCTGAACTCTTTAAAAATGTCAATTTTATAAAAGACAAAAAGGCAAGAAGGGCTATTTCATATCAAAGGAAGCTAAAAAGATATAACATTCAAACACAGTAAGGGATTCTTGAATAGATCCTAGGTTTAAAAATAAAGCTCTAAAGGACTTTGGAAGAACAGCTGGGGGAGTCTGAATATATACTATTAGATAATATTTTTTGAACAATGTTAAATTTCTTGGATGTGATACTGGTACTGTAGCTATTTAAAATATTTCTTATTCTCAAGAGACACATACTGAAATGTTTAGAGATGAAGTTTCAGGCTACCTGAAACTTTTTTTCAGATGCTTCAGGAAAATAATAGATAATAAGGATATATGCAAAATAGATGGATAAAGTAAATTTGGCAAGATGATAATTGGCAAATCTAAGTTAAGTGTATGCATGCTTTTCTTTCAGCTTATCTGTAGGTTTGCAATTGCTCAAATTAAAAAACTTGGTGGGACTGTAATTCCAATTCTAGCCATGACAGAATACTTAGTGCCAGACTTTCCCTTCTACTGTACCTAACTATAAAACTTGAAAAAGTATATGGAACAATAGTTTGCAGCTATTGCAAAATAGGCAGCACAGGCAACAATTGGTGACAGAAGAGAAAAACAGGAGGTGAGGCTAATTATTTCCTGGTTTTTTGCCAAGAGGCACTTTCCAGACTGCATCACAGGGAGCTGGAGCCCAGAGCATGGCAGTCTTGCTGAACTGAAGAAATAGAGAGTAGAGATAGGTACTAAGTATTGTAGGTGACTGAAAATTTTGAGGCAGAATAACAGACAAGAGGAAAATAAACAATGAAGAGGCTCTAGAAATTTACAGAAGGGTCACAGTAAATATTTAGATGAATGCTAAGCTATATATATACAAAGCGGAAAGTAACTATTGAAGATCCATGAATTGAATGGAGATTCCAGTTTGTGAAGTACTAGTAGTCATTAAAGTTATAACCAACCAGAGAGACGAAACATTACTGAATTACATTAACATTCTGATGAGACTTGAGAAAAAAATCACACCAAAGGTACAAGTCTATGTCCACTCTAGAACAAGCACTACTTTAGATCTGCTCTAATGAAACTTAAAAACAAGCCTCAAGAAATCAGCAGATGCACAAGTAAACTAATGATCTGCCCAAACAAAAATTCAATATGCCCTAAAGGACTATAACAAAAGAAATTTAAGACTACAGAATTGACAACATGTAATTTAAAAAATACCAGACCTGTGAGGAAACATGAAAATATGACCCAAAATGAGAAAAGAAACCAATCAGTAAAAATCACCTGGAAATGATATAGATGTTAAAATTAGCAGAAAATTACTTTAAAAGAGCAATTATAAATAAATTCAAGGATTTGAAGAAAAAGATAGACATATGAGTAAAAAGATGGAGAGATTTCAGCAGAAAAAAGGAAGCTATCAAAACAGAACCAAATGGAAATTTGATAAATGGAAAGCACAAAACAGAAATTAAAAAAAAAATCAATAGATATGCTTAACAGCAGATTAAACACTAACAAAGAAAAGACCAATAAACTTGAAGAAAAGGCAACAAAACTATACAAATGAAAGCCTGGAAAGAAATAAAGCCTGAAAAAAATAAACATTTTCAGTAACCTCAGTGATACTATCATGTAGTCTAATACACAAATAATGGGTTTCCCAGAATAACAGGAGAAGGATTGGGATAGATAAGTACTTGAAGAAATAGTGGCAAAAATTTTCCAAAATTTATGAAAAATATAAATCCACAGATCCAAGAGTCTAAACATCAAGCAAGGTAAGCATAAACAAAACCACATCTATGGACATCATAATACAATCAAATATAAAGAAAAAAGATATATTACATAAAGAACAATAATAAGAATGTTGATTTTTCATCAGAGACACTACAAGACAGAAGAAAATGAACAGACATATTTGAACATTTGGGAAAATAAACACTACTGATCTTCAATTTGATATCCAGTGAAAATATCCTTCCAAAATAAAGGTAAATTAAGACATTTTCAAATAAATCAAGTTGACCTGAACTATAAGAAACTACAAGAAAGGAATAGTAACAGCTGGAAACTCAGCACTTCAAAAATTAATAAATAGCCTTAAGACAAAGATAAGATCATAGTATAAAATGTAAATCGCCATACTATGCAAACCCCACTCATAAGAACGTTGTAGTCAATATGAAAATAGTAGTCTAAGAATAGTCCTCAGGACACAAATATCACTAAAAAAAAAAAGGTTAGTTCATGTTTATAAAACTGTAATGTATCAAAAAGGCATAAAATTCTTAAGTGTATATGCACTTAATAACAGAGCTCTAAAATATATGAAGAAAAACTGACAGAACTATAGGAATAAGTAGGCAAATTCACAATTGTAGTTGGAGATTTTAACACTCCTCTCTCAGTAATTACTAGAACAGCTAGACAAAAAGTCAGTTATGGTATACATTATTTGAATAACACTATCTACCAAGGTAACCAAATTCACATTTATAAGATACTGTCTGTGATGACCTGAATGTACGTATCCCCTCAAAATTTATATAGTGATATCCTAAACACCCTAGTTCATGGTATTAGAAAGTGGGGCCTTTGGGAGGTGATTAGGTAATGAAGGTAGAACCTTTGCATTTGGTATTAGTGGCCTTATAAAGAGATCTCACAGAGCTAGCTAGCCTCTTCCACCATGTGATGACACAGTGAGAAGGTGCTGTCTGTGAGGAAGTAGGACCTCACTAGACATCAAATCTGCCAGGACCTTGATCTTGGACTTCTCAGCCTCCAGTACTGGGAGGAGTAAATGTTTGTTTGAACATTCCATATTCATAGACTGGAAGAATCAATATCATTAAAGTGGCCATACTGCACAAAGCAGTCAGTTTTAATGCTATTCCTATTAAAACACCAACATCACTTCACAGAACTAGAACAAAATATTCTAAAATTCATGTAAAACCAAAAAAGAGCTCGAATAGACAAGTGATCCTAAACAAAAACCACAAAGCTAGAGGTATCACATTACTCCACTTCAAACTATCCTATAAAGCTACAGTAACTAAAACAGTGTGGTACTGGTACAAAAACAGACACATAGACCAATGTGAGAATGCAGAAATAAAGCCACAAACCTACAACCATCTGATCTTCAACAAAGTTGATAAGAATGTGAAAAGGACTCCTTATTCAATAAGTGGTGCTGTGATAGCTGGATAACCATATGCAGAAGAATGAAACTAGACCCCTACCTTTCACTATAAACAAAAAATAATTTTGAGGTGGATTAAAGATTTAAATGTAAGACCTGAAACTATAAGAATCCTAGAAGAACACCTAGGAAACACCATTCTGGATATCAACCTCTGGAAAGAATTTGAGACTAAGTCCTCAAAAGCTATTGCAACAAAAATAAAAATTGACAAGTGGGACCTAAGTAAACTAAAGATCTTCTGCATACCAAAAGAAACAATCAGCAGAGTAAACAGACAGCCTATAGAATGGGTGAAAATATTTGCAAACTATGCATCTAACAATATAGATTCTAACATCCAGAATCTATAAGGAACTTAAATCAACAAGCAAAAACAAAGCCATTAAAAAATAGAAAAAGACATGGAAAGACACTTCTTAAAAGAAGACATACAAGCAGCCAGCAAACATGTGAAAAAATCCTCATCACTAATCATCTGAGAAATGCAAATGAAAACCATAATGAGATACTATCTCACACCAGTCAGAAAGACTATTACTAAAAGTCAAAAAATAACAGATGCTGGATAGGCTATGGAGAAAAGGGAGCACTTATACATGGATGGTGGGAGTGTAAATTAGTTCAATTCCTGTGGAAAGCGGTTTGGAGATTTCTCAAGGAATTTAAAATACAACTACCTTCAACTCAGCCCAGCTACCCCATTAGTGGGTATATATTTGAAACAAAACAAGTACTTCTACCAAAAACACAGATGCACTCACATATTCATCACAGTATTAATCACAATAGCAAAAAGACATGGAATCAACCTAGGTGCCCATCAATGGCTGATTGGATAAAGAAAATGTAATAAATAAACAGCATGGAATACTCTGCTGCCATAAAAAAAGAATGAAATCATGTCCTTTGCAGCAACATGGATGCAGCTGGAGGCCATTATCCTAAGTAAATTAATGCCAGAACAGAAAACCAAGTACCACACGTTCTCACTTACAGGTGAGAGTTAAGCATTGAGTACATATGGAAATAAAGAGATCAACAATAGAAACTGGGGGTGCCTAGAGCAGGGAAGGGGGGAGGGGCAAAGTCTGAAAAACTAACTTTGGGGGTACTGTTCTCAGTACCTGGGTGATGGGATCATTTATACCCCAAACCTCAGCATCATGCAATATACCCTAGTAACAAACCTTGCACATATACCCCCTACATCTAACATAAAATTTGAACGAAAAAAAAATCAATTATCTATGTGTTCTCCTAAGTGAGCTGAAAAAGATGACTAAATTAAAACTCAAACATGTAGAAGAAAGGACTTATAAAGTTAGAGCTGAAATGAATAAAACACAAAAGGAACGGGCAATAGAGTAAATCAAAGCAACAAAGAGTTATTTTATGAAAAGCCCTTGAATTTAAAAAACACTAGTTGGACTAGAAAGGGAAAAAGAAAAAAATCCACAAATTGTAAAAAACCCACAAATTATTGATAACAAACAAGAAAGGGAAACATTTTTATGAATCCTACAGATATTGCCAGGATATTGGGATATATTGTGAACATCTTGATGAGAATAAATGTTACAATTCGATAAAATGAACAAATTAATTGAAAGACACAAATTACCAAGATTGATACAATTTTTTTAATTGAGATCAATGTATATCTAACAAATAAGATGAAGTGGTAATTTAAAATGTTTCTATATGGCTTTAATGGTAAGTTGTAGTAAATATTTAAACAAGGAATAATATTAATATTATATAGATTCTCTCAGAAATAGAAGAGTGACGTTTCCCAATTCATTTTATGAGGGCAGTATTATCCTGCCATTAGTGAGGAAAAGACATTAGAAGAAAACCACAAACTAATTATCTTTATAAATATACATCCAAATTATTCTTAACAACAAAATATCCATAAATTGAATATAGCAAGATAGAAAAAGAATAAGACATTGTCATCAGTAAGAATTTATCTCAGTAATTCCAGGTTGGACTAACAAGAGAAAATAGGTCAATGTAATTCAACACTTGAAACAGAATAAAAAAGAAAAAAAATTATAAGATCACCTAAGTAGATGCAGAAGAAAGATTTTACAAAATTCAACATGCATTCATAGTAAAAACTCAAGAAACTAGGAATCAATAAGAAAGTCACTCAATTTGATAAAAGGCATATACCAAAACACATGGCTAGTATCAAACTCAGTAGCAAAAGATTAAATACTTCTCTTCTAAAATTGGAAACAAGTCCTAGAAGTCTGTTTTTACTGGGGGCCCTAGCCAGGGAAACAATGCAAGGGAAAAGTTAAAAACCAAAAATATTGAAAAGGAAGAAACTAAACAGGCCGTATATGAAGATGACATAATGTGGCATGTGCCATGAAATCTACAGAAAAGCTACATGCACTAATAGATGAACTTAGCAACGTCATACAATACAAGGCAATATCCAGAAAGCAATTATATTTATATATTAGCAACAATTAACAATGAAATTTAAAATATTAACATTTGCAATAAGATCAATACAATAAAATACTTAGAAATGAACTCATTTAAATATGTGTAAGACCTCTATACTGAAACACATTTCTGAGAAAAACACAACACATTTCTGAGAAAAACCAAAGGAGACCTAAATAACGGAAGACAGGCAGTGTTTATGGATCACAACATTCAACAGTGTTAAGGTGTCAGTTTTCCCAAAATTGATCGGGTACATATGGAAATACATCTCAATGCAATCTCAATTAAAATCCCAGCAGCCTTTTTTTTTCATTAAACCAAAAGAGAACCTAATTCTAAAATATATGTGGAAAAGCAAATGACCCAAAACAGCCAAACCTATCTTGCAAAAAGGTAAGACAAAATTGGAAGACTGATGCTACCTGATATCAAGGCTTACTATAAATTTACAGCTATCAAGACAGTGTGGTAGTAGGTCAAATACAGACAGATCAATCAATGGAAGATAATATAGACCATATTAGATCCATACTTGTACATCCTATTGATATTTTACAAAGGCACCACAATTCCATGGATAAAGGAAAGTCATTTCAACAAATGATGCTGGAGTAACTGGACACATATATGAAAACAATGACATACAGATCCAATTTCAGATCATCTCTCTCAAGTTCAAGGTTCCACAGATCTCTAGGGCAGGGGCAAAATGCTCAATAGATGCAGAAGAAGCATTTTAAAAAATTCAACATGCATTCGTAGTTAGACTCTAAAATATAGCAAGAGTCACCTTTATTCTAGTTTGCAAGCAGTTCCTCATCTCCCTCTGAGACCACATCATCCTGGACTTTATCATCCGTATCACTATCAGCATTTTGGTCAAAACCAGTAAGTCTCTAGGAAGTTCCAAACTTTCCCTCATCTTCCTGTCTTGTTCTGAGTCCTCCAAACTGTTCCAACCACTGCCTGTTACCCAGTTTTAAAGTCGCCTTCATATTTTTGGGTATCTGTTGAGCAGCACCCTACTCTCTGCAGTACCAATTTACTGTATTAGTCCATTCTCACATTGCTATAAGAAAATACCTGAGAATGGGTAATTTATAAAGGAAAGTGATTAAATTGCCTTAGTTTGACATGGCTAGAGTGGCCTCAGGTAACTTACAATCATGGCAGAAGGCAAAAGGGAAGCAAGGCACCTTCACAAGGTGGCAGAAGGGAGAAATGCTCAGCAAAAGGGGAAGGACCCCTTATAAACTATCAAATCTCATGAGAATTCACCACCGTGAGAACAGCATGAGAGAAACTGCCCCCATGATTCAATTATCTCCACCTGTTCTCTCCCTTGACATGTGGGGATTATAGAGATTATAATTCAAGGTGAGATTTGGGTGGGGACACAAAGCCTAACCATATCAAAAGGGCTCAAATCTAGTATATATAAAAGACTCTTTCAACTTATTAAAACAAAGATAAATCAATGCAATAAATGATCAAAATGCTTAAACAGCCATGTCACAAAGGAAGATATATAAATGGTCAATAAGCACAATGAAAAAGTGCTCAACATCATTAGGTAATAGTTGATCAATACAAATTAAAACCATGATGGAATACCACTACATATTCACCGAGATGGCTAGTATTTAAAACACTGACTATACCAAATGTCAGCAAATGTGAAAAAACTGACACTCTCAAACACTGCTGCTGGATATAGAAAACATTAAACCACTATGAAAACAGTTTAGCAGTTTCTTATAAAGTTGAACACATTCCCTCTGCTATGGACTGAAAATGTCCCTCGAAATTCATATATTGACACTTAATGGCCAGTGTGATAGTATTAAGAGGTGAGGCCTTCAGGAGGTTATTAAATTATGAGGGCAAAGCCCACATGAATGAGATTATCAGCCTTATAAAAGGGCTGGAGGGAATTCGCATTTGTCCCTTTTTGTCCCACCATTCCTTCTGCCATGTGAGAATACATCTTGGAAGCATAGAGTAGCCCTCACCAGACCCCAAACCTGCAGGTGCCTTAATCCTGGACTTCCTAGCCTCCAGAACTGTGAGAAATAAATTTCTATTGTTTCCAAATTACCTAGTCCATGGTATTTTGTTATAGCAGCACAGACTAAGACACCCTTCTTATGACCCACTAGTATCACTCCAAGAAATTTACACAAGAGAAATGAAAATATATATCCACAAAAAGCCTCTTATAAGAAAATGCATAGCAGGTTTAGTCAAAATAGGAAAAACTAGAAACAACCTAAATGTCTGTCAACAGGACGATAAAATAATTGTGAGATATGTATGCAATGGACTTCTACTCGACAATAAAAAGGAATGAATTATTGATACCTGCCAGAACATGGATGAAGCTCAAAAACATTATGCTTCTCAAAAGAAGCACTCTTACTATATGATTTGATTTACATGAAATTCTAGGACAGGCAAAGCTAATCTATAGTGAAAGAAGTCAGAGCAGTGGTTGCTTCTGGGGGACAGTCAAGGGTTAATGGGGACATGGTTCACAAAACTTTTTTGAGGTGTTGGGAGTATTCTACATATATATGAGTATGTGAGCTATAGAAAGCATTTGTCAAAACTGGTTGATCTGTACACTTAAGATCTGTGTCTTTCACGCTAAGTAAATTAGAGTTCAACAGAAAAAAGATCTAGAGCATACAAACAAGAAAAGTGTTGATAGTAGAAACAAAGAATATTTTAAAACATAATGAATTAAATTTAATTAATAGTATTTGAAATCTCACTACTTGTTCCTGAAGTTAAATCACATTTTTCAGTATGCTATCAGAGGTAATTTCCTCTTTACGGTTAGAATCAAAATAAGTTTCAGAACTTTAAACTCAATTTTGTGCTAAAATCTTTATTTCAAACAATGTATCTGGGGAAACAATATTTGCCCATAAGCATGGAAGGATTGATAAAATATCTAGAAAAAAAAAGATATTTCATAATCAGACCTGCCCAATTTTCTAATGGAGATCCTAAAATTTTTCAATGTTACATAAAATTTTTTAATGTAGCTCATTTGGCTGTTGAATCTTTCTATTTTTAGTAATCCCTGTGAAAATAAATATTATGGTCCTATTACACATACAATATATAGTTTTTGTTAGCTAACAACAACTAAAAAACTGGTCACTCAAAATGTACAAATGCATACTCGTCTGAAGTCAGAAATTCCAAAATGTTTCCAAGAATAAGTTGAAAATCTCAAGGTATTTTGAATCATATTTCATATAAGCTCTATTAAAGCCATTGCACTAAATACCACCAAAACCGATAATTTATAATTCTGATTGGCTGAGTCAGACCATTCTTCTTACTAGTTTTGTTTCTGTTTTAAACTACTGTTTGATTTCATGCACAAATAGTAAGCATATGTCTATGATACACACTAAGTCATATATATGTATATTTTAGGTCATCTTCATAACAATTAGAGTCTCTTACACAGTATTTTGTAGTCTATAGAACAGCTGTCAATCATCAGCATCTACAAATCTAATTGATAATTTGTGATGATCGGTTTCAAACATGGTACATTTTCCAAAACCTTCAAAAAGTTGAAGTGTCTTAATGAGAAACACATTTTTAGAACCCACTTCAAAAATGTGACAAAGAAGGAAAAGAGAAATCTTAAAGTAGTAAAATCTGCTTACTTTATTTGTGATGTCCATGTTTTCTTCAAAAGCTTAATTGAGCTGCATTGTTTTGAGTTTTCACTTTCAATTAACATCCTCTACAAAGCGTGAACTTACAGAGCCTGGTTTTAGCAGTTTCACACTTAGCAAGAAAGTTTCTGCCTGTGTATTGTGAAATAATTTAAATGAAAATGCTATAGGCATCAAGTTACAGCTAAAAGAAAGGAGTACAAAGCTGTGCTTAAGTTTACTTCTATTAGAGTAGGGCACCTGAATTTAATTTGGCTAAAATAAGCTATCTCCCTGCTATTTACAAATACATGCATGTGTTTACTGTTTTGATTCTAGGGCACATAAAATAGGGTATGCTAAAAAATATGACCATGCTATATCTGAAATACCATTTAAAAAATTATTTCATCTGTGAAAATATGGGCTTGTTCCAGCATGATATTCCCCTTAGCTTACCTTACACTGGATGCTATATATCAAGACACTAAGACATTGCATTTTTTATAAGCAGATTATTATTTGTAAAGATTAGCTGGTTTTAGTTCTGGGAAATGTTATAAAGTGTTTTACCACACTTCATAAATAAGAAAAATATTTGATAGGGTAATTCACCAGTTAGAGGATCACAAAATCCTTCAAAGGTCACTAGTTTTATTTTGCAAATGTAAAATAAATGTCTGGACTTTTGTCATTTACACTTAACAGAATTAAATGCACATAATCACATAGCTTTGAATTCTGACATGAAATTCTGAATCCTTTATCTATTTTGCTGATAGCATGAGAATCTACTTCCACAACGGTATTTGGTTCAATGTATACCTTCCAATGCTTTAGCATTACTGCACAAGCAGAGATGAAAGGCAGCTTATATTGTTGAAATGTTCTCTAAGTAATAGGTAAAAATCATGGTAATTCAAGTCATACTTCCTGTGACCAATACCTCAGAACATTTTAAACAGAGAATGGATATTAATGAGGTCAAGTAAAACAATTTCTCTAGCTAACCTTTTCATGTTGTGCATGGCAGCATTAAAAATGGTGTAAAGTGGCATTTAATTGCCTTCAAACCTTCACTCTTCTGAAATCTGAGATTCTAGAGAATTCTTACGTCTATCTTGACCCCATTTTAAATGGCACTGTTCTCCCTGGAGCTGTATAGGGGTAGACTGGCATTACCAGAATCCGAAACTAAGGAAAAGTTAAAGAGTAGTCTGTCAGCAAAGTTGGAAGGAATCACTGTATATGGATTTTTTTTTCTTCTCGGGTCACTACCTTCTATGATACTTAAGAATTACAAGACTAATATAATAAGGAAATTACCTTTACAAGCAAAAAATACAATTAGTAGATGTCAGTTTGCAAACTGTGAAAATATAACACATATACATTTATTTTTTCATATTCTGCAACTTTACACCTTACACTCAGCACTTCCCAAAACCCCAGGGGATAACTCATAACATCATACTATCAAGACTAAGAATAAAAATAATGCTTTGGCTCAATGATATAACACCTTACTTGCAGCATTCTCTCAAAATAACAAACTGATTTCATCAGTTGATATGTTGATCAGAATACTACGCAAAATTTTCTATTTCTTTTTTTGGCGTTTAAGAAAAGGGTATTCAAGCATTTTAAAAACAGAAATGAAACTTCTAATACATAAAATTGTGTTTGAGTAGTGTCTTTCTTCAATGACTTAATTTAAAACCATGGAAAATTAAATAACAAATGAAGAATGGCTACGAATTTCACTGGAAGAATTAGAAGTGAATGCTGAAAAGCATGCAGTCAAGTTTCAGAAGAAAAGACATCCTAATCTTGCAGTCTTCACCCCTATGTGGCAAAAATTGCTTTGGAAATGACAAGGAGAGATAGTACAATACGAATCCCTGTCAGAGAGCTGTGGCAATAATATTCTGGGTCAAACCATTATACTCAATATGCCTCCTATCAAAATAGCCTATATGGTGCCCAATAAAACTGAAAAGCTGGAGTTGTGATTGTGAAAGTGCTGCAGATTAATGAACAATTCACCCTGTTTGTGTTTTCTGGAATAAAGTGGAGTGGATCTCAGAGAGCCTTGCAAGAGCCCATACCCAGGAACAATGAGGTGGAAAAAAATGAAAGAGACGAAGAAGAAAAAATAACCCCGAAAATTTTGCCAGAGAGTCCGTGAGGACAAGTAGAAAAATATGGCACTTTTCTAGTCTTGCCATCAGCAGCAGCAGTAATCCTCACAGTCCCCCAAGTTAGTGTTAAAGCTTCAAAGCAGGATGCGAAATCTTTTCACAAGTTTTCTTAAAGCTTTGTCAGTGACAAAAACGCACAGGGCATATTCTTACACAGTTTGAGTAAGGAAATTTAGCAATACTATGAACTATTAAGAATGTTAAAAGAATCTATGGTGCTAGAATACTGCTTTGTATTTAAAGAACTTATTCAATGACTGCATATACTGCCAAAAGAAGGCGTTAAAGTCTAGCTTGTCTCCTTACCTTGATAATTCAGCGCGAGATTAGAAGGCATGAAATGATTGTTTTGTTTCTATCAAATGACCAAAAGAAGAGGTAATTATTTGTTAAGAACTTATCTTCCAAAGTCTCTGTTAGAATTACCTTCTGCTGGATTTGATTGTGTCGGTGCTTAAAATCATTCTACAAATCAGTAAAGAATCTTGAGTTGCTGGGCTCAGAAAAAGAAGCACACGCAATTTTCCTCCTAGATAGGCTGCCCACTTACCTCATCTCCTTTTGCTACAATCCGTCCTGCAGTGGGGAAAATGGAGAAATTGTAAAACGAAGCTATGTCTGATTTTTGTCCTTCAATTTTTACGCAGTCAATTTTTTGTTAAAAAGTGAGGTTCGGAATTTATTCTCAAGGGATGTCAAATTGTCAGAATTATTTTGCCACAAGCTTCCTTCACACAGGAGTCAGCTTTGTCTAAGAAGCTCTCATTGGTGTCAACATAATGCTTTTGATATATGTGGTATCTATTGTCGCTTTCCCTACTTTCCCTAAGAATACAGTATTTGCTTCACGTAGTTTTCACGCAACTGCATGTAATATTTTTAAAAGATTATTCTATGTATGTTTCACTGCACTTTACCTTGCTTGAATGAACTTCTTAACCCATGTTGATTTCTATTTTCGTATTTTCCCACATGTCTTTAGTACATACATTTTTTTTAGGAGATTGCCTGTTGTATTAAATTAACTGCAGGCAATCAGGGGATTTGTTCTTGCAAAGTCTCAAAATTAGAGATTAGCGTATTCATTCATTCAAGTTTTACTGAACGTTGTGCTATATACTCTACTAGACACTAGAGATAAAAATATAAATAAAGTGCAGGACCTGCCTGATGAAACTTGCTCTGGTATAACTACAATAGGAAATGATAGATGCTATGGTAAGTGGCTCTGAGGGATCTAACTCTGCTTGGGGACAGTGGAAATAGGTAGTGGCTTTTCAAAGAGGTTATATTTAAAGTGAGTCTTATAAGAAGGCTAATAGTTCCCAAGAAAGATAAAACAAGAGGGAGCAACATAGCAGCATGGAGAAACCATTCAGATACTAAGTAGGTGAGTGTGTGTTTCTTCTTGGTGCATGATACTGTAAAGTGTAGAGTTAAAAAACAAGTGACTGTACCTGAGCACCGCCCTCCCTAGATTCTGGTTTATTGAGCTATGATGAGTAAAGGCCACTTTTAAAAGCTCCCTGGTTATTCTAACCTGCAGCCAGAGTGGAAAGCCACTGCTTTATACAGTTGGGAGCTATTGAAGGATTTTAAGCAGAACAATGAATGAAAATGTAAGAAAACAAAACTATTGTTTAGACTGAAGAAATGAAAGATTGAAGGCTGAGATACTGGTAGAACAATAATACCAAGATGTAAGTCTTCAACTGTTGCTAACCTAAAACAAGGTTTTCACTTGTACCAAGCAAAATGGTATAAAATAGTACAAAACTAAGGATAAGGTAATAAGTTTCCTGTAAAGCTGGATTCATTCTATACGTAGGATTATTTTCTATTCTGATGTAATATCATCCCTCTGATTTTTGCTGTTTATTTTACAAAATAATGGTGAATATAGATGTTACCCATATCATTTTTTATGGCTTACTTAGCAAAATAACAATTTTGTTTTTTACAATTGGAAAGAAATATAATTTCCCTATGCTTTTGTTTGTCTTTACTTTCACAATTGAGATATTAAATGCATACTTTGAGGTGTGTATAATGCACACATATTAAATGTGCAACTCAATTCATTTTTACATTTGTATATACCTGTGTACCCACAACCCACATGATGATATAGAATTTGTCTAGCACTCCAGAATGTGTCCTAGCACCCCATTCTATTTAATTTCCACCCCTCCACCATTGGCAACCAATGTTGATGTATAGTAAATTAGTACTGTCTATTCTTCTACTGTTTATAAGTGGAATCATATAGTGCTCATGTTTCTGTGACTGGCATCTTTCAGTCAACATAATATTTCTTTGATTCATCCATATCGTTGTATAAGTTTCAGCAGAATTCTTTCCTTTTTATTGTTCTGTAGTATTTCAATACATGAATTTACCACAATTTGTTTGCCCATTCTTCTGTTGATTGACATTTGAGTCATTTCTCATTTGGGTTATTATGAATAAAACCACTATGCCCATTATTTTATGAGTCTTTTTGTGAACATATCCACTCATTTCTCTTGGTTATGTATGTGGGAGTAGAATTTCTGGGTCATAAGATAAGCATATATTTAACTTATTCTAATATAAGCTTCTGTAATATATTTAGCATATGTTAAGAAGATGCCAAACAGTATCAACTAAATTTATTCAGAGTTGCTGCATAAACTTACACTTTCATCACCAATATATGAAAGCTCCAATTATTCTACATGCTTACCAACAGTTGGTGTTATGTATTTTTAATTTTTACCATTTTGGTGGGTATATAGTGATATCTCATTGGGGGATTTTGTGTGTGTGTGTGTTGGGTCATCTAAACAATATTACTGTTTTTTTAGTACTTATTTTATCTATTTATCTGATCCATGGATTAGTAAAACTTCAGTTTCTTACATGTAGCCATGATGACATAGTTGTGGTAACTTTTAAAATTGGGCTATAATTCACATGCTGTAATTTTCACCCTTTTAAAGTATGCAATTCAGTGATTTTTTAAATATTCATAAAGTTATACAACTATCAACAATACATAATTCCAGAATATTTTCTTCCTGCAAAGAGAAACCTCATGCTAATTAGCAGTCACCTCCCATTCTCCTGGGACTCCAATTCCTGGCAACCATTAATCTGCTACTTTTGGTCTCTGTGGATTTGACTATTCTGGACACTTCACATAAATGGAATCATACAGTATGCTGCCTTTTGCATCTGGCTTAAGTTAGCATAATATTTTCAAGTTCCATCCATGTTGTAGCATCTATCAGGACTTCTTTTTTCTTGTTGGCTAAATAATATTCCATTGTATGAATATAACACATTTTGGTTATCCATCCATCAACTGGTGGATACTTGTGTGGTTTCTGCTTTTCACTATTATGAATAATGCTATTATAAACATTCATGTATGAGTTTTTCTGTGGGCATAGTTTTCTGTTTTCTTGGACTTAGATCTAGAAGTGAAACTGCTGGATCATGTGGTAACTATTTGTTTAACTTTTTGAGGAACAGCCAAGTTATTTTCCAAAGAGGATGCACATACAAGTTTATGTTCCCACCAGCGGTGTATTAAGAGCTTAATTTCTCCACATATTTGCCTACACTTGGGATTTTCTGTCTTCTTAATTAGAGCCATCCTAATAGATATAAAGTGGATATCACATTGTGGTTTTGTTTATTTTCTTGAGTAACGATATTGAGCATCTTTATATGTGATTATCAGCCACTTGTGTATCCTTCTGTGGAGAAGTGTGTATTCAAATCCTTTGTTCATTTTTAAATTGGATTATTTGTCTTTTTTTGTTAATGATACCTGAGAGTTTTTGTTATAGTCTAGACACAAATCCTGATAAAAAGATGTTCTTAGCTTAATGGAGTCAAATTTCTTTCTTTATTTCATCTTATATGGTTTTGTTTTATGCTTATCTTTTTCTTTTCCTTATATAAAATTTTTAGAATACCACTCCGTAGTCATAAAGGTATACTCCTGTTTTCTCTAGAACAGAGTTTGACCACTTTTTTTCTATAAAATATAAGATAGTAAATATATATGGCTCTACAGGCCATGTCATCTCTTTCATAACTATTCAACTCTGCCGTTGTAGCATGAAAGCAATCATAAACAATACACAAATGAATGGGCTGGCTGTGCTCTGCTAAAATTTTGTTTACAAAAAGAGGCAGCGGTCTGGATTTGACCTAAGGGCCATAGTTAGTTGATGTCTGTTCTAAATTTCCATCGTTTTATTTTTAACATTTAGGTCCATGGTCCATCTAACTTTGATTTTTCTGTGCAGTTAGACATAGGTATCAGGTCCATTTTCTTTCATATAAAAATTCCGTTACTCTAACACCATTTATTTAATAAAATTGTTCTTTACTGCACTTAATTACAGCGAAATCTTAGTTATAAGTCAAGTGACTCTGTATGTGTGGGCCTGTTTCTGAACTCTTTTCTGTACCATTGGTCTATTTGTCAGTCCTTCCATTGATACTATACTGCCTTAACCATAATGGGTTTATAATTAGTCTTGAAGTCCAGGGACATAAACTCTCCATCTTTGTTTCCTCTCTTTCAAGATTGTATTGATTATTCAATACTTTTGCATTTCAATTAAAATTTTATAATCGGCTTGTCAGTTTATACACACATATACACTTCCACACACTGTAGTGATTTGATTGAGACTGCATTTACTTTATAGATCAGTTTTGGACGAATTGACACTGTAATACTATTGTGTCCTCCAATCAATTCATAAACATGCTATGTTTTTCAATTTATTTAAATCTTTTCAGTGTCTCTCAGAATTGTCTTGTTTCAGGTATAATGGTTTGCCATATCTTTCATTAGATTTAATTCTAAGTACTTGATGATTTTTCTTGCTACTTTAAATGACATTTTAAATTTTATTTGCAAAATTCCTTATTACTGTATGGAAATGGAAGTATTTCTCAATCTTGACTTTTTCCAGGTGACCTTGATAAATTCACTAATTAATGTACTTGTATCTGAAATTCAAAAGTTTTAAAACAAATGAAGAAACTACTGAAATTCTGCAGGGTAGAGGTCATAAAAACACAAATTAAAATGATGAGTGTAAGTAGAGATTTGAGAAATGTATATATGAATCCATAGTAACTGAAATGTGTATGATAATGCAAATGGAAGAGTAGAAGCAATCTATCAGGTTTCTGCCTTGGATAGATGAGTTATTAATGCTGCCATTTACCAAGATAAAAAGCAAAGGGAGAAGAAAATGCTTTGGAAAAAGTAAGATTCTTTTTTAGTCAATTTCTTTGAGTTTGCTATAAGATGTCCAAGAGAAAATTTCTATTAGTGAATTGAAAATAGAAATCTGGACTTCAGCTATTGGAAGTTGTTAGAACACAGGTAATAGTTGAAGCCAAGAAAAAATAGTCAAAAAGAAGAACAATGTGTAGAGTGAAAAAATAAAAGAGCTAATGATTTTAATACTGGAAATTACCAATATTAAAAGGAGCATTGAAGGGAGAAAGGCCAACAAAGGAAAACAAAAAGAAATACACAAAAGAGAACTAAAAAGGGGTAATCGCAGAAACCAGTGAAAAGATTTTCAAGATGCAGAGCATGTCCAGCAATATCAAATGTTGTAAATGGTCAAGTGAGAAAGGGATTGAGATTGAAATTACCAATTTATAAGTCACTAATTACTTCTTTCAGAGTTATTTCAGCAATATGATGGGAATGGAAACTAAATTCATGTGGGTTAAACTGAAGATGACGAAGTGAAAGACAATGTGAAAAATATTCTTCATAAACTGATGTGAAGAGAAGGAGAGAAGGCTCTAGAGTGACAAACCGAAGTCAGTAGGTTCAAAGGAAGGTATTTTGAAAGAGAAATATTTTATCATACTTATATCTCTAGTGGAAGGGCCCAAAGAGTTTGAGGATACAGGTGTAAGAGGAATAATTGATGGAGCAAGGTCTTGCAGTTGATGAAAGAGAAGTGGATCAGATGCGTAAATACCATCTGAATTAAACTAAACTTACATGTCATTTGAATAAATAGAAATATAAATGCTTGGGGGTTAGCAGACAGCAGCTGGATATAAATTTATAGCTTCTAATTTTTTCTTCTCCAACATCTAGTCTCCTGCATCTAATGTCTATTTAACATCTTTGAATTATTTCTAAATTGTCCTCAAATAGGTGAAAAATTTTCCCTATACTATTTGAATTTTATCTCCTTTCACATATTACATACAGTACTATATATGCCTTAAAAGCCTTTAGAAAGTATTTATTCCATGGTAACATGCCTTTAATTATGGGTGCAATAATCAAGTTACAGATTTAAGTAATTTGTGATGGTTTGGTAGTGATAACAATTTATAAAGAGCAGGCATCTATCCTTTCCCTTGCTACATTACCTACCAATAACCTCTACCTCTCCATCTCCTCAAAATACAAAATTCCAAATAGAGGCCGGGCGTGGTGGTTCACGCCTCTAATCCCAGCACTTTGGGAAGCCAAGGTGGGAGGATCACCTGAGGTCAGGAGTTGGAGAGCAGCCTGGTCAACATGATGAAACCCCATCTTCAGTAGACATACAAAAATTAGCTGGGCATGGTGGCACATGCCTATAATCCCAGCTACTTGGGAGCCTGAGACAGGAGAATCACTTGAACCTAAGAGGTAGAGGTTGCCGTGAGCTGAGCCCATGCCATTACACTCCAGCCTGGGCAACGAGAGTGAAACTGTGTCTCAAAAAAAAAAAAAATTGCAAATAGAATCTAGTTACTAGTAAAGCAATGAAGCACCGTATGTTCTGAAGGTTTTTATCACAAGTTGTTTACTAAGAAGGTATGCAGACTTTTTAAGAAGAGTGTCAATTACTTGCATTTAATACACTAAACATCAACAAAGAAATAATAAATTTTAGTAGAATATGACAAGTAGTTAATGTCAGTGAGGATGTTGAGAAACATCTGAGAAGTGGAGGTATATGATTATAGTCATCAAAGAAACTTTGAAGGCAATAATTGAAATTTAAAGGTTCAGATAATTATAACAGAAAATGACCAGTCAAGATAATCTTTAAGATACTTCCTCAGTATGCATGTAACATTAAGACAGCATTATACAACTCAGATTTATTCCCTGAGCTGATCTCTATAGAAAAGCAAGTGAATATTTCTAAAAGTTTCTTTCTGCATTTACTACAACATGCAAAATACACAGGTGATGAGTGGGGAGTTAATAAATAGATGAGTCTGAGTTCCTAAATTAATTCATTAGTGTAATATTCATGGAATATATTTTCCTTTCAATGCACACACATAATTCATATTAGCATTAGTGTGAGGAATTTATACTTGCATGAGAAGAATATAGCAATCAACATGCAAAAGTCTAAGGATTCTTCGTGAAGGATTTACTATTACACTGAATATTGCAAAAGTGATGTCTGCATGACACCAAATGGAAATATTCATCCAAATATTTTTTAATAGCTGCATATTTTATACTATAGGTAAACTGTATAAAATATGTATTGCATTTTATCCGTGCAAGAAAAAGGCAACTAAGATTTGTTAAAGACAATTTGTTAAAAGCAATCATGTGCCAAGCGCGGTGCTAAATCCCTGACAAGGATAGTTATCACCACAAAAATATTCTGTGAAAGCATCCCAAAACTCAGTGGCTTAAAACAACAATCATTTATTCCCATTAGTCTGTGGGTCAGTTAGGCATTGGATGATCGAAGTTGGGCACAGCTTGCAATTTTTCTCATCTCAAGCTGGCTTTGCTCATGGATCTGGAGGTTGGCTAGGAGTTGTCTGATCTAGGCTGGGCCCAAATAAGGTGGTTTGTTCTGCCCCAGTGTTTGTTCTTCAAGAACCAGCAAGAATATTTGTTTTATGCTGATGGTAAAGGGAGAAGACAGAAAACTGAATGGAGTAAGAGTTTGACATATTTTATCACATTATGTCCTACAACATGCCATTGACTGAAGCAAGCTACATGGCTAAGCTCAAGTCAAGGGTTGAGGAAATAACACTCTGCATCTTTAGTGGAAGAAACTGCTAAGTAACCAGGAAAAGGGCCTGGATATAGAAAAGGGTAAAGAATTGGACCATTAACAGAATCTGAACTATACACTATCCGACTTAATCCTCAACACATCTCGGCAAAATAGTTAGCATTATTTTCCTCATATTACAAGTAGGAAATGGGATCATAAAGAGGTTAAATGACTCTCCCAAGTCATAGAGGTAATAGGTTGCACAGTTAATGCCAAAGTTCATAGTCTTTGTGGTTGTTCCAATATATCATTTCTTATGCATATTGTTTGGAAGTTTACAATTGAAATGAGGTCTGTCAACTGATACAGAAATGTTAATGGCAGATCCACCATAAACCCATACATACAATTGTAACTATAGAATCATTGAATAATAAAAAACAGCCACTTGATTGAATCAATAGAGCGACGTTTAAACCATGTGTTAGTTTTAAATTGCTCATAAATGCAATATCTGTGTCACAGAAGTCCAGGACAACATGATTTCGTCCTTGTAAACTTCTCTTATTATCCCCAGTTGTGAAGAAACCACATAATCTTTTTCTCTCTCTTTCTGATTCTAGGCTGGTGGATAGTGAGAAAGTGGGCTGTGAAAGCAGACTCATGATAATTGCACACAGATACAAACATAGTTTTAGAAGAGGAATAATTTGAAGGAACATATGTCATGTGACCTTGGCTTTCTAAATAAAGTATATTAATGGTAATACTATCATTTACTCAAAGATAAACAAAAACATATTCAAGTCTCCTCTGTCTTAAGTAGCAGTATACTTTTTCCTGCCATTCCCTGACGTTACTATTGTAACTTTCCTTTTCCATTCAATGCCAATCTGTATTTGTTGCTGCCGCTACCTGGTAACACATTCCCTGAATGCCTAGCTTTCTTCTTTGTTCTGCTGAGATTTGCTCTTTCTAATGTTATCTTTCATCTCTCAATCACCAAACAGTTTTATCAGTCCTCATTCTCTTGGCCCTCTTTCCAGTATGTGATATTTTCCTACTCTTCTACCACTGGAAACTCTATATTTAGAAGAGGTGCAAAGATGTTAAAATGTGGGCACTGGACCCAGTCTGCCTGGATCGAACCCTGACTCTTCCATTTCAGAGTGCTATGACTTGAGAAAGTCAGTGAATCTCTCCAAGCCACAGCTTTATTATCTGCAAAATAGACGGAATTCTAGTACCATAGAACCAAAATGTGATATGGGGTTGTTAGGATTAAATGAGTAATACCTAGTAAGTACCTTGCAAAGTGCCTGGCACACACTAAGTGCGCAATAAAAACTCCCTCCTTTGATGATATTACACTGTCCTGTTTCCTTCATCCATTTTTGAACATACTGACTTTAATTCCTCCTCCCAATCCCTATTTCCTTGTGTTTCCCCTTCTATTTCTCTCACACTATTTTTAAATCTTACCCAGAACTCATACTGATGCCCCTAAACTCTCAAATCTATTTCTGGTCTAATCACCTTCCAAACACTACTCCTTATTTCAATTTAATACAGTTTTCTCCTATTCAATTTTCTACTGACAAACAGAAAAACTCAGTGGTCTCATCATATAATCCCCTTAGATTCTTTAAGATCACATTTTTCTTGCCTTAGCGTTCTTTTTGCTAAGCTGAATAATTCCAATCCCTTTAACCTTTTCTTGTAGAGCTTATTTTCCACTCCTTTGAAATTCTTTATTATACTTTTTTGTACTCTCCTGTATCTTTCTATTCTTTTTACAGTATAAAAATTCACTCTTCATAATACTTTAAAAATGTTTTGACTAATGTTGGATACAATGGAAGTGAAATCTAACCTTGGGCGTTAATCCCCTACTGGGTTCCCTTATTCAGTTTGTGGGTAATAATAGAACTTTCCTGCTCTGCTTGATTCTAGCAGATCTGTTCCAAAGGATAAAAAGGTAAAATTAATATAATTTTTTATAATAATAATCATGACCTCAGTCAAAATGACATAATCATGACCTCAGTCAAAGTTGTAAGTTTTACCCATGGCAATTTGCCATTTATTAATTCATATTGTGTGCTATATGAAGGGATCTCAACAGAAAAGAGTCCAGGATTGGTCACATCTCGGTTTATTCCACATTCCAGAAGTTCGGGCTTCTAGGAGTTTTAGGAACTGTTGGTCTTGCAGTTACAACTATGCTAGAAACAGTCATATTGTATAGCTCTACTGTGTATAGGTTGACTGTAAAGAACTGACAAGAATCCAGAACACTTCAAATTTACAAACTTCCTGGGTGCTACCGGGAAGCTTCAAAAGCACTGATAAGAAGCAGGTTGCAGACATTAAGCAGATATTGACTTGTATTGAAGACAGTCACCCAACATATTGAACTGTGAGGTAAATATTGATCTTATCTCAGATCAATATTTACTGCAAGAAGTAACGCATCTTGGTGCTGACCAAAACCCCAAGTTGAGGTATGTATCTTTATATACATTCCATTACCAAAATTAATTGTGACAAGAATTTTTCTACTTTTTTTGACATCTGAGAAATATTTACAGCAACTCCAGAAAGGAGATAGCACTTCCTGTTTTATTGCTGTGGTCCATTTACTGCATATCTATTAATCTAAAGAAAGAACCAAAGAATATAAGTTGTTGACTTTGTTATAATTACCTTTGTGCTTTCTTCCTGGAAAAGTTTACAACTTACTGTAATTGGAAATAGGAACAAATTTTGGAAAGAGAAGACTCAGCTTAACATTTTGGTCCTAACATTTACTAAATATTTGATCTTGGAAAAGATTTTAAGCACTCTGAGACTCAACTATACAGTGGAGAAGAATATCAATGTCTGAATTATCAGGGTATGAGAATCAAATGAGATAAACTTATCTCTCACTACCACTTTATATCCAAATGTCTTTAAGGGGTTGCCTAAATATACATTTTTCTACATTTTTCTAGTCCCTCTGCACTCACCCACCTCTCAACCCACAGCAATCTGTCTTCCATAGCAATCACCAAATTAAAGCTGATCTTCATTTGCCATCTATTTCTTCATTGATAAATCCAATGGATTCTCAGTGCTTACCATGTTTGACTTCTTGATCACATTTCTCACTCTTATTCTTCCCCTAATTGAAAGATTACTATTCCCTGACTTCTAAGCCTCTGTGTTCTCCCGAGTTTCTGTTTACCTCCCTAAGGTTATTCTTTCCCAGTGTTCTTCAAGAGCTGATCCTCCGCTACCCAGCCATTAAAGGTTGCTGTTTTTGATTACTCTAGACCAAGCTCTCTTCTCTTGTCATTATGCACACTCTCCCTGTGTGATCTTACTCAGTCTTATGGTTGACCATTACCACCTGTGAACTGTCAACTCCAAAATCCATAACTTGTGTATTTATTCAAAAACCAAATAGTACATATTATCAACCCAGAAATCTTTCTGGATTGTCAGACATGTGTATTTGACTGTTCATGATGAGTTTATTATTTTTCCAATAAAACCAGATCCTTCCCATTCCGTGTTCTTTATATTTATAACCAGTTGCTCCAGCCCAAAATGTGGGTGTCATCCTTTATCTTTGCCACTTCCTCAATTTCCACAATAAACCAGCAACCTATTTTGATTGATTTTACCTTTCTGAATGAGGTGAGTGAAAGAACTACGTAAATAAATGAGAACATTCTAGGCAGAGGAGACAGCAGGGTTGTACTCAAGGAGTACAGCAAGGAGGTCAGTATGTCTAAAATACATTGTTCTTGGATGTGGTGATAGAAAAGTGATAGGGAATGAAGTCTGAAAAGTAGAGGGAGAACTCACTTACGGTCTTGCTCAAATGTCACTTATTGGAGAGGTCTTCCCTGACTACCCTCTGTAAATTAACATTGTCTACAATCACATTTTGCATGTTCCCATTTCTTACTGATATGGTTTGGCTGTGTAACCACCCAAATCTCATCTTGAATTGTAGTTCCCATAATCCCTATGAGCTGGGACCCAGTGGGAGATAACTGAACCATGGGGGTGATGATTTTGTAAGGGGCTTCCCCCTACACTCAGTTCTCATTCTTCTCCTTCCTGCTATCATGTGAAGAAGGTCATGTTTGCTTCCCCTTCTGCCATGATTGTAATTTTCCTGAGGCCTCCCCAGTTATGCAGAACTGTTAGTTGATTAAACCTCTTTCCTTTATAAATTATCCAGTCTCAGGCAGTTCTTTATAGCAGTGTGAGAACAGACCAACACAGTAAATTCGTACCACATAGAGTGGGGCACTGCTGTACGGATACCCAAAAATGTTGAAGAGACTGGAGCAGGATAATAGGCAGAGGATGGAACAGTTTGGAGGGCTCAGAAGAAGACAGGAAAATGTGTGAAAAGTTTGGAACTTCCTAGTGACTTGGAGGGCTTGGAAGACAGGAACATGTGGGAAAGTTTGCAATTTCCTAGAGACTCGTTAAATGGCTTTGACCAAAATGCTGATAGTGATATGGGCAATGAAGTCCAGGCTGAGGTAGTCTTAGATGGAGATGAGGACCTTGTTGGGAACTGGAATAAAGATGACTCTTGCTATGTTTTAGCAACAAGACTGGAGGCATTTTGCTTCTGCCCTAGAGATCTGTGGAACATCAAACTTGAGAGAGATGATTTAGGGTATCTGGCAGAAGAAATTTCCATGCAGCAAAGTATTCAAGAGGTAACTTGGGTACTGTGAAAAGCATTCAGTTTCATGTATTCATGAAGATATGGTTTGGAATGGGAACTTATATTTAAAAGGGAAGCAGAGCATAAAAGTTCAAAAAATTTGCAGCCCAATGATGCAATAGAAAAGAAAACCCCATTTTCAGAGGAGAAATTTAAGCCTGCTGCAGAAATTTGCATAAGTACCAAGGAGCTAAATGTTAATCCCCAAGAAAATGGGGAAAATGTATCCAGGGCATGTCAGAGGTCCTCACAGCAGCCCTTCCTATCACAAGCCAGGAGACCTAAAGGGGGCAAACATACAGCTGAGGCCATTGCTTCAGAGGATGCAAGCCCCAAGAGCTGGTGGCTTCCACATGGTGTTGGACCGGTGAATGCACAGAAGTCAAGACCTTAGGTTTGGGAGCCTCCACCTTGATTTCAGTGGATATATGGAAACACCTATATGTCCAGGCAGAAGTTTGCTGCAGGGATGGAACATTCATGGAGAACCTCTGTTAGGGCAGCATGGAAGGAAAATGTGGGGATGGAGGCCCCACATTTCCTGTGTCTGGAAAAGCCACAGACATTCAATGTCAGCATGTGACAGCAGCTGGGAGGGGGGCTGTACCCTACAAAGCCACAGGAGCAGAGCTGCCCAAGGCTATGGGAATCCACTTCTTGCATCAGCAGGACCTAGATGTGAGATGTTAAGTAAAAGGAGATCATTTTGCAGCTTTAAGATTTGACTGCCCTGCTGGATTTTGGACTTGCATGGGGTCTGTAGCCCATTCATTTTGACCAATTTCTTCCACTTGGAATGCGTGTATTTACCCAATGCCTGTAACCCCATTGTATCTAGGAAGTAACTTATTTGCTTTTAATTTTACATGCTTATAGGTGGAAGGGATTTGCATTGTCTTAGATGAGACTTGAGGCTTTTGGACTTTTGGGGTTAATGCTGGAATTAGCTAAGACTTTGAGGGACTGTTGGAAAGACATGATTGTGTTTTAAAATGTGAGGATATGAGATTTGGGAGGAGTCAGGGACTGAATAATATCATTTGTCTGTGTCTCCACCCAAATCTCATCTTTAACTGTAGTTCCCACAATCCCATAAGTCATGGGAGGGATCCAGTGGGAGGTAACTGAATCACAGGAGTGATGGTTTTTAAGGGATTTTCCCCTTCGTTCCGATCTCATTCTTCTCCTTCCTGCAGCCATGTGAAGAAGGATGTGTTTGCTTCCCCTTCCACCATGATTGTAAGTTTTCTGAGGTCTCCCAGCCATGTGGAACTGTGAGTGAATTAAACCTATTTCCTTTATAAATTACCACATCTCAGGCAGTTCTTTATAGCAGTGTGAGAACACACTAATACACTAACTTTATATTATCTATAAAATGTATCGTTTGTTGATTATTATTGTGTGTTTACTCCTTATCTCCCCTAGTAGGTTCTTATTTCCAGAAGGGCAAATATCTTGTTTATGTCACTCCAATTGTTCAGAAAAATGCAGAATGCATGGTAATAACTCAGTAATTATTGACTGAATGAATGTGTAAAATGCCCGGAGCATAGTTGGTGCTCAAGAAATTGTAGCATTATTATTATTATTATTTGTGAGTAAAGTATTTTGAAATAATTAAACATGTAAGTGCTAAACTCAAGCACAAGCTCAAGGTGCTTAATTAATTGACTAGAGGCAAATCTGGATGAGAAAACCAATAGTATTCACCAGAGCTCCAGAAAATGCCATGTACACACTTCTGCTGTCCATCTCACACAAGTATAGGGCAACAGGGTTGTTCTGCTGTAGTTGCTGCTGGCAGCCGGAGATTGCTCGTGATACAAAAGCTATTCTTTGGCTCTTTCTTATGGTGTCTATGGAGCAATCTCATCAAATGGAGAGAACTCTGATGATGCTATTAGTGGCAATAGAAAGAGCAAGACCTCAGTGCAACATCACTTTCAGGCTTTCTGCATCTAACTAGTTGCTGCCTGTTTCCAAGCTCCTCAGTAGCGTTTGGTCAAGCACTTCTCATAATGCCCACCCCTGAGGCTGTGGCAGCCCCTGACACTGGCTCAGCACATTAACTAGCACAAAGGGAGTCTTTATTTTATCACTTTGTAAGGGGCAGGGCACAACACAGATTCATTTCAAACGAACTTAATTGTCTTGGGAAACTGAGCAACACGCTATAACAAAAATGTTTATATTAAATAAGAAAAAAAAATAGGAAAAACGGTTAGCTTTCTGATAAACATAAATAGGATACTATATTTAAAGCTGTCTCTGAGGAAAACAACCATGAGTTATAGCAAACAGCTCAATCAAGTTAGCTGTAGGTAGCAGTTGATCCCCTAAAGCCTAAAGATTATTGGGGGCATTAATAAGGGGAAAGGAAATGCTATTACTAGAAGCAATGGATCCCTTTTACTCTTGGGATCAAGCTTTGAGTAGTGGACTATATACTGAAGCTGAGAAGAGGTCACAGTAAAAACGGTCCTGGTGGTGTTTAGTTGCTGTGTATGTACCAGAAGCAGAAGTAAAATTAGAGCAGTATGTTCTTTGAAACTATTTAAGACTACAGGAAAGTACATACAAGATGCAATTAATTTGTCTTTTCAGTGGAATTTAAAAATTAGAAAGAGACGTTATATTTTCAGGTTTCAGGCTCAGAAACTTGTACTGGGCAGGAGGTCAAAGGTATAAATCTAAGAGCCGGGCCTGAAATGGACATGGAAGTAAGCAAACCCTATAAAATGTACAGATAGAGTCAGGTACATTTCCACTGCTAAAGAAACTCAGGGCTTAAGTTGGGTCACAGTCTCTCAAATTTCATTATTTCATATTTTATTTAAGTCAGCTAATTACTTAAATAAATGTATTAATTTTAAAAGGGAGCTATATTGTAACTGGCAGATCAATATCACTTGTTATTAACAAAGGGTAACCATACAATAAATACAATATGGATTAAACAATATTATTAAGTTCCAGCTAGATACTATTGTTAGTCCCAGTCCCTTGGCTTGAAGATCACTTTTGTCTTTTTTCAAAGAAGTATTGGCAACTGTTAGAGAGTTATTAACGACAAACCAGCACCAAACCAAGAATCTCTCATTAATGTAATCAGAACTGAATGAGCATTGAAAAGAGATTAACTTTCTCATTATGAATCATCTATTATGTGCCTGTGTCCCAACAGTACTAAGTATTCCACACTTAGGAAAACATAAACAAGTAACAGTTAAAAGTCATAGTCTAACAGGAACAAGATGTAAGAAGGAAGAGTAAAACAAGAATGAAAATGTAGGATGAACAGTCAGGGAGTGGAATATTACAGCAAATGAAGATATGATGCTATGTCAGTCAGCTTGTTTGCAGTTATACCAAGGTTAAAAATAATCTCACTGGCTTAACCACAACCAATATTTTCTCTCCCTCATAGTCCCATCAGTGACTGTGAGTCAGCTCTAGTTCTGCAACTTGTGCCTTTTCATTATGGAATCTAAGCTCAAGGAGCAGCCCCTAATTTTATCCCTTAAAGCTTCAA
Organism: Sapajus apella; assembly: GCF_009761245.1. Taxonomy (NCBI): domain Eukaryota; kingdom Metazoa; phylum Chordata; class Mammalia; order Primates; family Cebidae; genus Sapajus; species Sapajus apella. The sequence goes on along the minus strand of NW_022437038.1, from coordinate 4,008,946 downwards.
CTCAGGTACAGTGCATATCATTTCACTCATATTTCATTGCCTGAAAAAAGTCACATGGCCAAGCTTCAAATATAAATGAGGCAGGGAGTATACTCCTCCCCATGGAAATACTGCAAGTCCCATGGCAACAAATTATACTCCTATGAAGGGAGTGAATGATTGGAACCAATAATACCATCTACCATAAGGACCATGCTAGAAGACCAGGGGCAGCTGTAATTGTCACTACTATTTATGGAGCCCTTACTATGTGCCAGCCCCCTTTTAAGGACTTTACATGCATTTTTTTCTCATTGACTCCCATCAAAAACCCTATGAGGAAGGAATGCTTATCCAAGGAGAGAGCTATATCCTTCCTAGGGACTGGTGGGGAGGAATAGATGTGATAGTTACTCCTAATGAAACAATTTAAGAGAACAGCAATTTCATGAGAATTACTGGCTAAAGAGGAAGCCCCATAGTGTCAAGACATGAAGCACACAACAGAAATTCTGGAAGTTTTCCTTATGAAACACACATGAGACAATATACTGAGCCTGTTATTTTGAAGCGGAAAAGTGGGGAATGAGAGATTCTTCACTTAATAATTTGGGTAGAGAAAGGGTTTTTGTTTGTTTTTTAGTTACAAGTTAATGAAGTTTGGAATACATGAGTTAGTTTTCTTTTTAATGTAGTTTCTCTTCAAATCATTGTCTTTCAAGTAAATTGTTTAAGTCATCTTTTTTATTTCGTTGAAATTGTTATTTTATTTTTCTCTTCTCATCATTAAGGAACTTATGTAGTTTCTTATCATTAATGTAGTACCTTTTCATTAATGAATTCTACTACATTTTAATTGTTTAGTTATCTGTTCCTTTGTTCTTACTGTTTTCACAATTTTATTACATTATTCTTTATATGTTAAATTCCTTTTTATTTCATTTAATGATCTCAATTAGAAAATTGTTCCATTGCAAACATGTTGCCAGTTTTATTATCTATATATTTTTATTCCCATGTTTTATTGTTTCTTTTCACTTTTATTTTTAATTCCTTTATTTTTAATTTATTTCATATTTTCCACTTTACTTTTTAAAAAATAGATTATCATTTTATATTTTATTGTTCGTATTACATTTTCAAATCAATACTTGGAATGTGGTAAATGTAGGTCTGTGGAGGATAATTATGAATCTACTTCTCATGAAGGAGAATAGACCCCCGAGATGATGTTCAGGGACAATTCCAGGCCCAGTGTGAATCAAGGGCTAAGAAAACATATGGGCAAATAGACCTACAACATATGATGATGACTGGGTAAAATATTACACCCTGAAATTCATCACTGGCTGAAAGGTAAACAGACTTTTTCAGTTCCACTTACCAGTGAAGGTGTTTCCAATGTACACCCTCAGCCTGAGTCTAATCCTATCATACCATACTTTTCATGAGGCTGAGACCATAATTAGCAGTTTATTACTGCCAGTAGACATGACGTAGATTGGCAAGGGCAGACAAGTGTGTAGTCCTCACTTATTTGAACACTTTCAGGTGTGATTTCTACACTTGTGTTTAACAGTCCTTCAAAATTCAAACACAACACAAACAAACTAAAGGTTAGAAGAACAATATTTGGTTGCCAACTCTGTATTTCATTAAATTAGTGCATTTTAGTAAATAACCTTCTATTACCAATATTGGTTCTCAGAATAAAAGACATCTTTATAGCAAAAATAGGAGGAAATAATCTTAGAATAAAAGAGACCATTAAATTAAACAAATTGAGCTTTGTTAAAACTTAGTATACATTCATTTTCCCCTTTGCCATGTACCAATAAAAACAGAACCACAGAAAGTCACCAACCTATAGACCAGTCTTTTGAATTCATTGCTGTAAGTTCTCTCTTTTTATTATTGAGGCCAGATAAAAGTATATGCTCTAACCACTTTAACTTAGTATTTCCTAGAATTCCCTTCACAGTGCTACCTTTGTATATTACCTCTCCACTTTTATAAGAAATCCTACAGAATATTCTGCATTTACTTTTAAAAGTGTTCATTTTTCACTGTCCTGTGCAATGAACTACATGATAGAATTGAGCCATTTAAAAACTTGCCTCCCCCAGAAATGTCAGATATAGGTGACAGGCGGATGTAGGCAGCAAACCTCATGGCCATGTAGGTACCTATGCAACAATCCTGCATGTTCTGCACATGTACCCCAGAACCTAAAGTGCAATTATATGTACATATATATATATATATATACTTGCCTCCCCTTAAGAACTGATGTGGGTTTGATGGGGGCCCTTTTCATAACGTGGTAACTTATTTTGTTTGGGCTTCCAGGAAGCTCAGACCATCACTGCAACTAAATTACAAAAAATCTATTGATTTTTAAAATTAGCATACATACATTCACCCTTTTCTCTTGGTTTATATTTTCTATTTACTCTCTTATTGTACATGATATATGCCTTCACAATGCCTTTCTAGAGAGATGTGGGTTACAAATCAGTATAAAATTTAAGTAGTGGTCTCATTGCTTTCAATTAATCTCCATATCCTGTTGCCTCTATTTGACTATAAGTTTCTTGAGTGTGGAATCAATGATTGATTTATCTTTGTATTTTTGTTAGTGTTTAACACACAACAGGTAGATTAAATGCATACTTGTTAAATGGCTTGCTGGCTGGCTAGCTGGCTGGATCAGGCTTTATTTCTCTCACCTGGCTAGATGTATCATTTTTTATGTTGAATATTTTAGGACCCATATAAAGTAGAAAAACCTATGTACCAATTAATGGAAGAAATCACTAAGTGTTAAGATGTCTAATTTTAAAATAAGGCCTTCTTCCCAATTGTTGGAAAACTATTAATGATTTCTTAAGGCTAACAGCAGCATATCTGCCACATGCAAAACTATGAAAGAATGCTATACTTGTACTTAGACATGTCTCTTCCCACACTGAAATGTTGAAAAGATTTGTAATGTTGCCAGGTTTCATTTAGCTTGATTTATCTGACACTGTCGGCTTAACTAGAATATCTGGCTTTATCACATATTTCATTCAAGAATGTCATACCATTTTCATTCTTACTAGCTCCCTCATCCCTAACCCACCTTTATTATGCATCCCACATTCTAATAGTGTCCTGTTTTAGAAGCAAATTCCCTCCTCATTGAAAATCAGTTAGAAGGGTCAGCCCTTTTTTGAAAATTTCGGATACAGAATGATCGCAGTTTTATAAATGTGTCTACTAATTAGTAAGAGAACTCAGAAACCCCTTTAACTCAAACAATACTTCAGTATAGGAGTGTGGACCATCTCCAAAGTGCTCTGGAGCACTCACCCAACATCTCATTGTCTGGGCAGCTCTCTGCATCATGAATAATGTAACTATGAGCAAGTGTAGGGCTCTGAGATAAGGTAACCTAAATAGACTCTTCAGAGAGTTTTTACATTTGAAAGGGAAAAAGGTTTTCATCTAAAATCACACAGTAGCAACATGAATCATTTGCGTCACAGAAGACAGAAATTGGAGCCAACATGTTCGGCTGTTATTGAAGATTCCACCAGGTGTGTACGCTTTTTCAGGTCATGGCGAAGAGTGCAAAAAGCCATTGCAATGCAACACCTTCATAAAGGAAAGGAACGGCTGAAGACCCTTCAAGAATGGCATTACATGTTTTGGAAAGGAAGTAATTCCGTATTCAAAGACATAGCTCAGGTAGCTGTGCTACCCAGAACCCAGAGACACCCGGAAGAAGATTAACAACTGGCCACTGTGAAAAAGGGTATCTCCCTCAGATCAGAAACAATGACACTCTTTATATCTATTCAATCTAACTCTGGCTCACCTAACATGTAAATCAAGGCTTTCATTCATTTTATTATTTTGAGTTGCACATCTTGTCACAACAAATACAGTGAATTTAAAGAAAAGCTCTAGGTGAATTAATTGCTCCCAGAAGTGATTATCTTTTACTGCCAGAGGCCAGGGAAGAACTGAGAGGCAGTGAAAAGAGATCAAAATAACGCTTTGCTGTTTGAAAGATTCAGCATCATTTACTGGCAGAAGTATTAAGACTTGCCAGCAGTCAGACTTCTCATTTGCCCTTTCAAAATGCACTAAAATTGAAGCCAGAATGTTGAGGTGCAACTTATATAACTGACTCTGAAGCTGTTCAGAAATAACCTTATTCTGAAGTACCCAGTCCTAGAGGTAGTACAGATAATGTTCTGGAGTTGGATTGGGGGGTGAATATTTTACAACTGAATTACAGTTTTCAATTTTTAAAATTAACTACACATATATGTTATGCAAATAGAGTGTCAAGTTTTGGAAATGATATCCGTGTATAAAGGTATTCACTTCTAACTACATTGTGATCTGCAAGTGCTCAGTAAAACTCCTGCCATTGTCTCAAAGCAGTGTATGTCAATCTAATTTAATGATCATAAAGATCTTTCTCTGACTCTTAGGACCAGGAGTTCATTCAAGCAGACATCCCGTAGGGAGGTTTCTCAGTTGGATGGCAGGAGATCTGTGCCCAGGGGTCCTTTCATTATACCTATTTAAAACTTCTTACTATAAAGCCAAAATTCTGCTACCTTTCATGATACCACAGAGAAATTACTTTTTAAAATTTCCAAGTGATGTCTCAGCCATGAGATTATACTTCACAAAGACTATGAAAATACAGACTTGAAAATTCAGCACAGTGTTAGGCACCCAGTGGGCACTCAATAAATATTAAGATGGTGATGATGATGACACTTTGGATTGAAGAGGATGTAAATTCTGTTCTTTAAGCACTAAGAATTAGCTGAAGAGCTATGCATTTTGCAAAATGCTTACCTAAACCTGGTCAAAATCACTCAGCAACTTGTGGCAAATCCCCTTTGAGCCTCTACAGTCTCTTAAATTGCCAATGTATGATGGCCATATTTTCCTTCGAAATGACACGGGAATAAATAAAAGGTATTTATTCCTTCAGTAGAACTGTTCTTTACATAGGAAAACAGATTTTTGTAAGCTTAATAATGTTGTCATCTACATATCTCCTTTATTTTCTATATCACGTATGTTTTCCAGCTTTGTCTTAAAATGATTACTAATAGGAGTTAGGTCATGTCTGATACTCTGAAAAGTTCAGGCATATTGTATACTGTCCTCATCCTTCCAGCATCAGTATGTAAGTGATGCTCTGGAAAATGCTATTCCCATTTTAAAGATAGAATAACTAAATCTGAAAATAATTGCTGGTGATTTTATGGGTTGAGAGTATTGTCAAAATTGAAATACAAAAATGGGGCTATCGTTATAGCTCTTGCTAGCCAGAAGAGAAAGTTCTGAAAATTTTCATTATACCCTGAGTGAATACATGCTGTTTCACTCAACACTTTAGAAACAATGATATTTTGTGTAAAATAGAGCAGCAATTCTCAACAAGGAAAGTATGGCTTCCCCATGGGACATTTAATAATATATAAGGGAATTTTTGTTGTCATAATGATTGGAGGACCCTACTGACATTTAGTGACCAGAGACGGGAGATTATAGATGTCCTGAAATATACAGGACACTCCTGCACTGAGCTTGATACACCTCTTCATCTACCCCACAAAAACTAGTAGAGTATTTTCCTTCTTAGTGAATGGCAAATTTCCCCATCTAGAGGTTCAAAACAACTGTTTCATGACACAGGAGTTGTGGGAGTATGCAGATGAGTGATTATAATGAAATTGAGATTGTGGAAAAATTGAAGTCATTAGAAATGATAAGGACTAGTGAATGACAATGTCTATGGAGTTGATAATTACAGGGGAAGCCAGGTGTTATATGCAGTGCTCAAAACCTGTTTTGATTCCTGATAATGGAGGGAAAAATGTCTAGAGGAAGCAGGGTCTTAGCCCCAGTATGGGGTCTCACTCTTGACTTGTGGATGGTGTTAAGAACACCTGGAGAAGCTGAACTTCATTCCCAGTACTCAGGCTTCTTGTTGAACTCTAATGATGGGATAGAATTCAAGAAAAGGTGTGATCTGATTCCCAGTGCACAGGCCTACTAATTCCTTTTGGAGGAGGAAAATAATTACTTTTGAAGATTTGTGTGGATTTCCCTTGACCCCTGTTGATGGAGTTGAAGATGCCCTCTGGGGAAACCGGCTACAGTGCCAACTGTGAGGGTCCCATTTTGACTCCCATTAATGGTAAGCTTACCCAATAAATAGCTTTAAATACCATAGATATAGCTAACCCTACCAAGTTTTTAACTTTGGCTCAGAACTTTCTTCTGAGTATCATACTTGTATTTCCAAGTGCCTACTCAACATCTCCACTTAAATGTCTGATAAGCATTTCAAACTTGACATCTTCAAAACTGAACTTGATATTCCTCCTTTCACCCCACAAAAGCTGCAAGTTTTCCCTTCTCAGTAAATAGCAACTTTCACCAACAAGAATCTTCCAGGCTAAAAATTTGGAAAATCATTTTTTCATCACTCTCTCTCACAGTCCATCCAACTGATCAGGAAATTCTGTTGGTTTTTTAAAACTTATACAAAACCCTGCTATTTCTCACCATCTCCAGGGATAAACCTCTCATCTAGCCACAGTCATTTCTTGCCTAGATCACTACAATATCTTCCCATCTAGACTCTGAATCCATCCTTGTCTGGCCCCAACCCACCCCCAACCCCCAACTATTCCCAACACAGCATTGATTTAAATCATAAATAAAATATCATGTCACTCCTCTGCTAAAAATTCTGCAAAGGCTCCCATTCAGAGTGAAATATTTAAAGTGCTTAAGGTCATCTACAAAGTCCTACAAGATATGGCTGCCTCCCACTACCTCTCTGACCTCATGTCCTGCTACTTCCCACTTCATACACTTGGTTTTGGCTAGACTGGCTTCCTTGCTGCACCTTAACCAGGCGTGAGCCCTCATTACTGCCTCCGCACTGACTGTTCTCTCTGCCTGGAGTTCATGGTTAACTTCTTCACCTCTTTCAAAATTTTCTGCAGATACCACCTTCTCCATGAGGCCTGTCACAACCACTCTCAGTTCAAATTCCTACCACTTACCACTCCCTGGCAATTCCAATAGTTACCCTGCTCTATTCTTTCCAAAGGCACTTAACACTTTATTTAATTGGTTTACTGTGTTCATTGTCTGTCTTCTTCCCACTCCACTCCCAACTAGTCTGGCAGCTCCCTGAGGGCAGGGATGCTCGACTGTCTCGTTCACTGTTGTATTCCAGTTATCTAAGACAGTGCCAGACACTTAATGAGTTCTCAATACATATTTGTTAAGTCACTTTCAAATGACCGAACACACATTCATGTAGTTGAAAATCTCTTTTACACTATAATTTGAGGAAATAATATTCTCTGTTTTGTTTGAAACTTAAGCTTTTTTTTCTCTTTTTAAAAATCATTTAGAGGAAATCATGTCATAAACAGCAATTACACTTATGGTATTTGGGTATTTAGGTATTTAACACATACAAAGTAAACCTTGGTAGCTGTCATGTCATAATGATTTTTACCTGTACTTATAAGTATCTATTTTATGATGTCTTCTGAAGTGGTTTTGACTGAGCATTTGTATATTTAGATACATATTACTTTCTTTTCATTTACCTTTTATATTATTGACAGAACATTATATTGTTCCTCTTTTCCCCTTGAATAGTGTGTGACAGTAGGTTAGTTTTATTTCAGAATTTTAAAGGTTTTAGAAAATAAGTATTATAAAGGTAATGCAGTTTTTAGTACTTCCAGATTAATACTGCACATTTCATGTTTAGTTTGTGACTTTCCAGAGGTAGACATTTGGACATTCTCTAAAATTATGGAGCAGAGATTATAGATGAGATCCACTGATTTTTTTTTTTTTTTTTTTTTTTTTTGAGACTGAGCGCAGTACGTCATCCAGGCTAGAGTATGGTGGTGCGATCTCAGCTCACTGCAACCTCTGCTTCTCAAGTTCAAGCGATTCTCCTGCCTCAGCCTCTGGAGTACCTGGGATTACAGGTGTGCATCACCATGCCTGGCTAATTTTTGTATTTTTAGGAGAGACGGGGTTTCACTATGTTGGCCAGGCTGGTCTCAAACTCCTGACTTCAGGTGATCCGCCCGCCTTGGCCTCCTAAAGTGCTGGGATTACAGCCGTGAGCCACCGCACCCAGCCCAGAGCCACCATTGTATGAAAAGTACTCACTGGCTCCACAAATTTTCTTGCCAAGTTTAAGAAACACAATTTGCATGTCTAAGATCATAAGTAACCCAAACTTCTCTGCCAACATTAGCTACAACCACAAATTAGACAGCTTTTTGGGAAAGGCTCTGTTCCTCTCTGCTTCCCTGCACAAACCTTACAAGTCATTTTTGTCCAAAAAATATAAACTCGGGCGTGTATCTGCTTGCCTGTGTCTAGTGTAAAACACGTTCCTAGCTCTCTTGTCCTGAACTCATTTCCTGTCTATTCCTTCCCAGTCTGTCAAAGGTTTCCTTAAGAAAGTACCTTTAGAACCTGCTTTCTGACTTCTACCTCTTGGCTACACCAGTATCACCTACCCCTCCCAGGATGAAGCTCTTGATTGTATTGCATTCATCCCTATCTGCTAGATTATTTCTGTTCCTGGCAAGTTGTACCATGCTAACATACAGGAATGGCTAGCCACTAAATTTTGACAATTTCAAAGCAAACTAAAATGATTTTCTTTTTTTCTCCTAAAGTGCTTCTGCCCGTGTATCCTAGAACTTTATTTGAATGTGTGCGTACATGACGTTTTAATGCATGTAGTTACTACTCCTGTCTTTTGGGTCTATGCCAGATAAGCCTAAGATTTAGCGTCAATCCTTTTACTTCCATATATTGCAGATGACACTGCTAATGGTCGTGTTGCACATTCATGCAATTATGAATGAAAAGTCTAATCTGTGGTCTTTAGTACCAAGTAAACAGCAGATTTTAAAGTGCTTGTCACTTGTCTGAATCTCAAAGCACTTAATCAATAATGAAACTTTGATTCTCTCACATAGGTTGGCATAAAGAAACTTTGGGTGGAAAGCAGGCTGTTAATTTATAATCTAACTTCCTTTAAGGAAATCGCTGGGGTTATAAGACATCACCACCTACTTAGGCACCTGGCCATGACAATGAACTGAGCACTGCCATTCATGCACACACTCTTGCAAATTGTATAAATCATTTTAATGACCCCTGGTATTCGTGATTTAGCTTTTAGTTTCTGTAATCAAAAGAGTAGTGAATTCCTCCCTCCTTTCTGGCTGCTATTCACTCACTGCCTCCTTTTCTTCTTTCTCTCCTCACCACCCAAGTTACAGCCATGCTCTGAGCTGCCCCTAACTTTACTGCTTCACCTTCAACAGAGGGGTAGCTGCCACTGCCGACAGCAAAGTAGGAAGGAAGGAGAGAAAGAGTGGGGAAAAAAGGGTGATAGAGCGCTACTGAGAAGGAGCGCGTGAATGAGCCTGTGCTGACTTTCATCCTCTTCACACTCTCCCAATCCTTATCCCTAATAAGAGCTCTTGCCTGAGAGGCCAAGTGTTACCTGGGGAAAAGCTGCTGCTATCAAAATCATCTTGAAGCTGAGCCAAGGAGAAAACCACATCTCAACCTCTGCTTGAACTAGGAGCCGCCTAGTTCCTGGAGTGTGTGGTGGTTGAACTTGCCAAGAGTCCTGGAACTCTCCAGAGTATCAGAAAATTCAGAAAACAGCCAGACTTGCAGGGTTGCAGCTGGTCTACGAATCAAGATCTCCTTGACATCTAGGAATCTTAACATCAAGGCACAACATCAGCAGAAAGGTTTGCCATTAATGCTACTATTTTACAAACAAGATGAAAATTTTTTGTGGACTTTCAGCACAGAAACCTACCAGCTTAGTTCTTCCTCGCTGTGATAGCTGATACTGTTTGTGTAGAGAGCCCAGTAAACCAGTGGTCAGAAATCATTCTTTAGCTGGTAGCCAATGTCACAAACCCCAGCAGGCTAGAGTACATGGAAAAGTCAACATAAGATGCAATTTGTTACATCTGCCAAGATATTTACAGGGAGTAGCTGCAGGATAAATCTAAAGAGATTCTGACTGTCACTATCCTGGGGAAGAGAAAAGGGAGGTCCTAATAGTAATGTGAAGTTAGAGGATACTAAGGCACTCCTGATCTACTGGAGTTCACCAAAGCAAACTTTGATGAAGAGTCTGAAAGGCAATTTATTTTGCAGGTCATCTACGGAGCAGCCTATTATCAAGATAATTAGATATGAGTGGGTACATTACAGAATCTGGTCAAGAAAATGCCCCTATATTATCAGTAGATTGACACACACATGAGTCCTGTTCTTTTTGCGATCACAAATGAAGTAATGAATGGTGACTTTGATGAAATGGTTCTATAAGGAATAAAATTCTGGTCCAGCGTCTGTGATGAAAAAATAGATTTCCCCATTAAAGCTTAAGAGGCAGCAGAACAAAGAAGGCCCCCACAGCCCACAGCAAGTTCTGTGCCAAGGGAGCTCTACAATTGTGGTTCCAATTCTTACACAGACACTAGCAAAAAGTGATGAAAATGATGAAGTTCCTGACCACCTGATGTGAAGATGACACTGTCCCACATGTATTTCTGTCTGTTAAAGAACATTCAAGAACCCTGATTAGTCATTTTTTTGCCTGTATCCTGGAAGAACAGAAAGCCAAAAAGCTACAACTCCTAGTCATACATGCAATATTTATCTTAATAGAATTAATCAAAGACCCCTGTATATATTTTTTTATATACAAGTATACAGATTGAGGGCAAATTTTGAAAGCTGCTTCATGAAGCTGCCATCAAGGATGTCTACTTGGCTGCCATGCCACAATGTCTGACAGAAGGCCTGAGTGCTGAACCCAGAATGTGTTCAAATGCATGCTGGGCTTTTCCCAGTCTAACTGAAGCTGCTTATGAAACGTCATAAGTGATGGCCAGGAAGACAGTGCTACTTCCTGGTTATCCTCATATTTCTGAAGCTCACAGGGACCATAGACAAGTCTGCTGACCAACAGAACAACCTGAGAAGCACTACATAAGATGCTTTGGTGGAAATTGTGAAAAATACTACCAAGTACTATTACCCTTCAGTTCAAAAATTGACTCTGGCAGCTGTGGTCTGACTGCAAAAGGTATATCAGATGAAATCACATATAAGAGCACTCTTGCTAAGACCCAATTCAATGACCTTTGGTCTTTACTCTGCCTAACTCTTTGAAATGTTCCCTGAAAAGTGCAGCACCAAGGTGAGAGCACAGTCTTCCGATTAAGGATTTTCCAAATCACAAGCAGGTCTGGAGGAATGCAAGAGGATGACCTAATGGCAGTTAACACACTGGGGGAAACATTGACTGCTGAATTTCTAAAGTACATAGAAGCCTCTAAACTCTTTCTGGGCAAGGATATTATACTGAAAAATTATACTGAGTGGCAGGTTTTATTGGAGACCATAGGTTTAGTGGAAGACTTATGTCACATTTTGAAATTCAGTAGCTTACCTTTTGTTGATGGAGAACATAGGGAATGAGAATATCCATGGATTTGTGAAGACAGAAATTCTGTTTGGTGATATTGCCCTCATTATTGGTGGAGAGTTTACCAAATACCTAAATGGTATTCATACAAATGGCATTCAGCAAACCTCCAAATCCCAGGTGAGCAAGTCAGACTATGAATGACATGGCGGATTATCTGAGTGAGCTAAGAGAAGACTGCTGGGAAGCTTAGACTATAATTGCCCAAGGACCAAAGAGAGGCTAGAAGAATGCATACCCAGATATATTCCTGATGCAACCAAGCGTAGAATATAGTATGTCTTTCTTCGACCACATTGCTAGATTGAGAATCATACAGAAAGCATGTAGTGCTGCTGAACTGATAGAGAACTTATACACAGCCTTTAAGAAAGATGTGACCGGGTGTGGTGGCTCACACCTGTAACCCTAGCACTTTGAGAGGCCCAGGCAGGCAGATCACCTGAGGTCAGGAGTTTGAGACTAGCCTGGCCAAAATGGTGAAACCCCGTCTCTACTAAAAATACAAAAATTAGCCAGGCATGGTGACGGGCGCCTATAATCCCTGAAATCAATGAATGACAGTGTCAGCTTCAAAAACTCGGGGGGTTGAGGCATGAGAATCACTTGAAACCGGGAGGCAGAGGTTGCAGTGAGCCAAGATCGCGCCATTGCACTCTAGCCTGCAGGATAGAACAAGACCCTGTCTCCAAAAAAAAAAAAAAAAGAAAGATGTGCTGAAATTAGTAACAACTAGGCTGATGGTTACTGAAATATTGACTAAGGGACAGAAAGTCAAAACAAACAAAACAAAACCCTTGCTCCGTGGGCAGCAGTATAACTAAAGAAGCTGAAGAATCAAGGCTGATCTGTGGCCACCGGGATGATACCTGAGATTACCACTGGGAATTTTCAATCTTTCAAAAACCTGGAAAGGAACAGTGTGCACAGATACTGAAAACACACTGCATTGAAAAGTTTGCTACAGTAGCAGCAGCTGTTAATGACAGCACTGTTGGTTGGCAATATAAACACTGACTTCGGAGAAACCATAATATTAGCCATCTTAAGAGAAAAATAAGTGATTTACTTAATTGAGGAAGAATAGGAGGAGGTGGATGGAAAAGGAGAAAAAGGGAAGAGCAATACAAGGGAGAAAAAAGTTCTCTCTTCCCAAGGAATGTTACAATTTGCTTTTCTGTATTTCAGCTAGTGCTGAGTGGAATGACTGATTCCCCCACTAAAGAGAGACTGGATTTCGCATTTGTGTTTTGTCCTAAAAATCAGCCTGACCTATGCAACTGAAGATAATGATGGAGCCTTGGTTTGTCCCTTTAACACACAGTACTGCATGCAGGTTAAAAGGTGGTTGAGGAATACTTATAATTTGAGTGCAGATGAATGAAGCTAAATGCACATTGTCAGCTTCAAGCCATTGAAGTTTATCTTTTGCCTTAAAAAAGCAGGGGAGGCTGGATGTTGCATTTCACAAAACTAACTGAATTTTTGTCTGCTGAAGGAGAACAGGAGATGTAAAAGAAAAAGAAAGCCACTGTTTAGGGTTTTGGCTATTTGTTTTTGAATTATTGCCATTATTTTAGAAAAAGCACTCACGAATTGTCAGAATAAAAATGCGGGCTTTCAAATGAAAACTGATGCACAAAGCGTCGCAACCTAAAGAAATCAAAATTTAAACGATCGAAATTGGCAACACAAAGAGAAAGCTCTCTCTTAACTTGTATGTGTCATACTGGACATCCACCTTCCCTTAAAAAAAAAAAAAAAATGTCAAGGAGTTTACCAACAGTATACAATAAAAATAAATACACAAAAACACAGCAAACTTTAAGTGACTATTTTGATCTGAAAACGAGGATAAATTTTATGATCAAACAAAATCTAATAACCATTTGGAAATTGTTTGACTTTCTATTCTTTTTTATTTGATTGTCTCCAATATCCTATTCCTTTCTTGCTATTCTTTAAAATCAACTAACCAAAAAACCAATGAAAAATATATGCATAAAGGGTGTGTGTGTGTGTGTGTGTGTGTGTGTGTGTGTGTGTGTGTAATTACAGCTTCCATGATGAAAACACCACTTATAAAACATTTTATCTGCTGCAGTTGAAGATTCATAAAATGGTCTCAAACATTCCACAGGAAAAATAAATAAATTTTAGAGAAAATATAAAATTCCTCTCCAAGAGAAGAGGGGAAAAAATATCTTATTTCCTTTACATAGAAATATGCGGAAATTGAACCTCATCTAATAGCCCTTTATAATTACATTTGGCAAGTGGTATAGTGTGATAAAATCTTCTCAAACTGTACATGAAAGGACTATAACTGATTCCAAGCCTGATGCTTCTGAACTGTGTGATTTTTTTTTCTTCAAAGCAATAGGGTAGCAGGTTAGTTTGAATCAAGCCAAATACTGATAAAAACAAATCTCTTTTGATGAGCAGTCCTCAAAATTTTGTTGAAGGCTGCTGGTGCAACTAAGCATTGATGAAGTGTGTGGATGCTTATCTAATGCTTATCTGAACTTATGTGAAATTGAACACCTTTGTTCTAAAACACTGGGCCAAAAATCTGACACTGATTTTGGTGCTTTGGTTCACAATAGGTCACTAGTACCAAAAGAGCACCCCAGCTAGAGAATGGTGATATGGCTGGAAATAAAAGCAGGGGAATTGGAAATTAAGACTCAAAATTTTTGAAAATGAGTCTCAAGGAGGTGGGTGGCAAATATAAATATCAGTGTAAGAAAATGGTGTGCTAATTAGAAAACAAAACAGAAATGTCTTAGTTTTTAATATTTTTTTTTTGAGACAGAGTCTCACTCTGTTGCCAGGTGCCAGGCTGGAGTGCAGTGGCGGGATCTTGGCTCACTGCAACCTCCGCCTCCCGGATTCAAACAATTCTCCTGCCTCAGCCTCCCGACTGGCTGGGACTACAGGTGCGTGCCACCATGCCCAGCTAATTTTAGTATTTTTTTAGTAGAGACGGGGTTTCACCATGCTGGCCAGGATGGTCTCGATCTCTTGACCTTGTGATACACCCACCTCGGCCTCCCAAAGTGCTGGGATTACAGGCGTGAGCCACTGCACCCGGCCAGTTTTTAATATTTTATACCTAGCAAAAGTTAACTTATTTCTTTATTCGTTAATTTATTTTGAAATTTTATATAACATTGAAAAAGAGTGTGCTTTTTTGTGTGTCCACCAAAAGAAAACAAAGAGAAAACTTCTCCTTCTGAGCACATGGAGTAGATGTACTATTTCCTTTTCCTCTGGCTAAGTACAACTAGCAGATCTGGGGGATTATATGTAAGACAAACATAAGAAGACTCTGAAAAGTGAGGAGAAAAAAGCCAGACTGATTAAGAACCTTAGGGCCCAAAGAAAGCAAAGATGGTTGACCAGAAGGCCATTGAAGAGATTGTAAAGTGATACATCCACTCTGGAATATAGTTTGGTGGTTTCTTAAAACAAAACAAAAAACTAAACATAGAACTGTCATACAACCCAGCAACTGCACTCCTGGGCATTTATCCCAGAGAAAGGAAAACTGGTGTCTGCACAAAAACCTGTGCACTTTTGTTCATAGTATTTCTGTATACCTTTGTTCATAGCGATTTTATTTAAACTAGAAACAATAGACATATGCTTCAAGGTGTGAATGGTTTAAATAAACCATGGTATATCCATGGCGTGTACTACTACTCAGTCATAAAAAGAAACAAACTATTGATACACACAATAGCCTGGATGAATCTAAAAGAACAATGGCTGAGTGCAGAAAGGCAATTTCATAAGGTCACAACTTTGATTCTGTTTATAAAGCATTCTCAAAATTACAAAAATTCTAGGGATGGAAAACACAGATTACACCTTTCTAAGGGTTAAAGATGACATGGATGGTCTAAGGGAGAGATGGGGATAACTCTAAAGGGGTGACATGAGAAAGATCTTTGTGGTGATGGAATAGTTCCGTATCTTGATTGTGGTGGTAGGTACACAAATCTACACATGTGATTAACTGACATAGCACTATATACATATATTGTATCAAAGTCAATTTCCTGATTTTGATATTGTACTATAGGTACTTAGGATGTAGCCATTGGGAGGAAACTGAGTGAACGGTGCAAGGGATTTCTTTCCTCTATCTTTGCAACTTCCTGTGAATCTATATTTGTTTCAACTCTAAAACATGGAAAGAAGACTAGGCTTAGAAGTTAGAAAAACACTGGTAGAGGGGAAAAATGTAGACAAGAGGACCTTTGTTAATCTCAGTTTTGAGATTTGTGCCACATTCTATTTGAGTAAAATTTCAGTTCAAGATTATGGTTTTAATTGCTGAGTTTCTGCTTTTTAAAGTTTGGGAGTGGTATTATTTGGGAGTCATAAAAATATAAAATACTAACACAAAGTCTTTCGATTTCTGGTCCTGATCCATTGGCACTTGCCTAGAGAAATTGTCTCAGTAAAATCTGTGGCCTAAGTTCATAGCATTTTTCATTTGAATTAAATGTTGGGGGGAGAAAGGACAGGACATTTGCCCTGAAAACATAAACTTCACTGTCCACAGTGACCCAGCAATATTTATAATATCTTTTCTGCATCTTTTCTCAGTGTAACCAATATAGCCACTACTAGAATATTACTAGGCTGGCTGTGGTCTCAGAACCCATGCTCAGGAAAGTGTGCTGTATTATCTAGAAACAGCAATCAAGACCTTAAAGAACAGGGGCTTAAACAAGATTTTTAAAATTAATTCTTTTCTAACATAAAAGCCATTCCAAGGTAGGCAATTCAGAGATGATAACTGTAACTTCAAGGTCACAAAGTATGAGTTTTTATGTTAATAATCCATCATCTTTTGCGGTGGCTTCCATATGCAAGATTACCTCATTGTTCAATATGGTTACTGGAGCTCCAACCATTATGTCCATATAATCAGCAGGAAGCAGGAAATGGGAAAGGAAAGAGTATGTATACCAAATGTTATTGCTTAAAGAGAGTTCCTGGAAATTCCATCTCATCTCCCAGTTACCTCTCCTGGGCCATCCAGAATAAAATCACCTTATGTTATTAACTAAGAAAGAGAGAATGGATATTAATCAGGCAGCTAGTATTGTCTGTGAAATATGAAAATAACAAAGCCAGCATTATGGTTTATAAATAAGCACAAAGATGATCCAATCAGGCCAAAAATATTCTATACCTGGCAAAAGACAAGCTTTGGCAAAGAGGAGAATAGGTTCTCCTAGAATTGGAAATTGATGGGCCATATAAACAGTGATACTCTGGTCAACAAGAAATTGAAGAACTGGATCAACAAAAATATGAGGATTGCAAAGTGTCAGGTGCAAAACTTAAAAGGAAAGTGAAAACTGAAACAGGCATAGTTGTTCCCAATGTCGAAACATTTATGGCACTTAAATCTGGACCTACCAAAAACGGCTCAACCGGCAGATTTAACAATTTCATTGACGGGATCTTGTAAGTTCTATAAAAAATAGCAGGTCTGAGTCAGCAGCAACAAAAATACTAAAGATATTTTCCCTAAACTTGGGGGGAAAGGCCATTTATTATGAATTAGCATTTATCTAAAAATAAGCAAAGGCAGCATTATATATTGCCATTTTACAGAAGAGAAAACTGAGGCTCAATTAAGTTAGTTAAGACACTTGCATAAATTCATACAGCTACAAAGTGACAGAGCCTAGATTCTTTATAGTCGGAGCACGTACTCATCTGCTGCACAAATTACTATTACTTCAATATTATTTGAGCTACATGTTTTATCTAGATCTAAAAGGCATTTACTACTCCTTTCCAGGAGCAGATTATTTTATTTTCCAGACAACTTAGAAAGTTTCTATTATTCAAGGTTATTGGAAAATATGGTTTCTGGAAAATACGATATGGTTAACAGAGAGAACAGAGCTTGCTAGTGCACTGGAGCCTTCCTAGCCATCTGAGTCTCCCTCAAAGGGATGCATCTTCTCTCCAGAGAGGAAGAGCCTAGCTGCATCCCTCCTGCAGCATTTTGTCCAGCTGTTTTAAAGTGCTTTGCTTGCAGGACCACCATGGCCAGCTCTTTCGGCTAAAGATAAAGGATCCTGTGGCAAGCATTCCTGTTGCAAACCATACCTTTTTGCAGTTGCTTGTTTGTTTTATTTAAAGCAATTTTGACAGTGCTCTGCTTGCTCTGCTTCTATAAATAATCTGTCTTCATGATAAAGTATAACCTGCACATTCAAATGTGCATTTACTTCTATATATCTTCATGCTCTGAATAGGCACAGCTACAAAGACATCAGTTTTGAACATGAGCATATGGTTCTGAGAACTTCATATTTCAAATCCACAATTCAACTTAAGAATTGAACATAATGTTTTCATTAACACTGATGATACGTAAACCTGCTTCTTAAAAAAATAATAAAATCTGGACTTGAGCTGTAAGGTTGGAGCTTTGAAGCTAGTTAGGATTGAAATTTTATGTTGAAAAGAATTACGTCTGACAGCAAGATAAAACATGCATAAAATATTGCCCAAATTCACAATGCTTCTATTCAGTCCTTAAAAGAAACTTGTAAGCTAATGTTCCTCCATTGCACGGCAAGTGACTTTTAGTTCACTGCAAGTGCTCTATCGCTGAATTTTGCACTGACTCTTTCTCATTTGTCTGCATAGTGTAAATATGTCCACCTGGCTGGTCATTAGCTTCCTCAGATCCCCATCAGAGCCTCTTTAGGTGCATATGTCAGAAAGAGACTGCAGAGAGACACAGGAGTTGCACATAATTGTATATTACTCTAGAGTGACTTGGAACCCTATGGAACACCTGGTTGTGGACACAAAGACCTAAAGTATTGTCATTTAAAAGCATTTAACAGATCTTTCATTTAAATGTATTTCTAACAAAAGACTCCAGATACTCCCTGTCTTACTTGCCCCAAATGGAAGCATTCAATTTATCCATTAATGGTGAGCCTAGGGAGCTACAGTCCAACTTCCTCCCACTGTGCCCAAACTGTTCTTAATAGACCATCTCTTTGAGTAAAAAGAGGAGTTCAGGCGTCATGCAGAATAAATCCTGGCCTTAATTTAAAAGCCTTACAAGAAATGGAAGATCCGTGGTGAGACTCTGGAGAACTCCCCATGGAGACTTCCTCTTCTTATCGCATGTCAGAAGTAAGTATCTCATGAAGAAAGGAAAAGATAAGGCCAAAGGGCATGTGCAGTAAACTGAATTCCTTGAAATCTATATTCATTTTCCTTTCCAGACGGTGGACTCTTTCTCAGGCTGCCACAGGCGTCCCTCCCCAATGCCTTCTAGTTGCCCCTAGCACTTCACATTCTATGACGTATCCACTTTCCATTTGGTCCTCTCCCTCAGGTTCCACTCCCTAATTATTCTTCTGAGTTTCTGGGTGAGCAATCTTAGTCTTTATAACATTTAACTTAGAAAATCTGAATGCTAAGAGATACATTAAAGATTCTCTGGTCTCATTTCTAAACTTATTTCCTATAGTCCCACTCTTCCAACTCTATGCACTATTGCTTCTCATACAACCACAATTCAAAAAGGCCCCTCTCTCAAGGCAGTCAGTGCATTTCTGATGTTTCATGTCATGGCAAGTTCAACAGTTTGACAGCTCATGCGTTTTTAGCATGCTTCCTTTCCTGTCAGCAGCAGAATAGTCTCTATGTCCTATGATAACCGCCACAAGAACAGATTTTTATTCCAAGTTCAATGGTAATGTAGCAACACTATATGCATGCTACAGACAGAGATGGAAGCTTGTGAGTGTGATTTATGATCAAAGGCTTCAAAGCTGTGTTGGAATACCTTAGCATAGACATGTAACTGCATTACTCATTGGAAGAGTTCATTCCTACACCTGGTTTTATAATAAATTGAGGAGAGTCCTTTTGGCTTGCTGTAATTGTTGCATTTGTGTAAGAGTTCCAACTACAGCAGGGTCACAAACAGAATTAGCTCAATGGTGAGTAAAATCCATTGGAAAGCAGGGAAATTGCATTTCTGTTGCAGGTGCAGGCTTGAATGTCCTTTTCCCCTATACATCAGCCTAGAATTTCTCATTGCTACTACGGAGAATAAAGGGAAAGCCATTTAGCATAAGAAATGCTTTTCCTTCTGACTTTACGTTAAAATCCCTTCCATTGTGAGGAAGGTGAGAGGAGCCATGTGCTGCCTGTATTGCGTACTAGCCTGCCTGCTGTGCCACACTTAAAGTGGTGTTGCGGTGCTGGGGAAGTCCCTGGAGCACATGGGAGTTAAAGTTGTAAAGAGCTGAAAACTTCTAGCTCAGCAAATGCATTGGCAAGTTGATAATCATTATAAACATATTTTTGAAAATTGGTTTTCCTCTGAATTAGCTCAATGGTGAGTAAAATCCATTGGAAATTTTCAGGGAAAATCAGAAAATCCATAGAATTTTCAGAGTAAAGCAGATATCAGAATCCCAAGTTGGTGCCCTGCAAAATTCTTCTTTGTATCAAATAGGAGGTTAAATAGGCCCCATGGCTGGAAGGATTGTCAACCTCAACATGGTTCTCTTCATGAATGCAATAAATGGGACCCTATGACTGCATGGAAGAGAGGGTTGTCTACTGATGTTAGAATTGCTTCCATGTGAGTTTCCTCCAGTCTGTTTTCTGTGTGTGTGTGTGTGTGTGTGTATGAGTGTGTGTGTGTGTGTGTGTTTGTCTACGTGTGTTGTTAAATGCCAAACCTTGTGAGATATCACTGGCTGGCCTGAGATACCCTCTAATTTCTGAAAAGTTTCAGCAAATTTTAGAGCCAAATACCCCCATCTAGTCATGAGTTTCCCCCTCCTTTTTCCAAACCCTGATTTGGACATCACAAAAATTGGACATCACAAGAATTGTTGCTGTTGCTCCCATTATAAATGTTGATTTACATAATGCAACCACAGTGTGACTAAAATTGTTTGCTCTTTAGTAGAATGAGCATGCTTGGCTTCTCACAAATAAAAAAAAGTCACCTTGTTGATAAGCACTTCTTCGATTTAGATTGGAAAACAAAACTTTAAAATTTCTTTTCTTTATACCTTGCAAATAGGAAGCAGATACAGCTGTGTGAAAACTGTTGCCAAAACTGGCAAAATTTAAAGCTGACATCTTTACAGGAAAGTAGTGAGATTCTTAGTCTATTAAGTATGCATGTGGAAAAAAAAACCATATGTTTGTGTGTGTGCACAAACACACACACACCACTTCTAATAAAAATAGTACCCTGGTGGTAAAAAAGACACATAGACCAATGGAGCAGGTTAGAGAACCCAGAAGTAAAGCCGTACACCTACAGCCATCTGATCTTTGACAAAATTGACAATAACAAATAATGGGGAAAGGATTCCCCTTTCAATAAATGGTGATGGGATAACTGGCTAGTCATATGCAGGAGATTGAAATTGGACCACTTCCTTTCACCATACACAAAAATCAACGCAAAATGGATTAAAGAATTAAATGTAAGACCTAAAACTATAAAAACCCTGGAAAAAAACCTAGGAAATACTGTTTTATACATAGGCCTTGGCAAAAATTTCATGATGAAATGTCCAAAAGCAATTGTAACAAAAACAAAAATTGACAACTGGGACCCATTAGGTTGGTGCAAAAGTAATTGTGGTTGGGGTCATTACTTTTAATGGTAAAAACTGCAATTACTTTTGTACCAACCTAATAATTAAACAAAGAGCTTTTGCACAGCAGAAGAAACTGTCAGCAGAGTGAACAAGACAACCCACAAAATGGGAGAAAATATTTGCAAACTATGTACCTGACAAAGGTCTAAAACTCAGAATCAATGAGGGACTTAAACAGATCAACAAACAAAAAGCAAACAACCCCATTAAAAGAATGAGCAAAGGAAATGAAGAAAACATCTTAAACGAAGACATATATGCAGCCAACAAGCATATGAAAAAAAGTTCAGTCATCACTAATCATTAGATAAATGCAAATCAAAACCACAATGCGATACCATCTCACGCCAGTCAGAATGGCTACTATTAAAAAGGAAAAAAAAAAAAACATAAAAAAACATGTTGGTGAGGATGTGTAGAAATGAGAACACTTATACACTTTTGGGAATGCAAATTAGTTCAACCCCCATGGAAAACAGTATGGTGATCTCTCAAAGAACTAAAACCAGAACTATCATTCGACTCAGCAATCCCACTATTGGGTATCTACCCGAAGGAAATCATTTTATCAAAAAGACACATACACTTGTATGTTTATCACAGCACTATTCACAAAAGCAAAGTCATGGAACCAACCTAAGTGCCCATCAATAGTTGATTGGATAAAGAAAATATTATATACATATATATATATATATGACATAGTATATCATGGTATATATGTTCATACATGTTGCTGCAAAGGAAATGATTTTGTTCTTTTTTATGGCTGCATATTATATCATGGTATGTGTGTGTGTGTGTATATATATATATACATATATGTGTATATATATATATACATATATGTGTATATATGTGTGTATATATACATATATATCTGTATGTGTGTGTATGTGTGTATATATATATATGCACATATACCATGATATACTATGCAGCCATAAAAAAGAACAAAATCATGTCCTTTACAGCAACATGTATGAAGCTGGAGGCTGTTATCCTAAGGAAAATAACACATAAACAGAAAATCAAATACCACTTGTTCTCACTTATAAGTGGGAACTAAACAATGGGTACACATGGATATAAAAAATGGAAATAATAGACACTGGGGACACCAAAATGGGATAGAGCGAGAAAAAGTGAGGGTCAAAAAATTACCTGCTGGGTACAATGTCCAATATTTGGGTAACAGTTATATTAGAAGCCCAAACCTCACCATTATACAATATATCCATGTAACAAATGTGTATGTGTACCCCTGAATCTAAAGTAAAATAAAATAACAAAAAAAATGTGCCTGAATCTGATTATGAAAGTACAGAAAACAAAGCGAAAAAAAATGGAAAATTATATCAATAATTATCATGGGGAAATGATAGGAAAGATACTTGTGACCCATAGTTTTACCCTGAGATGTTTTATTGCAATTTCAAGAATATGGGTACTAAATGAAAGTAGCTTGAAATTCTCACACTAAGAGGTTAAATAAAGTTGAGTAAGTGTCACTGAGACTTAGGAAGATACTCAGTGAAAAACTGCAGTTAATGGTAAAAATCTATTCAAAAATGGAAAAAACATTAGATGCTGCAAATTTACAGAGCAAAAAAATCCATGAATCTTGAGGCAAGAGCATAGAGAGGAGAAATACCAAAATAACATAATATTGAGAATTCTATATGACCCGTTTGGCCACATGGAGGATATATGGAGGATACTTTGAATATTTATCACACCACTAACTGGTGCATTGGCAAAACAAACCTTAATGGGGACTTGAATTTCAAGAACTACGCATAAAGTCTTGGTGTTCTGAAAGCAGAGCATATGATGGATTCTTGATTTACCTAACAGTTTTACCTCAGAGTCATTCTTCACTGAAGAAGCAATGAAGAAAATGATTTCTCTGGAACTAAGGTCGTCAAGAATATGTATTGCACGCACATAAAGTATTTTGATTTCAGCAAAATATATAACAAAAATGCCCTATGATTATCAGGGATAAGATGCTAAAATATGTATATGGATTATACTATCCAAGCAGGTTCTGAGAGCACTGGGCAAGACACTAAACAAAAGAGTGTTATATTGATTCAAGGCAACGTTTATTTCTGGAAGCAGAATAAACAGTTACATTTGAGTAGCTTAAATAGTCAGGAGTTATATGAGTTTCATAAATACTTAAATGAATAAACAAATAAATAACTTTATCCCCAGAAACCGAAACGTTAAGTGACATGGTGACTACTTCAGCTAAGTGTGCCTCTGTAACAAGTAGACTTTAACCTACTAATTCCAAGACCAGGAGTATAAAGTTTAGGCAATCAAAATTCAGCACCAAAAACAAGTTAAAAGGATGTCATACATGCATAGAAATTTATAGGTGGAGTCTCCTTTCATGACCTCTTGTGGGTCAAACAACTTTAATGCCAAGCAACCAGACTAACTCCTCAAGGGACCCGGGAATGTTTTCATCCTTTAAGTGGTCACTTGCAAAATTATAAACTTCTTATGGACTGAATGTAAAGATAATTCTGGCAATTGCCTACAGCGGGATACTAACAGTGGAGCAAAGAAGGAGGAGAGATTTAAGAGAATTTATCAAAATAATTACAGGAGAATACTTTCATTAAAAAATAAATTGGTATAATTAGAATACAATCATAACTCTTTCACAAGTGCTTCTGCATACAGTCCATCTTTGTTACCTTTAACGATTTGACATTCAGTTAAAATTAAGTGCTTCTTCCAGAGTATGGAAAAATTCTGATTTACTGTTCTATTCAATTCTTTGCATAATTGCAAATGATGCAGAATTAGTTACTTTTAGCAAGAGATTATCTCTCTTAACCTTGTTGAATTGTATCCACTCTCTGCAACTGAGTAATGAAGAAAAATGAGAGAAAAAAAAAGTTGGCTCGTCATAATATAACCAAGAGTGTCTTTCTTGTAGGACAAAGAAATACTAAAAGTTAAAATGGAAAGAAACAAGAGTTGAAAGAGTTATAAAAACCTAATAGGATTTGTCAGTTATAATAAAACTCAGTATGTTTATATCTTTTGTTTAAAACCCAGATATTTCTTGATCCTCAGATATTTTTTACAAAGACATTAAAAGGGAGTATAAAGACATACCTTTCCAGTCTGCTTTGAAATCCTTCAAACTAGACTCTCTAAGACCCCGCTAAGAACCACATTATCATAATTGGCTCATACAAGTCCGTGTTGTGAGGACATGAAAAGAAGCCATACATGGGCAAAACCTTCATGACAAAAACGCCAAAAGCAATTGCAACAAAAGCCAAATTGACAAATGGGATCTAATTAAACTGAAGAGCTTCTGCACAGCAAAAGAAATTATCATCAGAGTAAAGAGGCAACCTACAGAATGGGAGAAAATTTTCAATCTCAATCTCCCCATCTGACAAAGGTCTAATATCCAGAATTTACAAGGAACTTAAACATATTTACCAGAAAACAACAACAACAAACATCAAAAAGTGGGCAAAGGATATAAGCAGACACTTCTCAAAAGACAACGTTTACATAGCCAAAAAACATATGAAAAAAAACTCAACATCACTGCTCCTCAAAGAAATGCAAATCAAAACCACAATAAGATACCATCTCATGCCAATCAGAATGGCAATTATTTAAAAGTCAGGAAACAATAGATGCTGGTGAGGCTGTGGAGAAATAGAAATGTTTTTATACTGTTGATGGGAAGGTAAATTAGTTCAACCATTGTGGAAGACAGTATGGCAATTCCTCAAGGATCTAGAACCAGAAATAACATTTGGCCCAGCAATCCCATTATGGATATACAGCCAAAAATATATAACTCATTCTATTATAAAGACACATGCACATGTATGTTTATTGCAGCACTATTTGCAATAGCAAAGACATGGAACCTACTCAAATGCCCATCAATGATAGACTGGATAAAGAAAATGTGATACATATATACCATGGAATAGTATGCAGCCATAAAAAAGAATGATATTATGTCCTTTGCAGGGACATGAATTAAGCTGGAAGCTATCATCTTCAGCAAACTAACACAGGAACAGAAAACCAAATACCCCATGTTTTCACTCATAACTGGGAGGTGAACATTGAGAGCACGTGGACACAGAGAGGGCAACAACAGACAGCAGGGCCTGTTGGGAAGTGGGAAGTGAGAGGAGGGAATTTAGAGGATGGGTCAATAGGTGCAGCAAACCACCATGGCATACGTATACCTGTGTAACACACCTGCATGTTCTGCACATGTATACCATTTTTTTTAAGATGAAATAAAGAAAAAAAGAAAAGATGCCATACGGAGCCATGATACCCAAAATACATAAAAATTGGAAGTAAGCATTTCTAAAATATTTTTCCAAGTAGAAGAGTTCAAAACTTCTGCTTGTTCCCCTAATATTTTCAATGAGGAGTCCACACTGTTGAGAAAAAAAAAAAAATCTTTCTTTCCCCAATTCAACTTTCCTCTCCTTTTTCCCAATTCCTTAATTCTATTT
Organism: Sapajus apella; assembly: GCF_009761245.1. Classification (NCBI taxonomy): domain Eukaryota; kingdom Metazoa; phylum Chordata; class Mammalia; order Primates; family Cebidae; genus Sapajus; species Sapajus apella. Next base: position 3,983,147 of record NW_022437038.1, on the reverse strand, counting down.
CCTTCATTATGTCTTTTGCACATTAGTATCAAACACAAGTAGATTTCTACCATGTATTAAAATTTCTGTACCTTGATATTTAGGTATTCTAAACATTTTTAAATATGCAAATCTTTACAAATAAATCAATCCAGATGCAAACTATACAGAAAAAAATCTGTAATATCAAAATTAATGAAAATCACAAAGTAGACAACACTTTCCCATATTTAAAAAGCTTTACAAGAAATACCTTATCTGCATTTTCCTCTTCCCATTTTGCAGATGAGGAAGTTGACACACAGCAGGACAAAGGTGTTTGCCTAAGGTCATGTGATATAAGTTCTCTTACCTTCTACACTTGTGTCATGGTTGACTTTGGCAATTTGTAATTCTGCAACTTCAGATTCAAGAAGATGCCTCAGGAAAGCTTTGACAATAGTAACACAGCTTTAAGTAAAAAGTAAGGATATTGAATAATGGGAAAACTTTAAGATTGACCAGTTATCTGACACAGCATGAAAACATGATTCTTGCATGTCTGACACTACTTAAACTTAATGGATAAATAAGTAAATGAAGATAAATTAAAATCACTTTTTCTTGGGCTTATTGTAGTTAAGAAACCATTTAATAATATGCATTGGTGCAAGAAGTGGAAGCCTGGGTACAAAGGAAAGAGAGAGGAGTTCATTTGATGAAATTAATGAAGTCCATAACTTATGAACTAAATTCTAATTTACAGAATCATTAACCTTTGAGTTGGAGGCAATTTAGTAGTCACCTAGATTGGTGGTTCTCATCCCAGATCTATTAAATTAGACTTGATGGGGTTGCTGCAGCTGGTCCATGTATCAATGTTTGGGAAGTACTGACCTCATCCATCCACTATGCCACTGTAGGAATCCCCTCTACAATGTCTCCAGTATATTGCCATCTACTATGACCACCTCATAATGTAACAAGGAACTTATGGCTTCAAAAGGCAACTCTTTCTAAAAGCTCTGATTGCTAATCAAACTCAGTTTGACAAGCATATATTCAGAGCCTACTATGTTCCAAGCACTTTATATACATTTTTTAAAAGTCTCACAATAATTTGAGAAGAAAGGATTAATTCACCCATTTGCAGATTAAGAAAATGAAGTTTTGAGAGGTTGAATGGCTTGTCCAAATTCACATATGTAAGGGACAGATCTGGGATTTAAGCCCGGTACTTCTTCTTGCATATATTTTCTCATTTAATTCTGAAAAATACCATATAGCGTATATATTATTACCCCAAATTTACAAATGAGAAAACGAAAGATTAGAGAGATATAGTGGCTATTCAAGGTCAAACAGCCAGTAAGTGATGGATTGGTAATTCAAATTCAGTTCTATCTGACTCCAAAACTGAGATCTTAACCATTATGACTTAGACCTTCTCATACGTTTTAATATAATACCTCGTGATAAATTCTTAAAAATTAAGGTAGCGTGGAAGAGAGAATAGCCAGCTCTAATAGCAATGGGGATCAGTTCAGCCTTCTAGGCAAGGTGCTATCTGAGCTTGGTTTCAAAAGGTAAACAGAGATCATTTAGGCAAATAAAGAAGAGGAGGACAATGGGGGAAGATGAACATGTAAAATGGTATAGAACTGTGACACGTCACAATTCCAGTCTCTGCACATATCTTCTACACACAATTCTCTAGAATGATGTTCTTTTCCCGTTCTTTGATCTGTCACCTTCCCATGGTTCTCATTCAATAATGGTTATTATTAAGTACTTTATGCTAGACACTGTCCACAGAACTTTACATGGAGTGCCTCATTTAACCCTCACGAAACTCTTTGAGGTAGGCACTATTAATGTCTCAATTTTACATATGAGAAAATTGAGTTACAGAAAGGGTAGATAACTTGTATAAGGTCACACAGAGCTGGTAAGTGAGTGAACAAAGATTTGAAGCCAGGCAGTTTAGTTCCAGAGTCTGCCCCTTTTAACCACTCTCTATCTGGCATCACATTATGTAACTATCTGTTCAGTTTATCTTCTCTGTTCTCTACTTAGAATGTAAGTTCTACAAGGACAAGGACTATGTCTGTTTTGTTCAACGTCGTATACCAAGCACTTAATACCTGCCACATAAGAAAGTAATTGTTCAATGAATGAATTTTAACAATTTTTTTTTTGGTATCTACTGTGTGCTAGGCTGTGCTAGGTACTAAATTTACAGAGGAAGCCTAATCCTTCTTCCACAAGATAGTTCTTAAAATAAATACAGTCTTTTTTTAAAATCCCTTTTAAGTTTCTTCTCTTCTAGAAATAGTAGCCCTAGTTTGTTCCATCTTTTCTCATGTGACATGAATATTACCCAGGCCTTCCCCTCTGGACATTAGCAGCTCATCAGTAAAACTAAGCAGCACAAAAACTTAACAGAGTGCTTTTGGAATGATCTGACTTTCTTTTCCTGTACTCTGTGCTTCCTTTAACTCAACCCAACATAGTCATTTGCTTTCCTAGCTGCTGTATCATAGTGGTGGCCCTTGTTGAGTTGGCAGTGAAACATAAGGCTTAGAGTCTGTTTCCTAATAATTCTATGATACTAAGCCATTCCCCATTGTGAATTGTACAGTGGAAATTCTATGAATGTTCCTATGTTTAAATCAATGTACAGAACTTCATCATTACTCCATTAAATTTCATCATTACTTTGGGGACATTCTTCCAACCTATAAATGAGTTTGAATCTTGAGTCTTTTATTCATCTTACCTGTTCTCCATCTCAAAATCGAATCATCAGCAAATTCTACAAGCAAAACTGTTAGGTTTTGATCCAGATAATTGCTCAATATGTTGAAAGGAAAAGAAGCAAATATAGAATCTTGTGGCAAGGCACTAGAGACGTCTCTTTAGGTTAACAATGATCCACCAATCAAGACTTTACATTCAGTTATTCAGCCAGTTATGAATATGAAACTACCTTTATAGTATGGTCCATATCCATATTTTAGCATTTAATCCACTTTGTAGATTAAATCATTTTTGCTATATGTTTTGCTGAAATCACAATACCTCATGTACAATGCATATTCTTTGCAATCCTAATTCCAGAGAAACCTTCCCTTCATTGCTTCTTCAGGTGCGTATAAGGTAAAATTGTTGGGCAAGTAAGAATTCATCATAAGCTCTGCTTTCAGAACATAGACTTTGGGCATATCTCTTGAAAATTCAAGTCCTCAGTAAGATTTGTTTTGCCAAGGTGCCCACTTGTGTGATGAATTTTGAAAGTATCATTCATCTCCTCCATGTGACCAAACAGTTCATAAGGGATTCTCACAATTAAGTTATTTTGGTATTTTTCCTCATCACGATTTTGCCTGAAGATTCATGGATTTTTTTCACTCTGTATCTCTGCAACCTCTGATGTTTTTTTCTCCTGTCCAATCTATTTTTGAACAGATTATTAACATTAATTGCAATTTTTCATTGAGTATCTTCCCATCAAGCTTCAATGGCACTAATTAGAATGTATTCAACTTATTTGTGTTAAAATTTCAAGCTAATTTTCAAAAGGATTTGCTAGCATGTTTAATAAGGGATTTTCTAATGTTGGTCAAAAGGTACAAAATTTCAGTTAGAAGAAATAAGTTTTTGAGGTCTACTGCAATGCATCGTGACTATAGTTAAAATAATATATATTTTGAAGTTGTTAAGAGAGAAAATTTCAAATGTCTTACCAAAAAAATGATAAGGGAGATGATGGATATGTTAATTAGCTTGATTTAATCATTTCACATTGTATGTATTTATCAAAACATCACATTGTGCCCCATAATTATGTGCAAGTATTATTGGCCAAATAAATTTTTAAAATTTAAAAGATTTTTTTAATTTTTCATATAAGAATAAATACAGGAAGGTTCTAGTATCACTATGTCTCATTCATTCTCTTTATAGCTACTTTAACTCCAGCACTATTTCGCTGGCTTCCTCCACCTTCATCTTTTCCTGAGACTATCTCAAATTCCACCTTCGATGTCTCATTTCCAAAGAGGCAAACAGTCCATACTAGCATATATTCTAAGTATCTGCCATGTAGCAGAAGAGAGACCATTGATCGTTCTCAAAAATTACTGCTTGACTTGGTCAGTATTCCCATGATGCTCCTAAAATAAACTAGATTAAATGAAAGAAATTTTTTAAACTGATTATAATGTGCTCATAATATTAGAAAATATGGATACTAAGCAAAGTAAACAAATATTTATGTGAATTTAAATTAAAGGAAAAATGCAGAATTTGTGTGAGCTTTTATCTGGAAAATTGATGTCTGAGGATAAAAATTAGCATAAACCTCATTAATGTGTAATATTATTGTTCAAACCAGTAGATATTACACTGCAGTTAATTGTCAATTGAGACAAAGGAAATCCTTTATAGCTTGAAGAGCAGCTTTAAACTACTCATTTCAAACATGGGAAATGAAATGAATAATTTTGTTTAAAAAGCATTTGTCCTTTGAACTTCAGTCTATTCAACTTCTGAAATGCTTATTAAAACAGAGTTCTGTTCAGCACATCTTAAACTTTAAATAATTATACCACCCAGTGTGCATTTCTGTAAAACATCAGTGGCTGACAATACTATTTCATAAAACATTTATATTAGATTATACAGTTGCTCTTACAGTTCAAAAGGAAAAATAAAAAAAGGAAAACTTTGTTAATAAGGTGACAAACCTAAGGGAGTTACAGGGAAAATGTTCAAGGAGGCCAAACCTTCCTAAATGATCCAAGGTCTTAGAACTAATGATGGTAATGTCTTCAGCTTGCTAAAGGAAATCAATACATTCTCTGATTGTTATTCTCTTTGCCAGTTGGTCAGGCCCATATCTGATAATGACAAAGTGAGGGCTTCCTCTGAGGAGTGTCAGCTCAAAAAAGCTACCTGAACAACTATTGCTAAATTAAGTATTGATGCAACTATAAAAACCTTTCCATCATAAGATAATCCTTCCAACTTAGATCTTATTGTCAGAAATATACACAAATATTGAGCTCTGTTGCAAAACACTTCATTAGTGTATACCAATCCTCACTGCACATGGACAAACACAATGGCTTTAAACACATACACACAAACACACACACACACACACACACACACACACACACACACACCATCTCACAAGACAAATTGGGTTAAGAAAAATGTAATAAACTCAATGTGTGTCATAGAGGTTAGTGTCATCACTTAAGACATTCAGTCCTCAGCTGGCTTTAAAGTTCATACAAAGTTTAAAAGTGTTTCAGCAATGGAATCAAGGCAAGCCCAATGTTTTCCATTAGGAAGAAGGTGAAGCATAAGAAGTATATTTCCTATTTCAGTTCATAACTTAGCTCTATACCCAAACACCCAAGCTGGAAACCAAATTGCTTAGTAACTTTCGTGCAATATAAATTATTTAGTGCCAAATGCACAGAAATGAATGGGCCAGAACTAATAACTGTTTTCACAAATCTAAAACAGAAGCAGGGAAGATAGGCAAAGGAAACCTAGCAGGGAAGATACACAATTAAATAAGTAATCACCATAAAATGTGAAGAGTATTTTGTAGGGTATTAGGAGAGAACATACTTGAGAGTGTTTTTTCAGGAGTTAACATCAACTGTGGAACCGGAAGCTTTAGTAGGACTTCCAGATGAAAAACTAATCAAGTAAAAAGAAAACAAGGCCCTCTCCCCACTCCCAACCCCCAGCACATGAAATGGCCCAAGTCTTCAACATTTCTTCCCTGAATTATGCAATAATTTTTTAACTGGGTCACTGTCTCTAGTCTTTCCCAGGCCTACCCTCTACAGTGTCCCCAGGTGTCTTTCTTAGAGATCAAAATTCTTCAGTGATATAGTACTCTTGAGTCTAGAGAATGACTTATAGACTTTCTAGCAAGACATTTGAGCTTCAGAATATTACTCCAACTTCTCTTCCCGGCTTCATATCCCATCACTTTTGGAATGTAATGGCCCCCAAAGATGTCTCTGCTCTACCCCATATACCATGACTACATTATATAGCAAAAGAACTTTACAGACATAATTAAGCCTATAGAGTTTGAAACAGAGTGTCCTGATTATTCAGGTGGGCTCAATTCAATCACATGAACCCTTAGAAGCAAAGCACTTTCTCCGGAGTCAAAGAGATGCAGCAGAAGGAAAAGTCAGAATAATCTGAAGCAAGAGATGTACTCAATGCACCATCATTGGTTTGAAGATGGAGGAAACAATGTGATGAGGGATGAAGACAGCCTTAAGGTTACTAACAACCAACAAAAAAAGAGAGACCTCAGCCCTATGGCCACGAAGAACTGAATTCAACCAACAATCCGAAAGAGGTTGGAAGCAGATGCTCTCTCAAAGTCTTCAGATAAGAGTGTAGGCCAGCCAACACTTTGATCCAGGCCCTGTGAGACTCTGAGCAGAGAGCAATCAGGTGTTTATCACACCTCTCCAATCCCTGTGCACCTCAGCTATCACAGCCTATATGCACAGAGATTAAAGTAAGCACTACAAATTGAATGTTAACTGGTTGAATTAGTGATTCCATTGGGCTCCATTGCATACCTATGAAATTAGTATTAGAATGATTAAGTGAAAGGAGGAAGAAAAGCATCCATCCCTAAAGGTGTTTAATGAGAATATCCCTTTCTTTGTGACTGCTCTCTATTTTTGACAAGATCATACTTTTAAAAATTGAAACAAAAATTGAATATTAATTGGAGCCATCACTCCCCTCATTTCCATATCTACTTCTATCACCTCTATTTTGTCTTATGCTGAAATATCTAAGTAACCAGCAACAAGGTTATGGTAGACAGAATTCTAAAGGTACTCTCTCCCGCTTCTTGTTTCCTGTCAATGAAACACTAACCCAGACATGATTGTGAAGGAATTTTGCTAATATAATTAAATGTCCACATCATTTCACCTTAAGATCTGGAGATTTTCTGTGTGGGCCCAACACAACCAGAAAATAAATCTCAAAGTGAAGAGCTTTCCCTACTAGTGGCAGAAAAGAAAAAGGCAGAGAGGAAAGTCAGGGCAATCCAACTCACAAGAAGGAGTCAATACACTGCTGTTAGCTTTGAAGGTGGAGGAAGCCATGAGCCAAGGAAGGCGGATAGGTTCAAGGAGCCAGGAACGATGCTAGCCAACAGCCAGCTAAGAAATGAGACCTCAGTTCTACAACATTATGGAATTAAAATCTGCCAACAACATGAATGAGCTTGGAAGCAGATTCTCCCCCAGAGCCTCTGCATAAGATCCCAGGCTTTCTGATATTTTGATTTTGGCCCTGTGACAACCAAAGCAGAGAAGATAGTTGAGTGCACCTGGATTGTTTACCTACAGAAACCTTAAGGTAATAAATGATTGTCACCGGGCATGATAACATGCAACTGTAGTCCCAACGACTTGGGAGACTGAGGCGGGAGAATCACTTGAATCCCTGAGTTCAAGGCCAATCTTGGCAACATAGTGAGACACCATCTCAAAAAAAAAAAAAGAAAAAAAGTTTGTTATGGTAATTTGTTATAATGAAATTACAGTAATTGAAAACTAATATTAAGTGTATTGACATAACTATAAATCTAACACAGTTCCTCAATATCCATTCCCAGTGGATTTTCCCTAAAAAGTTTGAAAATTATCAGTGTGGTTCCTGGATATTCTTGTCCAGTCTTGCCTTAGTAGGTGTCTTCATATGCTAGGTGACATGTCCCAGTTATTTAAGCTTTGAGAGTCTCCAATTCCTAACCTATGAAATGGAGATGATAAAATAAAAATAATACCCACTTTAAGGCATTAAATGAGTTAATGCTTACAAAGTATTTGGACTACAGCCTGGCACACAGTAAACGTTCAAAAAACCTATTTCATCATCATTTTCCCTGCTCTCAAATGGTCCTTCTTGCTTCATTCCCCAATAACCAAGTCTTGGTCTTTGCAGGTAACTTTGCTCAAAATTAAGTCTTTATTCATTGGTGCCAGTGAAAGATTAATATGGAATTTCTCTCTCTCCAACCTGAGAGTTCTGAGTTTCTTTTGCTGGGAAGAACTAAATTAACTTTGTGGTATCTGTGCATAGTTTCTTATGCTGCTCTAGGCTTTGGCTGGAAGAATCTTCTCCCCCTGGGAGACGCCTCCATTTGTGTAGCATTATTTCATTCCCAGTGTGACATTGTTAATATCTCCAGGCAACCGTTGACCATTTGGTCCCACTTTATGCATTTTATGCAAATTTTTCATCCATTTTTCTGTAGCTGAGACTAAATTTTTAAGAACCATCTATTTTTAGGATGACTCATTTACCCTCCTTAGTAAACAAATTAACTGGTATTATACCAAGAGGAAGTATGAATCAGACGATTAAATCCATTTGTTTGTTTGTTTGTTTGAGACAGAGTCAGCACTCCGTTGCCCAGGTTGGAGTGCAGTGGCGTGATCTCGGCTTGCTAGAACCTCCTCTTCCCAGGCTTAAGTGATAATCATGCCTCATCCACCAGAGTAGCTAGGATTACAGGCACCCACCACCACATCCGGCTAATTATTTTGTATTTTTGGTAGACATGGAGTTTTGCCATGTTGGCCAGGCAGGTCTCCAACTCCTGGCCTCATGTGATCCACCCGCATTGGCCTCCCAAAGCGCTAGAATAACAGGCATGAGACACTGAACCCGGCCTAAATCTATTTTCTAATCCAAGTTTACATCCTGGCCTGTAAGATGTAACACTCTAAGGACATATCATTGGTTTTCATTCTAGTTGATACATATGTATTGTAAAATTTCCTCTAAAAAAGTGTTTATTCAGGAATAATCCTTAGATCCAAGCTCTAGATTACATATTATAATTTAAAATTACCCAGATCCTCCAAAAAATATATCCTCCTTCATGAAAACCACTAGCCCTACCTTCCTTTTTTGACCAAGGGTGGGAGTGGGGGGGAAACAATCTCAACAAATTTTATAACAATAAAAAGAAAAAGAGATACAAAATAATATGTATAGTGTAAGTCTGTTCATACAAAGTTCAAAACCAGTGCTTGCCATATTTTCAAATGGCTCAGCAAATAAAGTGCATATGTATATCCATCTCTTGATATAAACAAAACGTGGGAAAATGTTAACAACTGCGAACCTAGGTGAAGAATATGAAAAAGTTCATTGTACTGTTTTGCTACCTGTTTATAGGTTTGAGATTTTTAAAAATAAAAAGATAAGAAAGAATTCAAAACCAGACAAAGCAAAGTTATATTGCTCAGGAGTACAAACATGGGTAGTAAAACAATAAAGAAAATAATTATCAAAATTCAGAATAGTGCCAACTCTGGGAAGAAGGATGAACTTTTGCTGAGGGAGACCCTAGTGAGATGCTTCTGATGCTTGCAGTTTCTTCACCTGAGAGTAAATATGAACTTTCCTTTATAATTATTTATTAAGCTATCCATATACAGTCTATGCATTTTATGTGTGCATATTTCACAAGAGGAAAAAGGTATTAATGAAAACAATGTGACGAGGTATATAAAAACACTTGCAAAGAAAATTTGCTAGACGCTTGTTAAACACTATTATTTTTTAAATATCCGGCTTTTGCTCAGTAACGAGCAAACCTAAGTAAGGGGGGCTTTTGCTATGTGAGTCCTTTACTCAACATCATTTGTTAAAAGATGCTTAGTAAGGATGAAATTTTGAGGCCAGCAATATAACAACATTTTATTTTTACCTGAGATAGTTTTTATATAACCATCAATTCTGAATTTTGTTTAGTTTGGTATTAGGCAATACATTCCATTAAATAATATCTATGAACTGCAATGTGATACCCCAATATTCATTTTGACAGATATTCTAGCATATGCAACTTGAAAAATTATTATAAGAAAATTCTGGGCCAAGCATAGGGGTACACACCTATAGTCCCAGCCACTTGGGAGGCTGAAGTGGGAGGATCATTTGAGCCCAGGGTTTCAAGATCCTTATCTCTCACACACACAAAACAAAAACAAAATCCACTATGGATGAAAGTTTTATCATTCTTCTAATATCATACATGATTTATATTGTTCATATTGTTGCCTATTGTCTATAGATATGTCCTCTACCCCTGTATTTTTTTCGGCTCTCCAAATTGACCCAGCTCTAGGTAAAGTCAGGAAGTTCTCCCACAAACAGAACTTCAGCTTCTCCAGTGAGGGTGTGTTGGGGAGAGGAGGGTCCCCCTTTCCCACTTCTGCAGTTGGGGCACTCACAGTTTTGGTGGGGTCTCCTGGGTCCTGCAAGAGCAATCTGCTTCCTTCAGAGGGTCTGTGGGTTCTCTGATTCATTGATTTTTTGAAGGATTTTTGTGTCTCCCTAGTTCCACTTTGATCTTGTTATTTCTGGTCTTCTGCTAGCTTTGGGGTTTGTTTGCTCTTGGTTCTCTAGTTCTTATAGTTGTGATGCTATCATGTCAATATGAGATCTTTCTAGCTTTTTGATGTGGGCATTTAGTGCTATAAATTTCCCTCTTAACACTGCTTTAGCTGTGTCCCAGAGATTCTGGTACTTCATTGCTTTGTTCTCATTGGTTTCGAAGAACTTCTTGATTCCTGCCTTAATTTCATTCTTTACCCAGGAGTCATTCAGGAGCAGGTTGTTCAATTTCCATGTAGCTGTGTGGTTTTGAGTGAGTTTTTAAATCTTGAGTTCTAATTTAATTTTCAATTTTAAACCAATCTTGCATTATTGGTATAACCTTCATTTATTCATGACATATTATCTTTTTAAATTTTTTTAATATATTGCTGGATTCAGTTTGTTGATACTGCGCAAAGAATTCTCTGTGTGCAGCTACATGAAAGATATTGGTCTTTTATTTTTTGTTCTTGTAATGCCTTTCTCAGATTTTGGTAGGTGGATTATCCTGGCCTCATAAAACAAATTAGGAAGGATTCCTTCCTCTATTTTCTCAAATCTTTCACATAAGATGAATGTTACTTTCTTCTTGAATGTTTCACAGAATTCATCAGCAAGAACTGTGATTTGGCGTGTGTGTATATGTGTGTGTGTGCAAGTTCTTTTATTACACATTCCACTTCTTTTATAAATGACATGTTAATAGGGATTTTTATACTTTTTACATCAGTTTTGGCAATTTGTGTCACTGAAGGAATTAGTTCTTATCATCTAATTTGTCAATTTTGTTGGCATAAAGTTGTTCATAATATTCCCTAAGTATCCTTTTAATGTGTATAAGACCTGGAATAATATCTCTATCTTTGTTCCTGATACTTATAATTTGTATTTGCTCTTTCATTTGTTCATTGGTCTACATTAGATGTTATCTAGTTTATCAATCTTTACAAAGAACCAGCTCTTTTTCTTTTCAGATTATTCATATACCCAGGGACTTTTTATTTGGATGCTCTCTCACTTACTGAGAGAAGAATGTTACCATATCCAACCATGTTGATGAACGTATCTATTTTCTCTTCAGTTCTGTCAGATTTTGCTTTTGTATTTTGAAGTTCTTTTATTAGGTATGCGTACCTTATGGATTTTTTTGTCTTCTGGATGAATCAACACTTTTATCAGGATAAATGTCTTTATTTTCTTCAATAATCCTCCTTTTCTTGAATTCTATTTTGCCTGATATTATTTTAATCAATTCAGCTTTCTTATGCATACCATTTGTATTATATATATTTTCATGTTTTTTAAGTTTTGATATGAAAATATCTTTATACTTACAGTTAAGGTAGCATATAGTTGTGCTTTGCTCTTTCATGTAAAAAAACATTGCATTAATCCAAGTGGGAACAATAAAGGAGAAACAGAGATAGAAAAAATGCAGAACAACTAATAAGATGATAGATTTAAACCTAATCATATCGATAATTACATGAAATGTAAGTAGACTAAGCAATGCCTTCCAGTTAAAAGCTTTCCTTTGGCTCAATCACATAATTTTTATTATTCCATTTCATAATAATTCCTCTATTGGGTTTTTATTTATACCCCTTTGTATTATTTTCAGTAGTTTCTCTAAGAATTAAACAATGCATCTTTATCATAGCACAGTATACTTAAATATTTTACCCATTCAAATAAAACATAAAGTACCTTGAAAGGTAGAAGTTGAAATACCACCACTCTTTGTGCTATTATTGTCATCTGTTTTATATCTACACATGTCATCAACCGAACAATGCAATGGTTTTTACTTTAGTCAGTTAGCTTTTAAAAATATCAAGTAGTGGGAGAATATTTTGTAAAATCTACCTAGATATTCATCGTTCCTAATGCCTTTGCTTTCTCCATTATAGATTGGAGCTTTCATCTATAATTTTCCTCAGAATGAAGAACTTCCTTTAGCGTTTCTTGTAGCTTAGATATTCTAGTAACAAATTTTCTCAGCTTTTGTTTATCTAAAAATGTCTTTTTTTTTAGCACTTTCAAGATGTGATTTCAGTTTCTTTCAGTCTCTATTGTCTTTTCAAAACTTTTCCTATAAGCTATCTATCATTTTGATGCTGATTTCAATATTATGTCTTTAGCTTTTGCTTTTTGTACTTTGACTATGATATGTCTTAATGTGGTTTTCTTTGAATTTATCCTACTTTGGGTTTGCTAAGCTTGTTTGCTCTGTAAAATGATGAGTGGTTCTTTTGTTTGTTTGTTTGTGTGTTGGCTAGTGTTTTGTTTTGTTTTGTTTTTGTATTTTACTAAATTTGGAAATGGTTAGCCTATTATGTTAATATTTTCATGCCCCGTTATTTCTGTGTTCTCCTCCAAGAGTCTAATTTCATGCATTTTAAATGCTTTATAATTTCTTAGAAGTTATAAATACTCTCTTCGTTTTGGTGTCAGTCTTCCTTTCTCTTTGTGGTTCATATGAATAATTTTGATTGACATATATTCAAGCTCACTTACCCTCACTTCTTTTATTCTCAATTGGCTGTTAATCTCATCCAACGGAGTTTTCATTTCTTTATTTTGTTCGTTTTGTTTTCTACTGGCCTCCAAGTAATAATAATTTTTCTTTTTTTAACTTTTATTTTATTTGTGTTTTTTAAGATGGAGTTTCACTATTGTTGCTCAGGCTGGAGTGTAATGGCGTGATACTGGCTCACCACAACCTCCGACTCCCCAGTTTAAGCAAGTAAATCTTCTGCCTCAGTGTCCTGAGTAGCCAGGATTACTGTACAGGCGTGTGCCACCACACCCAGCTAATTTTGTATTTTTGGTAGAGATAGGATTTCTCCATGTTGGTCAGGCTGATCTCCAACTCTCGACCTCAGGTGATCTACCTGCCTTGGCCTTCCAAAGTGCTGGGATTACAGGCATGAGCTACCTCGCCTGGCCAACCTTTATGTTATTGTAATATTTATAATATTTTTTAATTTTTAACTTTTGTGGGTACATAGTAGATGTATATACTTAAAGGGTACATGAGATATTTACATACAGGCATGCAATACATACTAATCACATCATAGAAAATAGGAGATCCATCCTCTCGAGCATTTATCTTTTGTTTTACAAACCATCCAATTATAGCCTTTTAGTTATTTTCAAATGTATGATTAAATTATCTTGATAGTAGACACCCTGTTGTGCTATCAAACGCTAGGTATTATTCATCCTTTCAAACTACTTTTTGGTGCTATTAACCATCATCACCTCTCCCCTGCCCCCACACACACTACCCTTCCCAGCTTCTGGTAACCCTCCTTCTACTCTCTATCTCCATGTGTTCAATTGTTTTGACTTTTAGATCCCACAAATTAGTGAGAACATGCAATGTTTGAATTTCTGTGCCTGGCTTATTTCACTTAACGTAATGATCTCAGTTTCCATTCATGTTGTTGTAAATGACAGGATCCCCTTCCTTTTTATGGCTGAACAGTACTCCGTTACGTAGAAGTTTCACATTTTCTTTACCCATTAATCTGTTGATGGGCACTTAGGTTGCCCCCAAATCTTGGATATTGTGAACAGTGCTGCAACACACATAGGAGTACAGATATCTCTTCCATATATTTATTTCCCTTCTCTGGGGTATATATATCCAGCAGTGAAATAGCTGGATCATATAGTGGCTTTATTTTTAGTTTTATGAGGCACCTCCAAGCTATTCTCCATAGTGATTGAACTAATTTAGATTACCACCAACACCATATAAGGGTTCCCTTTTCTCCACATCCTTGCCAGCATTTGTTATTGCCTGTCTTTTGGATATAAGCCATTTTAACTGTCGTGAGATGATATCTCATTGTAGCTTTGATTTTCATTTCTCTGATGATCCATGATGTTGAGGACCTTTTCACATGCCTGTTTGCCATTTGTGTGTATTCTTTTGAGAAATGTCTATTCAAATCTTTCGTCCCTTTTTTATCAGATTATTCTTTTTTTCTATAGTGTTTTAGTCATACTAAGAAGTCAAAAACAAGAGGAATTTTTGAAACTATACAAACACATGGAAATTAAAAAGTATGCTCTTGCATGAACAGTGGGTCAATAAAGAAATTAAGGGGACTGAAAACTTCCCTGAAACAAATGATAATGGAAACACAACATACCAAAACCTGTGATATACAGCAAAAGCAGTACTAAAAGGGAATTTTATAGCTATAAGTACATACATTAAAAAAGAAGAAAAACTTCAAATAAATAACCTAAGGATGCATCTTAAGGATCTGGAAAAACAAGAGCAAAATGAACCCCAAATTGGAAGTGTGCCAATCTTTCCAGTGTCCTGGTCTCTCAATGGTAGATGTTCCTCTTAGTTTCATCCAGGTAGCCATCTTGCCTCTAATTGAGTTTTTATTTCAAATATTTATCCTTTCAATTCTAAAATGTTTAGTTTTTTTTTTTTTAATGTTTAGTTTTAATAAATTCTGTTTCTTCACTAAGATTCTACAACTGTTCAATTGTTTTGGCAATTTTTTTCCTCTAAGACCTTGAACATATTTATGATGAATGCTTTAAAGTCCTTATCTGCTAATTCCATGATCTGGGTCATCTAAAAGTCATTTTCCACTGATTGCTTTATCTCTTTATTATAGATTAAATTTTCCTGATTCTCAATAGCTATCATCAATTTTTTTTAAGATTTTTTTACTAGATATTTTGAATAATTCATTATAGATACCCTGGATTCCATTATGTTCCTCTGAAAAAGGTGTGTTGTAAATAATTTGCTGATAAGATTGAACTTTTCAAGGCTTGATTTTATGCTCTTAGTGTGACTCTGTTTTAGTTTTTCCCACTGTCCTAAGGTGAATCCCTTAATACGGAAGCACAGTTTTTACCTCCAATACATGACTTCTCTGGAATTTCAGTGATAAGCCCTATATATACCAAGCCACCTTAATACTTCAAATTGTCCTTTCTGCCATGAACATCTGCTGTAATATCTATGCAGCATTTTCAGTCTTCTAGTCCCTCTTTTCTCTTGGGCTTTTTGGGGTCTTTTCCTGCCTGCCCCCTGCCATATGCATAGCTCAGATCACACAAGATTTGAAAGCAGTTAATATGCAGATTTGAGGACTGAATCTCTCCCCTTAAATTCTAGCTGAATTGCTATACTCAAATTCCACTATTTGACTCCTAAAGCCAAGCTTTCTTCTTGATTTCTAATTGCCCCACAGTTTATGTTCTTGGCGCCCATATCGGGATTAAAAACTGCATGAACATGGATCTCATAATTGCTCCCTGAATGAGGGTTAATCCGAGACAAGTTCTTCCACCATTACTAGAACTGGAAAGCCAACAAACGAATATTTAAAGGAACAGCAGTAAAACGTTTGTCTTTGCCATTCTTTCTTTGTTCAACAATTTATTCTTGGATTAACATGAAATAGAGCGTCATCTGCTTTTCAGTAACTCAACTTCTTATTTTAACTTGAAATCCTTTATGTGCCAAACCCTAGAGCCAAAGGCTTATTTTCTTACTGTTTTTGCTTGATCTTTTCTGAATTTTCTGTTCCCAAACCTGTTGATAGCACTAGCATCACACCTATTCATGTCGGCTGACCTAGACTTCTAGGATCTGATCGATGAGATGTCTGCTAAGTAAACCCAAACTACTAATAATGTGACTTTAATGAGCGATTTGAGCACAACTTACAATGCAACAGCATACTCTGCCAATTGGTCAGGGGAATAGATAAGCAGTGTAGCTTATGCTTATGGAATTTTATTGTGTAGCCAGGAAGAAAAAAATTCTGCCTACTTCTTTTTAAGAGAAGTATGACTTCTTATTTCTCTGACCATATTGATTTTAATACTGTTCCCTTGACCTTCAAAGCTGGAGCAATCGCCTCTGGTTTTATTTGACTCTTATCATAGAATTTACCCCCATGTTACACTCCTGCCATTCTATATGTGTCACTGCCCCAACATTTTCAAATGAAAGAAAATTTGAAGGGCATCTATACTCTGACACAAACTTCCTCCCAAAAATATATATGTAACATGTGATAGTAGTGATAGTTCTCAGCATTATGACTTTTTCCAAAGCTTAGTGAACAGTTAGAGTGGAATGGATTGACATAGAGTCAAGGAGAACCAAGTTCACGGGAAAAGCAGGCAGAAATGTTGGTAGAGAATACCAGGGGGCAAATGCTACAAAACTAAAGTCATATGAAAGATTTTTCTTCCAATACTCTCAAATTAAGAGTATTCAATGTTTCTCTTGTGAAGACATTCAAGTAAAATAAATATATGCTTTTGAAATAAGGAATAGGTAAGAACATCACATAACTTTTATTCTATCACCTGTTCATTTATGTATCTTTCTTCCCAGTATATTGTAAAGCCTTTGACAACAGAGTTTAGCTTTTTCATCTTTGAATTTCCATATTCTCCCAGCACAGATCCTTGTTAATACTCAATTCTTAATGAGTATATGTTGCAATTAAAATTGAGATTGTTTAATTTCAGTGAATTCTGAACCAAATTCTGTACTATTTTTAATTGTAAAGAGCATGACCTGTTCAACTGAAGAAAAGATAATCCCTTCTCCAATTTCCCAATTGTTCAATGTTAACAATTGAGAATTTTCTCTACAGTATTTGATTTGGAGGAACCTGTCACATTAACTAAGATATATTAGATTTTCCATGCAGTTTCTACCCTCATCTCTACTTTGAAAACAAAAGATAGGATGGATTCGTTTTGATCATAGTGTGTGAATTCTGTATGTAGAATAGACACTCATAGCTAAATTATACTTTATTACCTTTGTCAAGGAAGAATTATAAAAGTGATTAAAAGCCAGAAGAAAATGGCATAAAGAGAGAGCAGTGTCTGAAATTATTAGAGATTATACTAGTCTACTGGACAGTAACAAGAGATTTCAAATTTTACTCAAAATGCTTCTCTGAAAAGTATGCAAAAGAGGTTCTTTTTAAGTCATTTAACAACTAGTATTATTTATTCTATGGATGTTTAATATTGCCAGCATTCACTTACATTTTGCATTAATTTGTATAGAAATAAGTAATTCTTTAATAAACCCTTGTGTCAGTTGTATTTATTGATTTTATTGAGAAAAAGTGCTCTTTTGTCATAAATAACTTATAGTTACAAAATAACAAGAGGGCAAATTGTTCAGTCTTAAGTGTATAATTTATACATCTGAAGTTTTGTAGTGTAAAGATATGTGTCCGTTTATACATTTGTGTACATGTGTAAATTACAAGCCTTGAAGATATTGTTTGCCTATTCTCAAAATGGCTGTTACTCAAAAGACAAATCACTTCAAGTTCTTTTTCCCACTTCCAGGATAACAGCCATTGGTTTGTGGCTCTAGTTGGTGTTCATAGAGTCCAGTTAAATGTACAGATTCATTTTTGTGTTTCCTAAAATATTTTTTAAAATGCTGCTCCATCTGCTTTTTCCACTGCTGGTTCATCTGTCTGCTGGTGTTATTTACCTGTGGTTCACAGGCAAGCTTCATTACTTAAAATTTACTTTCTCTAGATCATGAAGCATATCTTATATCCTTATGGATTGCAGTCTCCTCTTCAAGTGGAATCTACTTCGTCATGTTTCTATATGTACATATCATTCCTGTTCTCATATGTGTGTGTGTGTGTGTGTGTATTTGTATATATATTTCTTGTTCTTATATATAAACCAAGAAGATAGCCTAAATCTATACAGTATTATTTAAGGAGCATAAAAAAATATTGTGGACTAAAATCTCTTCCTGACTGAATTAACTGTAATTCAAGACATTAAAGCCTACTGTTGAAATGCAAATGTTTCCTCAAAGGGGCAAAACATAGAATTTTTTCAAAGCATGAACTCCTCACCTTGAATTATTTTATCAGACTAACCATAAAATAGAATATGACTAAAGAGTGGGATACACAGGATGAGTAACTACTGAAAAAAAGACCAAAGAAGAGAAAGATCCAGAGCATTGGTCTGCCCGATTCCCATGGCATTAAGCAGCGTTAGGATCTCAGTACCTAGAACACAGCAGTAGGTCGCTGGATACCTGGAAACAAAAGGGCTGGAAAAGTAGGACAGAAAGGCATCATCTATTTCACAACGTTTGCAGGAGCTCACCTTCCCTGCTCTAATCCACCCCAGATATCCTGCTAGTGTTGGGATAAGAGTTGGTTCAATGCTAGTAGCCTGGTTGCATTCTAGCAACTTATTTTTGTTAGTTAATTCTGAGTTATTACTTATAGGTGCTGTTGATTAAAAACAAACAAACATATACACGTTTAGACAGCAAGATGTTGCATCTTCAGAGGGTGATGTGTAAATTAAGGTGAAATCACTGGTCTGTAATCCTTGATAACTGTTTTTATCTTATGCAGAAATTGCATAGATGGGGAGGGGAAACAATTCACTGAATAACACTTCTGGGTAAAAAAAAAAATCATCCTAAACGGGATGGACTGTTTACAAATGTATCATAAGGCAGCATTCAAAACTGGAATCCTTTTCTGTCCAGATTTGTGCCCAATAAAGTCGTATGTATAAAATTCCCTGCATAAGAATCTGGCCCTCTATTAGCAAATGCTTAGTTTCTACATAGGGATTAAATAGGACCCAAAGGCATCTCCAAATTGTGTCCCTGTAAATGTCTGACAGTTAGAAGAGGAAAATGTAATTTGATCATCTGGGCAAGTAACTATAATGCCCTCTTTTTAGGCCTCCCTGGTCTGCTTTTTACATTGCCCAGACTCTGTGTGGTGATTGAACATTGTCCAAGCTGTGCTGCTGTTCAAAACCAGACTCATGTTGAGTTTGTGCAATTGGAATGAGAAAGTGCTGGGGAATACAGCTTTCTTATTCATATGACTATGCACCAAACACTGGGAGGCCTGAAATGCCAAGCAGCCAAACAGTCTGTCAATTGTAGCTCTTTTTTCAACTCTGAAGTAAATCTTAAAATAAATCTTTACTTCATGACATTTGTTATATGAAAACTAGATCTTTGCCAGATGTAGAATAGAAGGAAACAACCCCTTCCCCTGTGGCTAGTACCAGAAATAGCCAATTAGAAATAATGCTTTGCGATGACTGTCTCATGCTAAACTGGATTAATTCAAGAAGTACTAAGAGGTTTGTTTGTTTATTTGTTTGTCTTTTTCAAGCCTACAAATAAGCCTTGTGAAAGGCCAAGTCTAAGCATTTTTTTTTCCTTAGTAGCTTAGAGCTCTTTCTCTGACTTTCTCTTTGTATGTCCCTCATTATGACTTTTTAAAAATAACTTTATTGAGATATAACTGCCATACCATACGATTCACTCATTTAAAATATATTATGTAGTGATTTTTAGTATATCACAGAGTTGTAGAACTATTACCACACTCTAATTTTACAACATTTTTATCATGCTGAAAAGACTCTATTAGCAATCATTCCACATTTTTCCCCAAACTGCCTGGCCCTAGGCAGGCACTGGTCGACTTTCTGCCTCTATAGCAGGTGATTTTTGAATGTTATTCCAATTTAATTAGCACAGTCATCTTATGTAGTTGGTGTTAGTCTCTCCAATTTACAGATAAAGAAACTAGGGCTTAGATAGACTATGATACTTTCCCAAGGTCACATAGTTGGTAAAGCAGAGATTTCAATCTAGATCTGTCTGCTCAAAGCTCCCATGTTTTTTCCAGTGTGCTAAAGTGAGGTATGGTACAGGATCTTAACTCTTCCATTGAATCACATGAACTTGCCAACATGAAGTCATTTTTCACCCACAAAAATGGCAATTTCATAGGGTTTAACCTAAACAAATACTGAACACTTTCTTTAGGAATGGGCCTTAACGAATGATTATTGTCACTGTCCTCAAAAACCTTTTCATTTGCTTAAGAAGTTAGGATCTACAGATGATTTTGTGGCTCAGATGTACTGCTGGCCCTCTTTTTCTTCCTCCTGAAGACACAGTAAATATCCTCACATCCAAGAGGCCATCCATCTAGTTTCGAGTTAATCTCTTAAAACAATTATAGGGATTTTTTTTAATGTTCAGTTGCTATAAAAGAAACAGCGAAAAACACAAAGTTGCTTGCAAACATAAGGAATGCCCTTGGTCCAACTTGAGTATGGCAAGAGCCCATATGCCCCAATGACTGAGATGTCACAGCTTCACCTTGTTCCTTACCAACATCTCTCACAGTAAAGACCTGGGTTAAGATAAAACTCAGGAATAGGGCAAGGTTCAAGGAAGAGGTAAGGACTTCTATTTTTCACAAGATTTGGTAATGGCTACGTCAAAGCAAGTATGTCAAAGTGTCATGTAGACTTCAAGATATGAACTACTCTATAGGCATGGGACAGAACTTAGAAGCCTTACTTTATTAGCATAGAGCTCTGAGCTTCTTTTTTACTTTAGCAAGGAAGCACACAGTAGTAACTCTAAACAGTACAGTGGGGAGGGGAATAACTAATAGAAAAAAGTCTTACTGGGAACGGTATGTCTTGCATCTGGAAGAGCTGTTAATCTTATTCTCACTGACTTGAAACACACATATGTACATGATAATGGTATGAGTTGGTAGAGGCACAGGGTTTCTCTATCTCTCTTTTTCTCTCTCTCTTCAGTTGAGCAAGATTATCATAAATCTTACTTCCTTTAGAGTACTGCTTATGGTGCTTCATTTATATTTACCTGTTTATGCTTTTTAAGAATACCGGATAGATCATCCTTATGTGAAAGAGCCAGAACATTAAAGATGGATAACTACCTAACAAATTATATTCTTGTCTAATTTCTATCAAATAATTCTGTATGGTGTTATAAAATAGTATAAAGAAACTCAGCAAACTGTTGTGTCTCCCTTTATTAATTTTGGCAGCAATTACTCTAGCTGCAATCAGGTGTTATATTATCTTTTCAATATGCCATATGATAGGAAGTGAAAGGGAGAAGTTTAAATTCAAGAAAGTTCTAAATTACTTCAGAGGTCTTGGTTCTCTTTCATCATCCTCTTAAATCCCTATCATTGCAAGGAATGTAAATAGCAGGTTGTGTTATGATGGATTAGCATTGGCAGATGCACAGCTGGGCACGACTAAGACAGTTGTTGGAAGCCAAAGTTCTTGTGGATTGCCCACATCTGTTGCTCAAGCTTCCTGCGTCGGTTGACACTAATAATAATCCTCCTTCTTAGCAGGCTTAGCATGCAAGATGTCTCTGGAGACTTCCTCAAGAGAGGTGCCGCTTTTCTGTTGATTTAGAGATCTACCTATCTAAACTATGACTCCATCCAACCTACACAAACTCTCCTGTGTATATATTTTGGATAAGATGTTATTATTAAAAAGGCTATCAAATGCCTCTCTTTTTAGATATAAATCTACAGGACGCTGCCACTGGAAGACTGTTGGCATAATTATTCCCAATTCCTGTGAATCACTGTGTCCAGTTTCTGAAGAAAGTCTTCACTGAGGTTGTTGTAAGGTTCATAATACACACTTTTAATTTCCTTTTAAATTCTGCCAAGTAAAACTGTACTCATCTTGGGGTCTTCTCAGAAAGTAATGACACTTCTATCCTTTAGGCTTCCAGAAGTCTGAAGATTTGCAGTCACTGAAGTAACCTCCTGCTTTATTCCATATTCTCTGCCTCTAATTCAGACTCATAGATAAATATTAAACTCTTCCTGCAAAAGCTATAAATCGTCTGGTAACTCTTATGCCAACATTATATAAAGAGATTCTTTCCTTCTGGGGGTTGAACTAGCAGGTAATAATTTATCCAGTACTATTATCATCTGAAAAATTTTTGTCATGCAGAGTCCCGTTAGGTTAAAAAATGTCTCATCATTATATTATACAGAAGTCTTGACTTCTTGCTGAGCTGGCTCTTCATTGTTATAAGCTATATCTAGAGAGTGACATTTCAGGATCAACATTGTGTGCTGAGAATGAACCTGCTTCTCTAGCATAAAAACCATTATTTCCTTAAGAAACACTGATATGCTAATTATTTTTTTGAGAAATTGGGTCAGGGCTATATGTACCAGAGCAACCAGACAATCTCTATCTTTGAATAATGTAAGGGATATCTTACCAAACCATTTCCCAATATGGAATAACTAACCCTCTCACAATCTCCATTCTGTTGCTCTAACTGACACTTAGAGTTACAAATGAGATCAAAGTTGATGCACTCTGAGAATAAGGCCAGCTACCAGCGACCATTCTAGAAATGAGATTGCAGTCAGCTACTTTTTTTCCACCTAAACTTGTTTTTATTTCCTCTTTGTTAAGACCCTTCGAAAGAAACTTTCGAATCTGCTCTGAACATCCCACAATAGGGCTAAACGTTTAGGTACCAAAATCATTCAAATATTATAGTGTGGAAAGTAAATTTTATATCTACAGTAAAGTTTATAGCTACTAGAAAGGAAGTGCTGTGTTTATTCATTGTCCCCAAGAGAATGCTTTCTTCAGAAATGAATGGCTTCTTTTTTCACTTTTAAGGAATGGGAACCAGACAAATGGCAAAGGAGCCTGAGCTCAGACTGTGCTCAGGGGAAGATAGACTGTATGTAAGAAGGACTTTGCCAATCAAAGAAATGTTGCTGGTCATTAAAAAAAGTCACATTTCATTAGTAAGCTTGAGTTTTGATATTTTGTATAAATTGGAAAAAACTTACTTGGATGCACTTACATAAGTCCAGTGAAAGGTGGTGAAGAAAACACCCCGGGGTTGGTTAACATCGGTTATTGTAGAGAAAGACAGATAGTAGAAGTGGAAAGAGATACTTAAGGATTATTTAAATGCAACTTTGTGTTGCTTCGCTTGTTATAACACGCAATTACTGCTATTGTAACTTTAAAAATCAAAATGTATTTTTTGATGAACTTACTTTTACTAAAAAAAAAAAAAAATTGGTTAAATTTTTTCCCAGTAGGGGTTTCATTAAGCTATATTTAGATTAACAAGCATGGAATGTCGTAAGTAGAGTCCACAACCATAGAGTTATAGACGTGGTTTTAAGATTGTTTCTATTCTTCATACCTTAGCATCAGCACCCCAAGCCACAAAAGCGATTGCCCACACCTCCTGAACAGGTGAAAATGTACCGTGAATACTGCAAGATCATATGAATTCACCAATATTATTAAATGGAACCTTTTCCCCTATTTTTAATCATCTTTCAGCCAAGAAAGACAAATCTTCATACAAGAAAATTAGGAAAGAATAGAAGCATCTTGTGCAGACCTAAAGATTCTCCCTTTCAGAGAAAAGCAGGAATAGAATTTTCTCTGACAAATTCAGCTCTTTTATCACAACATATAAAATCTAAAGTTAGAGAGACTTAGAGAATCCTTCCTAATAGAAGTCCCTTCTTTAAACAAAACAGGCAACCAAGTAACAAAAAAGCCCTAGGTATTAAGAGACAGAGCCATACAGTTAGTAAGTCGAATCCCAGTCTACTGATTTCATTTTCCATTGTGACCTACAACTCCTGCTCTTGGAAATTCTGCAGCCACTGGCAGTATAGGAATATAAAACAGGAGTCCCTCAAAGGTTCCTGTCATAATGTTGTAAAGCAAATTGGACAAATGTAACTTTGGGGGTTCTTTTTGTATGGAAATTGTTTACATTAGGGAGAAACAGAATGTTATAGGAAACATCTATAACTGTAAACAAATATAGATGTCCTCAAAACATTGTAGAAGTAAACATGTGTTTTATTGTAGGACATTAATGTATGCTAAATTATGCAGTGACAATGAATATTGAAATATATAAATACTTGGCCAGGCCTAGTGGCTCACGCATATAATCCTAGCATTTTGGGATGCCGAGACAGGCAGATCACTTGAGGCCAGGAGTTCAAGACCTGCCTAGCCAACATGGTGAAACCCTGTCTCTACTAAAAATGCAAAAATTAGCTGAGTGTGCTGGCATGCATCTGTAATACCAGCTACGCAGGAGGCTGAGACATGAGAATCACTTGAACCCAGGAGGCAGAGGTTGCAGTGAGCCAAGATCCAAGATCGCACCACTGTACTCCAGCCTGGGCAATAGAGCAAGACTGTCTCAAACAAGAAATTGGAATAAAAATAAAAGAAATATATAAGTTCTTTCTAAAACTACAGGGAAACTCAAAATTGCAATAGTGTGGTGACATAATGAGAGTGCATTCTGATGGGACTATTTTGACATTATCAAAACAATGGAATAATCATCAGCTACATTTGGTTTCCATTTTTATTTATGACCCCACATCAAATTTTTATTCATTATAAGAAATACTGTAACATGTCAAATGAAGTAAACAGAGAATATGTTTCAAAAAGAGTACTAAGAATTTGAAGAATAGATGAAGCATTAAAATTCTGCTCTTGCTTGCTTCTGACAAAGGCTTAATGAAAAGAAAGTGGCACTATTAATTTATCCCCATGATAAAGTTTTCCAGAGGGAAACAAAGCAAAGCATATGGACATGAATCCTTTCCCATGACAACTTTTATACTCTGCATGGTAAACAGCGCTACAAGTGTTAACTTCAACTTAGAAAGAATCAGTGTAATACACAATTTATTCCAAATCATTTAGCCTACAGAATTATATGTAGTCAGTCATGGTAAACATTATGTATTACTTTCAAAAACCATGTGTGCTTCTGTGTTATATTTGCCTTATTTCTTTTATTTTCTTCGTAAGTAGTTACCAGATCACCTCCCTCTGATATGTATTAAGCACGAAGTCCTTTCTCGTCATAAACTATATCTTGTCTTTACACGGAAAAATATAATAACCAAAAATATATGCTGTTTATTAAATCCCAATTATGAGCCAATTATTAGAAGTATGTCATGTACTTCTCACAACAAACCTGAAACACAGCCATTATTTTTCTCATTTAGTAGACATATAAACTGGAGCTGAGAGAAGGTAATTTATACATTTACTAAAACCTGTGCCGGGATTTGATCCTCAATCTGTCAAAGGCTGGAGCTGAAATCTATGCTCTTTCCACAGTATTATACTTTCTCCCGAAGAAAATAAGGCCAGTGTTATTTTCTCAAAAAAAAATCCAATATTCTTTCTGATTTAGAGATTTTTGTAATAAATTCTTCATTAATGTAGCATACATACTGAAGAGCTATGCATGACAGGTCTATATCAGCAACTTCCACTTTTCTCAAAAGCATCCCAAACCCCTTGCCTCTTTCTCTTTTGGTTAGCAGCTATTTTCTCTACATTCCCAAATGTTTTTGGATTCTTCTAATTATTCCATTATCCTTTCTAGAAGACCCTGATTTAACTGTGTGGGACAATCTTGCTGCTTATTGAAAAATTCCAGTGATATAAGACTTCTTTCCAGAATCCCTTTTCAGAACATCTTCACTCTCAAGATGTTTGTCTCGTCAATTCCCCAACCTTGATTTTGATTATTTTCATCTTCTTCACTGTTTCAGCTTTTCTTCATTAATGTGGCATACATACTGAAGAGCCTTCTGAGAAGAAACTCGTACCCACTGTCCCACTGCGCAGTGCCAAGAGAGTCATTTCTTTCCCTTTTCTCTTTATTTTTCAATAATAGATTTGTTTCCCCTCTTGCTTCTCACAGTACTGTAATTGTTGCAGTCCTTCATATAATATGTCCTTTATTCTATCTGGAGTCTATTTCAGCTTTTTAGAAATCTAGAATATCAAAAGGTATTCTTTAAGCTTACTTTCTTCTTTTTCATGGTGAATAGAGATTATGCCTCTGTCAAGAAAGACAAATACAGCAAACTCCCTGCAAGTCAATAATAAAAGTACCTTGAGGTTCCAGCCTTATTTAAATATAGTTTTGTTCACAAGTGGAATACTGCAGTCCTTTGTAATTTCCCTCCGTAGCTATCTCAGTGAACTGCCAGTTGTTCTGGGCTCTGCTCTCTCTGGGGTTTGAAAGCTCACTTTGTTTATCTGTCTGCCTGTAAGTACACCAAGGACCACTGATTGACAGTTGCTGACATCATGTCAGCAAATTTCCACTGGTCATCATGAGTATCTTGAAGGCCTAGCAGATTATAATCCACCCAAAGAAACAGTAAAACCCTAGGAGAATTTTAGGTAATAAATTTCTTAATTCTGCCTTTTAGCCTTTGTTGTAGGGTCAGGATGTACCTATTCACCCCAGACAATGACTGTCATTTAAGGAAATTGAATATAATAGAAAACCATCAGAGGAGAGCTCTGAGGTCATGTTTCTTAAAAGTACTAGCAGAGTAATTCAGCCCTATATAGAAAAATAAATGGATACATTTTAGAACAAAAAATAGTTAGGACCAACTTTTCTTTTTTGGGTATAAGCAACACCAGCATTTGATAAAAGACAGAATGTATACAGTATTTCTTCACAACCACTATTGAAAAATATAGTATTATAACATGAAGTAGGCAGCGCAAGTATAAATGTTTAAAATTATTTTATTTTAACATTGGAGATTTTTCTTTCATCTGAGAAAGTAAAGCTTCTAGGGGTTAAATCTGGAATACTAATGATATCCTGAGAAACAGAAAAGGAACCAGTGTAACTGTGTATGTAGACTGATTGTCTCACTGTGATATAAGATGCTTTGGGAGAATGGAGAAAGGGCCTTGTCAGGAAAGGATGTTAATGAAGTCAGAGCACTGTAGTATGCACCCTAGCTCTCCGGCTCTTAGTTAAGAGCTGCCACTGAGCAGCAATTGGGTCACTTTAGTGCTTTTGATTTGTTTTTAAAATAGCATCACCTGAGCCATAGTTTGCTACCATTTTAAGAAACACCAGAAGTTTATGGATTGTGATGAGTTTGAATCTCCTACCAAGCGATGCTGAATAGTTTCCTGAAACCCCAAAAGCAAAGCTATTCTGTGTAATTTCACTTTCTCTCCTGTTATTTCAACCTCGTTTCAGGTGTGAAGCAGGAATTATCATGGCTATCTTCAAAACATTATTCACTCTGGCCCAGAGTCATCTTTAGAGGATGCTGATTATTTGAGATTTATAAGATGTTTTGACACTGTTGATGGCGAGAGATCTATTGGCCTGAATGACAGCTCTGTGGCTGCTATAAAACCCAAAAGGACTCTGGGAAGCAGAATGGGCGACTGTAACCCCTCTAGGTCCTTAGCTATAAAATCTGTTGGACATTATCTGATCCCATGCCTTGTTTTTCCCTAGCATGCCTATGCCCTCTATCTGTTAGTATTTCATTATATATATACGTGTGTGTGTGTGTGTGTGTGTGTGTGTGTGTGTTTAAGACACAGTCTCGCTCTGTCACATAAGCTGGAGTGCAGTGGCATGATCGTGGCTCACTACAGCTTCAGCTTTCCTGGGCTCCAGAGATCCTCCAGCCTCAGCCTCCCAAATAGGTGGGACCACAGTCACACACCAGCACACCTGCCTAATTTTTTTATTTTTGGAAGAGACTGGGTTTCACCATGTTGCCAAGGCTGGTCTCAAACTCCTGAGCTCAAGCAATCCACCTGAGTTTCAGCCTTCCAAAGTGCTGGGATTATAGATGTGAGCCACCATGCCCAGCCTATTTCATGTCTTAAACGTGAGTTTTAAACAAAGAGGTTTGCCTCAACGGTGACCAAAACTATTTTAAAAATTGTTATAGAAGAAGAGCTGTGAAAAAGCCATCAAGGTTAACTCTAAGTTAATGCTGAAAAATTTGGAAGATGTAGACATGAACTAAGCTGCCTCAGTACTGAATATTTAAAATATAGCCATGGTATTCAAGGCAGGAGGAAATAGCCACTGGGCTTTGAGGATCCTTTGGGCCACAAAATCCTCCGTGATTATTTCTGATCTATCCACAGGCCTGTCTTCTTTGATAAAGAGTGAAGGACTTTACAGTGAAAATCCTTGGTGCTTTTTCATCCAATATGAATAACTAACTCATTCTATCTAGACCTTACACAGATAGATAAAAATTGCAGTTGGTGTAGAATAAAGCACCATGATTTCTGGGAACCCATACTGCCAGCATCCTATCACAGAGGTTCTTAAGTTGTATATAACTTAATTAGGTAATATTTACTTGAATCAATACTGTGACTGGCAGACTTAAAAAGATTCTCAGGAGCTTTAAGGAAACTCACACTGGGGGTGACAAAAGAAGAAATAAGTCAAGGAGGCTTGATCAAGTAAGTCAGAGTGGGAAGTCCTAGAATTAAAAATGAGCATGTGCTGAAAAAGAAATGTAATGTATTTTTCCAGATTTGATTATTTAGGAAGGTCACTAGACTGTATGTGCGCAAAGAAGAGTCCATGAAAGCAAAGTGATCAACTTAGAAACACATCTCTATTGAGGAAAATGATCCAATTTTTGCTTGATTGCTTGTCTTTTTATCACTGCTGATCCAATGTCTGTTACCTGCATTGTGATGATGATGTCACAGGTGTATGCAAATGTCCAAACTCTTCAAATAGTACACATTAAATATATGCAGTTCTTTATGTATCAATTATATCTCAATACAATTGAAAAAAATCCTGCCACCCTAGCCAATAGACTGAAACTGGAATTAATGTATTTTCTAAATACAATCATGATAGAGGTTGGACAGAGTGGAGCATACCTAATTCTGACTCGGCTTTGGCTGTGCATGTCGAAGGTTGGCAAATGAACTCAATCAAATCCTCTATCTGGGGAAATACAAATGCTAGGTAAAAAAGAGCAGGCAAATCATTTGAGTTAAGGGCATTGTCCTGAATGACACTGAGGTGTATTCTGATTTTTTTATGACATGTGCAGTAATAGCTACGGTAATGACTACTACTATTTCTACCACTGCTACTACTACTACAAAGTAGCTAACCAAAACTTGAGAACCAGCCGTGGGTCGGGCATCGCAATAAACATTTTACATGCACGATCTTGTTTAATCCTCATTTATCCCTATAAGATGTATACTGTTTTTATCTACCACTTAGAAATAAAGAAACTAAGACACTAAGCGTTTTAACATCTTGCCCAAGGCCACACAGCTTGTAAGTGGCAGAGCCAGGATTCAAACCCAGGCAGATATCTAAGTCGTGGAAACATCAGTAACCAGAGTGACTGCGTGAATCATGAGTGACCTCACTACCTCATTTGCTCATGTACCCTTTCAATAAACCGCCATCCCTGAAGGTAATCTGGGTGTGTTTTTTCCCTGCAGCTTTAAAGATTCTAATATCACCACTCACATCTTACATTCCTGTTGTCATTTGTGGTCTATTTGAAGACGGGATAAAAACTTCTCTGGTGTAAATCAGAAACAACTAGTAAAAACAAATACAGGTATTGATCGACTTACCACCTATGCAACTTACGACCATTCAACTTTACTACCACAATCTCTAGCCGCGACTGCTCTGTGTCTGGCAGCGCAAACGTTGCCCAGCTGGGCATACGACAGCGCGGACCAGCTTCCGGCAGCACTACCATCTCCGCATGCACCATTTCAACTGTACATATAGCCTACTTAACTTACGACCAAATCGTGTTACGACCGGTCTGTGGTCCCGACCATGGTCATAAGTCGAGCACTAGCTGTATATATTGGATAGCTACTCAGTTCAAGACATTCTACTAGACTGTGTAGTGGATACTATACAAACAAGCATCATTATAGTCTCTGGCTTCATGAAGTTTATAATCCCGGTAAAGAGTACTATGTATATTGTTTATATAAAAAGAAAACTCACAAGAAGCATTTGAGAATAATGCTAATAGCTAAAACTTAATAAGTGCATATTATGTGAAAGACACTAAAGTGAAGTACTCTGTATCTTTTATTTAATCATTACACAAACACTATAAAGTAAGTCCAGTTGTTACTTTTTTTTTTATTACACTTTAAGTTCTGGGATACATGTACAGAACGTGAAGGTTTGTTACACAGGTATACATGTGCTATGGTGGTTTGCTGCACCCATCAACCCATCATCTACATTAGGTATTTCTCCTAATGCGGTTCTTCCCCTAATGCCCCATCACCCTAGAGGCCCTGGTGTGTGATGTTCACCTCCATATATTCATGTGTTCTCATTGTTCAACTCCTACTTATGATTGAGAATATGTGGTATTTGGTTTTCTGTTCCTGTGTTAGTTTGCAGAGAATGATAGTTTCCAGCTTCATCCATGTTCCTGAAAATGACATGAACTCATCCTTTCTATAGCTGCATAGTATTTCATGGTGTATATGTGCCACATTTTCTTTATCCAGTATGTCTGGATTACCCAGTATGCCCACTGATGGGCATTTGGGTTAGTTTCAAGTCTTTGCTATTGCGAACAGTGCCACAATAAACATACCTATGCATTTGTTTTTATAGTAGAATGATTTATGATCCTTCAGGTATATACACCGTAATGCAATTGCTGGGTCAAATGTATTTCTGCTTCTAGATCTTAGAGGAATTGCCGCACTGTCTTCGACAATGGTTGAACTAATTTAGACACCCACCAACAGTGTAAAAGTGTTCCTATTTTTCTGCATTCTCTCCAGCATCTGTTGTTTCCTGACTTTTTAATGATCACCATTCTAACTGGTGTGAGATGGTATCTCACTGTGGTTTTGATTTGCATTTCTCTAATGAAGAGTGATGATGAGCTATTTTTCATATGTTTGTTGGCCCCCAAAAATGTCTTTTGAGAAATATCTGTTCATATACTTTGCCCACTTTTTGATGGGGTTGTTAGTTTTTTTCTTATAAATTTGTTTAAGTTCCTTGTAGATTCTAGATATTAGCCCTTTGTCACATGGATAAATTGCAAAAATGTTCTCTCATTCTATAGGTTACCTGTTCACTATGATGATAGTTTATTTTGCTGTCCAGAAACTCTTTAATTAGATCCCATTTGTCAATTTTGGCTTTTGTTGCCATTGCTTTTAGTGTTTTAGTCATGAAGGCTTTGCCCATGCCTATGTTCTGAATGATATTATCTAGGTTTTCTTCTAGGGTTTTTATGGTTTTAGGTCTTATGTTTAAGTCTTTAATCCATCTTGAGTTAATTTTTGTATAAGATATAAGGAAGAGGTTCAGTTTCAGTTTTCTGCATATGGCTAGCCAGTTTTCCCAACACCATTTATTAAATAGGGAATCCTTTCCCCATTGCTTGTTTTTGTCAGGTTTGTCAAAGATCAGATGTTTGTAGATGTGTGGCATTATTTCTGAGGGCTCTGTTCTGTTCCATTGGTCTATATCTCAGTTTTGGTACCAGTACCATGCTGTTTTCATTACTATAGCCTTGTAGTCTTGCTTGAAGTCAGGTAGTGTGATGCCTCCAGATTTGTACTTTTTGCTTAGGATTGTCTTGGCTATGTGGGCTCTTTGTGGTTTCCATATGATTAAAGTGTTTTTTTCTAATTCTGTGCAGAAAGTCAATGGTAGCTTGACGGGGATAGCATTGAATCTATAAATTACTTTGGGCAGAATGGCCATTTTCATGATATTGATTCTTCCTAACCATGAACATGGAATGTTTTTCATCTGTTTGTTTCCTCTTTTATTTCCTTGAGCAGTGGTTTGTAGTTCTGCTTGAAGAGGTCTTTCACATCCCTTGTTAGTTTGTATTCCTAGGTATTTTATTCTCTTTGTAGCAGTGGTGAATGGCAGTTCACTCATGATTTGGCTCTCTGTTAATCTGTTATTGGTGTATAGGAATGCTTGTGATTTTTGCACATTGATTTTGTATCCTGAGACTTTGCTGAAGTTGCTTATCAGCTTAAGGAGGTTTGGGGCTGAGATGATGGGGTTTTCTAAATATACAATCATGTCATCTGCAAACAGAGACAATTTGACTTCCTCCTTTCCTATTTGAATATTCTTTATTTCTTTCTCTTGCCTGATTGCCCTGGTCAGAACTTCCAAAACTATGCTGAGTAGGCGTGGTGAGAGAAGGCATCCTTGTCTTGTGCTGGTTTTCAAACAGAACGCTTCCAGCTTTGGCCTATTCAGTATCATATTGCCTGTGGATTTGTCATAAATAGCTCTTATTATTTTGAGACACGCTTCATCAGTACCTAGTTTTTTTGAGAGTTTTTAGCATGCAGGAGTGTTGAATTTCATCTGACGTCTTTTCTGCATCTATTGAGATGATCATGTGGTTTTTGTCATTGGTTCTGTTTATGTGATAGATTACGTTTATTGATTTGTGTATGTTGAACCAGCCTTGCTTCCCAGGAATGAAGCCGACTTGATCATGGTCGATAAAGTTTTTAATGTGCTGCTGGATTCAGTTTGCCAGTATTTTACTGAGGATTTTTGCATTGATGTTCGTCAGGGATATTGGCCTCAATTTTTCTTTTTTTGTTGTGTCTCTGCCAGGTTTTGGTATCAGGATGAGGCTGGCCTCACAAAATGAGTTAGGATGGAGTCCCTCTTTTTCCATTCTTTGGAATAGTTTCAGAAGGAATGCTACCAGCTTCTCTTTGTGTCTCTGGTAGAATTTGGCCGTGGACCCATCTGGTACCGGGCTTTTTTTGGTTGGTAGGCCATTAATTACTACATCAATTTCAGAACTTGTTATTGGTCTGTTCAGGGATTCGACTTCTTTTGGTTTAGTCTTGGGAGGGTGTATGTGTCCAGGAATTTATCCATTACTTCGGTATTTTCTAGATTATTTGCATAGAGGTGTTTATAGCATTCTCTGCTGGTAGTTTGTATTTCTGTGAGATCAGTGATGATATCCCCTTTATCATTTTTTGTTGTGTCTATTTGATTCTTCTCTCTTTTCTTCTTTATTAGTCTGGCTAGCAGTCTGTCTATTTTGTTAATCTTTTCAAACAACCAGCTCCTAGATTCATTGATTTTTTGAAGAGTTTTTCACGTCTTTACCTCCTTCAGTTCTGCTCTGATCTTAGTTATTTCTAGTCTTTTGCTAGCTTTTGAATTTCCTCTTGCTTCTCTAGTTCTTTTAATTGTGAGGTTAGGGTGTCAATTTGATATCTTTCCTGCTATCTCCTGTGGGCATTTAGTGCTATAAATTTCCCTCTAAACACTGCTTTAGCTGTGGCCCAGAGATCCTGGTATGTTGTGTCTTGTTCTCATTGGTTTCAAAGAACTTATTTATTTCTGCCTTAATTTCGTTATTTATCCAGTAGTCACTCAGGAGCAGCTTGTTCATTTTCCATGTAGTTGTACAGTTTTGAATGAGTTTCTTAATCCTGACTTCTAATTCATTTGCACTGTGGTCTGAGAGACTGTTATGATTTCCATTCTTTTGCATTTGCTGAGGAGTGTTTTATGTCCAATTATGTGATTAATTTTAGAATAAGTATGATGTGATGCTGAGAAGAATGTATATTCTGTTAATTTGGGGTGCATAGTTCTGTAGATGTCTATTAGGTCCACTTGGTCCAGAGCTGAGTTCAAGTCCTGGATATCCTTGTTAATTTTCTGTCTCATTGATATGTCTAATATTGACAGTGGGGTATTAAAGTCTCCCACTATTGTTGTGTGGGAGTCTAAGTCTCTTTGTACGTTATTAAGAACTTGCTTTATGTATCTGGG
The DNA here is from genome assembly GCF_009761245.1 of Sapajus apella. Lineage (NCBI taxonomy): Eukaryota > Metazoa > Chordata > Mammalia > Primates > Cebidae > Sapajus > Sapajus apella. Next base: position 3,949,168 of record NW_022437038.1, on the reverse strand, counting down.
TACTCCTGTATTGGGTGCATATATATTTAGGATAGTTAGCTCTTCTTGTTGCATTGATCTCTTTACCATTATGTAATGCCCTTCTTTGTCTTTTGTGATCTTTGCTGATTTAGAGTCTGTTTTATCAGAGACTAGGATTGCAACACTTACTTTTTTTGCTTTTCATTTGCTTGGAAAATATTACTTTATTCCATTGTTTTGAGCATATGTGTGTCTTTGCACATGAGATGGATCTCCTGAATACAGCACACCGATGGGTCTTGACTCTTTATTGAACTTTCCAGTCTGTGTCTTTTAATTGGGGCATTTAGCCTGTTTACATTTAAGGCTAGTATTGTTATACGTGAATTTGACCCTGTCATTAAGATGCTAGCTGGTTATTTTGCCCATTAGTTGATGGAGTTTCTTCATAGTGTTGATGGTCTTTACAATTTGGTATGTTTTGCAGTGGCTGGTACCAGTTTTTCCTTTCCATATTTAGCGCTTCCTTCAGGAGCTCTTGTAAGGCAGGCCTGATGGTGACAAAATGTCTCAGCTTTTGATTGTCTGTAAAGGATTTTATTTCTTCTTTGCTTATGAAGCTTAGTTTGCCTGGATATCAAATTCAGGGTTGAAAAGTCTTTTCTTTGTGAAACTTGAATATTGGCCCCCACTCTCTTCTGACTTGTAGGGTTTCTGCAGAGAGATCTGCTGTTAGTCTAATGGGGCTTGCCTTTGTGCATAACCCAGCCTTTCTCTCTGGCTGCCCTTAACATTTTTTCCTTCATTTCAACCTTGGTGAATCTGACGATTATGTGTCTTGGGGTTGTTCTTCTCAAGGAGTATCATTGTGATGTTCTCTATATTTTCTGAATTTGAATGTTGGCCTGCCCTGCTAGGTTGGGGAAGTTCTGGATAATATCCTGAAGAGTGTTTTCCTACTTGATTTTATTCTTCCCATTACTTTCAGGTACACCAATCAAATGTAGATTTGGTCTTTTCACATAGTCCTATATTTCTTGTAGGTTTTGTTCCTTTTCACTCTATTTTCCCTAATCTTGTCTTCACGCTTTCATTAAATTGATTTTCAACCTCTGATAGCCTTTGTTGCACTTGATTGATTCAGCTATTGATACTTGTATATGCTCCACAATGTTTTCATACTGTGTTTTTCAGCTCCATCAGGTGATTTATGTTCTTCTCTATACTCATTATTCTAGTTAGCAATTTTCTAACCTTTTTTCAAGGTTCTCAGCTTCCTTGCATTAGGTTAGAACATGCTCCTTTAGCTTGGAGGAATGTCTTATTACCCACTTTCTGAAGCCTACTTCTGTCAATTCATCAAACTCATTCTCCATCCTGTTTTTTACCCTTGCTAGTGAAGAATTGTGATCCTTTGGAGGAGAAGAGGTGTTCTGGTTTTTTGGAATTTTCAGCCTTTCTGCACTTTTTTTTTTCTCATCTTCATGGATGTATCTATCTTTGGTCTCTGATATTTGTGACCTTTGGATAGGGTTTTTGTGTGGATGTCCTTTTTGTTGATGTTGATGCTATTCCTTTCTGTTTGTTAGTTTTCCTTCTAGCAATCAGTTCCCTCTTCTGCAGGTCTGCTGGAGTTTGCTGAAGGTCTACTCCAGATGCTGTTTGCCTGGGTATCACCAGCAAAGGCTGCAGAACAGCAAAGATTGCTGCCTGTTCCTTCCTCTGGAAGCTTTGTCCCAGAGGGACACCCACCAGATGTCAGCCAGAGCTCTCCTGTATGAGGTGTCTGTTGACTCCTGCTGGGAGATGTCTCCCAGTCAGGAGGCACAGGAGTCAGGGACCCACATGAGGAGGCAGTCTGTCCCTTAGCAGAGCTCAAGTGCTGTGCTGGGAGATCCACTGCTGTCTTCAGAGCTGGCAGGCAGGAACGTTTAAGTCTTCTGAAGCTGCACCCACAGCTGTCCCTTACCCCATATGCTCTGTCCTAGGGAGATGGGAGTTTTATCTATAAGCCTCTGACTGGAGCTGCTGCCTTTCTTTCAGAGATGCCTGCCCAGAGAGGAGGAATCTAGACAAGCAGTCTGGCTACAGCATCTTTGCTGTGCTGTGGTGGGTGCTGCACCCAGTTCGAACTTTCTGACTGCTTTGTTTACACTGTGAGGGGAAAGCCGCCTACTCAAGTTTCAGTAATGGCAGATGCCCTCACCCCACCAAGTTTGAGCATCCCAGGTCAACTTCAGACTGCTGTGTTGGCAGTGGGAATTTCAAGCCAGTGGATCTTAGCTTGCCTGGGCTCCATAGAGGTAGAATCCAATGAGCTACACCATATGGCTCCCTGGTTTCAGCCCCCTTTCCAGGGGGGTAAACAGTTCTGAATCACTGGTATCCCAGGCGCCACTGGGTTATGAAAAAAAACTCTGCAGCTAGCTTGATGTCTGCCCAAATGACTGCCCAGTTTTGTGCTTGAAACCCAGGGCACTCGTAGCATAGGCACCGGGAGGAATCTCCTGGTCTGTGGGTTGCGAAAACTGTGGGAAAAGTGTAGTATCTCGGCCAGACTGCACTGCTCCTCATGGCACCCTCCCTCATGGCTTCTCTTGGCTAGGGGAGGGACTTCCCTGACCCCTTTCACTTCCCAGGTGAGGTGACACCTCACCCTGCTTTGACTCACCCTCCATGGGCTGCACCCACTGTCTAACCAGTCCCAGTGAGATGAGCTGGATACCTCTGTTGGAAATGCAGAAATCACCCACCTTCTGCTTTGATCTCACTGGGAGCTGCAGACCAGAGCTGTCCCTATTCAGCCATCTTGCCAGCCCTACTCCTGTTATATTATATTTACAAATGAGGAAACTGAGGCTCAGTAACAGAGAGCATTTTGGTCAAAGCTGCCCAGCTGGTAAGCAACAGAACCAGACTTAAAACCTAGGCTGTCTGACTCCAGAGACTGAGTTCCTAACCAATACATGACAATTATTTTTAGGGCATATAGCTAAATAAGTGGCACTATCAGTAAATCTTTAAGAATACAGAAGAGGAAGAAAATTTTTCCCCTATGCTAAAAATGATTATATATATATATATATATAGATGGATGTGAATTTTTATTAGTATGTAAAGTTTAGTTGTACTTTGAAGCAAACAAGCCTGATATATTAAAATGGAAACTTGAAAATAGAAACATTAGAATATGAACATTTGCATTACAAAGGCTTATTTGCTTCACAAAGAATCATCATAGAATGCTGCCTTCCACAGCACATATATTAAAAACAATCATCACAGGTTTCCTTTAAGTAACAGTATTCTCCATAGCGCTCAGAATACAATTGTCTTCCTCCCCACAAAGTATAGAAAGAAATTAATGTACACAATGTTTCAGTAGTATGACTATTTTATACAATAGGATACAACTTTACCAAATTTTATATGCAAACTCTCAGGCTTTTAACAATACCAACTAGATAAGCAAGAACAACAACAACAACTTAGTAATCATCTTATCTGACTCCCTCATTTTATAGATGAGAAAATGGAAGCTCAAGAGAAGTGATTTGGCTAGAATTATACAGCTAGTTGATGGCACCTTCGTTAGTGGTTTGCAAACTCCACGTCCTTTGTCCTCTCATCCAGTTTTCTTTAAAATTATATCACCATCTCACTGTTTAATAAGAAGCAAAAGTAACATCAATAAGTGTTAGGTAACATATTCTTACTTCTCTATTGTTATAACGCATGGACATATGTGATCCTAAATACAAGAAGATTACGAAGCAATAGTATCCCGTATTAACTTGGAAACTCCTAGTGCAACAACTCAAGTTTCATGCGTTTCTCTCATCCAATTTCTATAACCTTATTAGGGTCTCCATTCATATATCTGAAAACTGAGAAGGTATTTGGTTGGTTCTATGACTACATCCCTTTATCAGTGGACTCTAACATGCTTCCAATGTGATGTCAGATGTGCATAGTTGCTTTACATAAGTGATTCAGAAAAGCTTTCTCTACTAATTCACCAGGCCTGATAGAGTTACTGTATAAATTATTGGAGTAATACTTATGAAAGGTTAAAACAGAAACTGTCTGTTTTCACTCCTGATTTGTCTGAAGCATAATATAAGCAGTAGATAGGTGAGGCATGAAAATAAGTTATAAATTCTCAAGAAGAATTTTCATGTGATGATCATAGATGAAGTATAAGCACGGACTCTCTTGAATTGTGGTGGATCTAACAGCCTATAGTCTATGTGACCCGAATTTCTATCAAGTCAATATCCACTCCTCATTCGTAGGGTTGTTTGACTCATACCATTTATATTTTGATCTGGTTCATTAAGCATATAATTTATTGGTTATTAAAATGCCCTGCAGTATTTTTCCATTGCAGAAAAATATAAAAGGTGATTTATGCAGCTTGTATGTAAATTGATACATGTCATAAAGACAAGAGTAGTAATTTGTTTCCAAACTGTACTTCTTTACTATCAGAACCAGTTATAACTTTCAAAGCCTAATCACATAGAAAACTTGATTAAACCTGCCAATTGTATTGGTTTGTATGCAAAATACTCCCTTCATAAAATCTATTGCTCTAGATAGTATGTACTACTCTTTTAGCCTTTGGTCATAGGATGCACCTGTACAGATCGATACATAAAAATGAACCTGTAGAGGAAAAGAAAGATTGTTGGCCCACATGAGGTTACCTATTTCATGCTTTATCTCCCCAACAGTCATTTCTAGCAGCAGGGCAGACAAAACTGAAGAAAAATGGCAAATCAAAGGAAGGACAAAATGAAATGACAATGAAGGACAAAAATGGTAAGATATTTGCAAGGAACATCTCTTTGATGTTATATCTGTTGATCTTAAACAAAAATCCAATCCCAGGGGTTATGGTTCTGGATCATCAAACCTCATCTTGACTCAAAGTGGCTGCCTGAACTATTCTTCCCCAAACAACAATGTTTGCTTTTTCTAAACAGAATATTTCTCACCATAAAATAAAGCATTCTCATTTCAGGAAAAGGTCAAATATGGCTGAAAATTCCTTACAGTATGAAAGGCTTTTTCAGTCATATTTCTCCTTTGAATACATATGGTTTCCTTCCCTCTAGAATGTCACTTATTTGCTTTTAGCTTCTCCCTTGCCTGCTGTGCTAGAGCTATGCATACCATGATTCTATGACAACTCGGATGCTTGTCATTTCAGAGCCATTAATTTCAGTAAATAAGCATTTGTTGGGTTTAAAATATTCTATTATCAAGTTCACCATGCATTTGATGCTCTTTTACTCCAAATAATATTTTGAAGGGGAATTTTAATACCACTTACACTCCATTATCATAAATGAATGGTAGCAATGTTCTTAAGAGCTGCAAATTCTGCTACTTCACCTTCTACAGCCATAAAATCATTCACCCTACCCATCCTAATGGGACTAGATTAATGAAGCTTTCAAACGTACAACATTTGGTGAAAATTAGAGAAGTACCTGAAAGACTGGTTATTTGCAAATTCTCTAGCAAATGAGGTTGTGATTTTGGCCGCTGACTAGCATGTAGGTAATATCCTGCTGTATTACCTCTAATATGTACCACATTCAAGTGTCTGGCAACCACACTAATAGAAGGCAGCAATAAAACAGATAATATGAAGTGACAGGTGATTTGCTGATTTCCTTATTAACCTAATGAGTAGAGAGAAAGGGATGTAGGATCTGCCACAAGAGAGATGTGCAACTTATTTTTTCCTTCTAAGGGTAGCCATAAAAAAATCAAACACAAATAATTTGTCTCTGAAAATTGCCTACCTTGCCCATTACCTACTTTCCCCGTGATCTAGTATCTTTGTTAATCTCCTAGCTGTCGAGGATGGCCACAAGGCTATTTCTCTTGTTCTCGCCAAAGAGCCTAGTACTCTGCACATATCCTTGCTCTCTTACCCAACCAAAATCAAGCCATGCTTTCTCTGTGTTACATTTCATTTCATCACTTATGCTTTCCAAGGTAACATAGCACACATACTGCCATTCTGTCCCCCACATGCCCGTGGCAGACCACAGGAGCCAGGTATTCCACTGTTTCTTACTAGGCCCAGAGTCAGCCTCAGAGCCTTTCCCAACAGTCCATGCAGTCATTACTATATCAATGAAACAAAAAAAGTATGTGATAAAAATTAGATTATTTGAATACAAAGATACTTTTATAGTTTGATAAAGGGTATCACAAATGTTAGCAGAGAAGCACGAGACACATTTCCAATAAAGTAAGAAAGAAAATACAGTGTTTTTACTATTGCTGCAGTTATGTAGCACTGGAAGGGTGACAATGACAAGTAAAGCATTCTGAAGTCTTCGAATAATTCAGGTGGAGGGTAACAATGTTGACAATTTTACAATTTACTTGGTTGAAATAAACATGTTAAAATACCTAGTAGCCACCGATTTTTTAAATGAATCAGTCTAAAATATTACAAGAAAGGAAAAACAAAGGAAACAGAGAAAATAGTACAAATAGAGAATATGTAAGATCATTTATATATATTCAGTCACTCAGTAGGTACTATAAATGCAAATGGACTAAACTCTCAGGCTAAAAGACAAAGATTGTTAGATAGACTTTTAAAAATATCCATTTATATACCTTTTAATAGAAATACTAAAGTTACTAGATGAAAACATTATACTATGCAATTGTAACTCAAATTAAGTGGCTATGGATACATTAGTACCAGAAAAACCAGACTTTAATTTTGAAAAAATAAAAACAAAACAAAACAAAAAAAACCCCTTGTACTAGAGACAAAGCTTGTCTCTACTTAATAATAGCAAAGGTTCAATTTTCCAGAAAGATAAAACAATTCTAAACTTCTTTTCATCACGTAAGATAGCTCCCAAAACATAAAAAACAATGATAGATTTACAGAGAGAAGTTGAATAATATATCATCATTATGGGGCTTTCAAAATAAGCCTTTCAGTAATTGACAATTTGATTATATTAAAAATTAATGGAATATAGAAGATTTGAATCATACAATTAACAAGCTTGATCTAGTGGACATAAATAGGATATTGTACCCAACAAGTGTACAATATACATTTTTTATAAGCATACAGGTGACATTTAAGAAAACTAACCACAAGCTAGCCTGTAAGGATAGCTTCAACAAATGTGAATGGAATGTTATCATAGAAATAACATTCTTTGACTATTCTGTAAGCAAATGAAAAATCACAAACACTTTAATATATAACAAGAAAAACTCATTTATCAGCAACTAAAGACAAACAAATTCTAAACAGCTCATAGGTCAAAGAAGACTTTATAATGAAAATGAGAAAATATAACTAAATGATTACAAAAACATTAGGATTCACTTAAAGCGGTATTTGGAAAACATTTTATAGCCTGAAAGTGGTATATTATGAAGGACTAAATGTTGGAAATAATGATTAAATTATTCATATCAAAAACTTCAAATATGAAAAGTAAATAAATCAAAGGAAAATAGAAAAAATGAAGAGTAGTATTTAATGAATTAGAAAGAAAATGTACAATAAAGACCAACAAAGATATAAGTTGTTTCTTTGAAAATATTTTTTAAATGAAAAACTTCCAATGGAACTAATCAAGGAAAAAAGAGATAAAGTGCAAAAATATTAGGAGTGAAAAGAGGATAACTATAGATGTTGATATTAAACAGATAATAAGACAGTCCACAATTTTTATAATAAATTTGAAAACTTGAATAAGTAAATTTCTAGAAAAATATAATTCATCAGAAGTGACTCAAGAAGAAATAAAAAAAACAGAATAACCCTCTATCCATTAAATAAGTTTGGCTTATAATAAAACAACAACAACAACAACAAATTTTAACTTCCAGTGAAGAAGACACCAGGACCAGGCTCTAAGAAGTTTTCATAGAAATGCCAAAAAACAGATTATTTCCGTCTTACTCAAAGTCTTCCATAAAATACCAAAAGCAAAACCCTCCTAATTCATTTTGCAAGGCCAATGTAGCATTTATATTAGAACCAGATAAGAAAATTTCAAACAAAAGCTTGTCTGCTTTTGGTGAGAATATACTTTGTTCCCACCACTTTGCAAAAAAAGAATGCTGACCCTATGGATGAATAATGATATCAGTTACCTCATTTATGATTTATGATAACTTTAATTTCAAAAATAGAACAAAAACATTAAATGATAAACTTGAGACCAAGTTCTAGTAGGGGTATCATATGACAGTGAGCAAAAAAAAAAAAAAAATGCTTTGTAATTTTATTAGATAATGGTGATCGGTTCCCTCTTTCATTTCATAAAGATTAATTCAAACCTTTAATGCTATTCTTTTCAAGTTCACTTCCTCTTGCTTGCCTCCTGCATTCACTTCCTTTTTTCAGAGATAATACAGAAGTCATTGAGTCTAAAATCTCTTAATATTATTTCCCCTCCAACACTTATATCTGTACATAATCTTAGCCTCTCTCCTCCCTTTACAGAAAAAGCAACTGATGTAACCCCTCCACCTGTGCTGTTTCCCATCTCCTCCATCACTTCTTTCCATCAGCTATTCCCATTTTGTCCTGTATCTCCAACATTGCTATTTCCATTTGTTCTTTTTCAATTTAAGTTAATAACATCATCATCCATCAACTCATTTAGGCAAGTTAAAACATGAGAGAAGTTCCTGACACCTTACTCTTCCTTGCTCTCCCCCTTCCAAATCTGCACAATAACCAAATCTTCTTGCCAATTATATCCCTTGAATATTTCTCACATTTTCCCTTTCCTTTCATTCCGCTGACACAATCTTGGTTCAGACCTTCATCATCATTTATTTCTAGACAGATACGGTGCCTCCTAATGAATAGCATAGCTCAGAAGACAAGCATGGACCTTGAAGTCAGTTTGTGTTCAGATACCAACAATGTGTTTTGCTGTAATTGCCACTGTAGGGAAATTAACCTTTTTAAACCTATTTTCCTCAGCTGTAAAATGGAGATGGTAATGCTTGTCAATAAGTGTTACTGTAGTTATAAAGGGAAATTATGAATATAAAACATTTAATACTATACTTTGCACATTGTAAGCACTCAAGAAATGTAAACTCCCTGTCTTCTCATTACTTATTCTCCTCCAGCCCCTTAGCTACACTGCCATGTGACTTTAATAGAAATCTGATATGTCACTTCTCTAATGAAAACCATTTGGTGGTTTCGGTTTGACCACATGTTCAAATTCAAACTCCATTAACTTAGGACATAAAACCCTTCATATGTTGACTGTCTATTCCTGTCTTCACTCGTGCTTCAAATTCATTAGCTCCTTGAAGACACAGAAGGAATTTGTCGTATCCATCTTTAAATCTCTAGGGTCTAACAACAGTGTTAGGTTCAAAATAAAGACTGTCAACAGATGATAATCTTTTAAAGAGTGCAGCCATCTGGTCTGGTTTGTCAAAGCTGGTCCACATTTGTGTTAACACATCAACATTCTCCACAAATTTCTTAAGTTTAGCAACTTGTGATGAAATATGCCACATGAAGCTTTCACTTAGGAACTTCATACCATATGGACTGAGTAGTTCTAATAGTGACCTCATTTCTGATATGTCAGAATATTCCTATACATTGAATGTTAATTCACTTTCTGTAGGTAATTTCACAAATGTTTTCATTGCAGGGAAATAAGCTACATGATCATAGCTGACTTATCTTAACAAAGTTTCCAAATACCAATTTGTGTATAGACTCGTAATGGTTGCTTCTCCATAGCTGCCTAAATGTTGTGTTTGTTGAAGAAAAACATCATTTAATACTCTTATAATATCAATCTACATGTAGTTTTATATTGGCTGGAGTATGGTCATGTGTGCTCTTACACCCGTTAGAAGCTCTGATGGTTTTGCATTTTGTGTGTGGCTCAATTATACATAATCATCGCAACAATTGACTTAGTAAAGAGGATTTCCAGATGGGAAGTCAAATATTCCCTTTACATGGAGTAAAGGTATGTTTCCATAACACCATGTTTGAGACACAGTTTATAAGGAAACATAACTCAGAAAGTGCAGGGTGCAGTTTGTCAAGTTTAGATACAACCAGCCTGTTTTTCTTCATGTACTTAATGCCTTGTCTCTCCCTTTCAGGTTACCCTTTCTTACTAGTCTGTTATGTTTTGTTTTGTTGATTTCTTATTCACTGCTTGACTGATGGTTTTGACACCATGCTTGGGCAGCAACTAGTCACTAAGAGTACACTATTCTGTGCAGATATCTGTGATGATATTTCAAGCTTGTTTTGCCATTTCATCTAGAAAGATATTACGTAAGGAAAGACTACGTTCTCCAAAATGATGTAACTCTCTGCACACAGTTCATGAATGCAACAGATAAAATGAGTGCAAAGTGGTGAAAATGCAGTTCAGTATCTTGACCGAGAAAGTAACTCCAAACACTGTTAAAGCATCTTCTCAGGAGCATGACTATAAAAGCAAAATATGTAGAGCTGTGATGTTTTCGGCGACATTTCCACCAAAGAATCTCCCTTTCTGTATGAAAAAATTACTGTATTCATCATGTTTCCAAGTTCTCTGTGATCTGAAAGGCCAAGTGAAGCTTTAGAGACACTAGTATATGCCTGTAACCTAAACCAATCTAATCTCATTCCTCTGGAATCAAATATTTCCCCATCTTCGACTTATTTTACGCTTATAAAAGTCATAGTGTTAACAACAGAGGACACGGTGATTGAGTCATCTCCGGGCCAACAGAAAGATTCTGCATGAGTTCATTGAGGACAACAGCATCAAAGCCAAGAAGGTACTGCATGTAATACCTCTGCATTATAGATCCATACTTTAAAACACTTCCCAAACTAAATACCATGAAACTACACAACATTAAAAATGGTAAAAGACTGCTTAGTATTAGAACCAGATCATGTCCTGAAATTCTGAAACCAGCAGCGTAGGTTGTTGTTTCTATAAAGCCTAGTGATATTTTTAGACTAAATTCCATGGTGCCCTGTTGGCATTAGCACAACCATTGTACTCTGCTGTGTAATAAACAGTCTTAGAGATTTATCAACTATTGATACAAATGTTAGTCCCTAACCACTTTTTATATGTTTTAAAAATTGAAAATTCAAGTGTACCTGCCATCACATAAAAATAAACATTAGACTGTATCACAAAAAAAAAGATACTTTTGAAATACCGAATAAATTTTCATTCAAATACACATTTAACTTTTGAATGAAATCCACTTTCTAACTATAAGCTAGTTGATATTTGGAAATTCCTTGAGTGGATTTTGATGGAAGATACAAGTTGCTATTAAATTTTTTTTTAAAACGACACTTCTATTTTGACATGTTTGTTATTTTGTGATCATAGGCATCATCAGGTTTTGATTTACTCTGAAGTTTCTTAAACTGACAGGATAATATCATGCCTTAGGAAAATCGTACCTAAGTTAATCATGAAGAGATGAATCAAAGGGAAATCAATGGCATGTAATGCAAGAGTCAAACAAAAAGCAACATAAAAAACATCTCAAATAGCTTAATTTTATGTGATAATCATGGTAGTATCACTTTGTATTTAATAAGGACATTTCTTCCAAAGATCTCAAAGTTCTTTTAATGTATTACCTTGTTTTTACTCACAAAATCCTCGGGAGATAAAGGAAAATTATAACTTAGATAAATAAAACTTGCTTTGGACTCTTGACATTTTTTTGGTTTTGTTTTTAAATGTCAAATATTTACCGTACTCATATTGCTAAGCGCTCATGATGAAAATATTACAACTAAACATGTTGCTAACACTATATATTCATGGTCACCACTGATCCCTAAACAATCTTGATTGCATCTCTGTGGTGTACTGATCTTGTTTTCTGTCTTCTTGCATTTTCTATAAATTCATTGTTAGATCTAGAGGCTTGATCTAATTTATATTCCATTTTTATGTTAAGATAAATATGTCATAGGTAGTACTGTGTACATAATGCCCACTCCCATTGATGACCATTTCACAGATTCATTGTTTTATCAAGGGTTTAAAAATGTATAATATTCTCATTATATCAACAGGATGCTTTGTTTTTAAAATATACATATAAATGTGCCATTCTCCCGCATAACACTCTTCAATGTCATTATTGTTGGGATAAAATCTAAATCCCTTAACACAGATTCTTACAAATATATCAACTGGCAGTTGCTTATCACTTCTGTCTTTTTTTTTTTTTTTTTTTTTGAGACGGAGTTTCGCTCTTGTTACCCAGGCTGGAGTGCAGTGGCACGATCTGGGCTCACCGCAACCTCCGCCTCCTGAGTTCAAGCAATTCTCCTGCCTCAGCCTCCCGAGTAGCTGGGACTACAGGCACGCGCCACCACACCGAGCTAATTTTTGTATTTTTAGTAGAGACGGGGTTTCACCATGTTGACCAGGGTGGTTTCAATCTCTTGACCTCATGATCTGCCTGCCTAAGCCTCCCAAAGCACTTCTGTCTTATACCGTGTCACTCTCTGCCTCATACTTTAGGCTTCAGGCATGCTGCTGACCTTTTTGCAGGCTTCTGAATGAACTTTACTCAGGACCTCTTTTGGACATTCACGTGCTGTATCCTTTGTCCAAAATTCTTTTGTCTCACTTCCAACTTCCGCTGGCTAACTTCACATCATATTTTTTGCCTCTGTTTAGTGTAGTTTCTTCAGGAAGACCTTCCTAGAAGTCCAAAACTATGTTAGCTCCACCTGTTATATGCTGTGTTATATATATATGCTTCTATTGCAACCTGCATTTATTAACCCGTATTTACTGCACTTTTGACACTTGTTTGAGCTGTGTCCTCCACCTTCCATTTTGTTCATCACTGTATCTCCAACGCCCGAAGAGTTCCCAATACAAAGTAGGTGCTCGGTACTTGTTAAATCAGCCTCTGTCACTAAAATATCAGCTTTTGTTTTTGAATTGATAATAAAATGCTTTAATATTATGTAACTTATAAAGTACTTTTTACATGTCAGCACGTTAAACACCACCACATCCCAATAAAGACAAAAAAAGGCTTCACTGCATATCTCCTCTTCTGCTTCTGTGAATTAGGGTTCTAAACATAGCCACTGTGACATTTTGTCATCTTGAGTTAATACGGTCTGAGATATCTACTTATTTATCTCCTCTGTTCTGTGTCTAGGATTCTAACATCTAAAAGAGCCCTACGACCAAAATCAGGAGTATGAAAGATTTATATTGTATAACCTAACTTAATTATATCTTTTTTATCTAAATAGAAAGATACCACCCCTGCTTTTCTATTTCAGCATCAATGCCTTCAGGAAGATTTCCATGAACAGAGTTGATAATACCTTCCTCTAAGCTGTCTTTGAACTTTGTAATTACTTACTTCTGATATTATGCATAGCAGTTTTTATCTACAACACTGTTCAACCTGCTAAACTGTGATCCCAGTGCAGATATGGACTCAGCATTATTAATATTTCAACATATTTCATGCTTTTCAATTGTGTATTAATATTTGATATTAATATTCTAGCATATTCAATATTTCTACATATTAAATGCCTAACACAGTGCCTGACACACAATAGAGTCTCAATTCATAATTGTTGAATCATTGACATGAAATACTGTGCCCTCTTGTCTGTAATTAATTCCCACGTAATGAAAGATGGTTAGTTAAATTTATTGTGGTGATGGAGGTGGTGGTGGTGATTACCCTGAAAAGTGAATGGAATCAGCACTCCTGGTCAAAATATAACAGTAAGACAACTAAGTATTAAAATGTTGCATCTCAAGGAGGTCTGGAATAGATGGTGGATTGAATATAGGAAACTGATTTTAATTCCCCCTGAAAAACCCACTAAAAATGGAGGGACAAAATTGTTTAAGACAAAAATCCTGAAGACTGAGAAGAACATTAGAAGAGATAACAGCAATACAATTTTTTGAAATAGAAACCAGATGGATTAGTGTTAGCTGACTTAGATAGACTTAGTTAATTGATCTAGGTAGAGAACTCAGCCAGCAGTGGAGAAAGCTGAGAAATAATCCGATTTACAATCCGATACACCCATAAAACCTGGAAATTAGCAGAAGAAGGTACCTTTGGAACTGAGAGAGTTCAGGAAAAGAGAGCTAAAATTAGGAGGTTTGGATGAAACTAAGTTTAATCTAGAAAGATCCTTTCCCTCATTCCAGAGCTAGGTATAACTGTCTTTCCCATACCCTGCAGATGTTTGAAAGATTATTCTCCAGCTTTGGGGAAAAATAGAGTCACTGAACTGGAAGACTAGATATAGTGGACCTAGACGCTTTACCTAAAACAAGGAGATTAAGCAACCTTATGCATAATAAACTGGACACTGGGAGCCAGTCTTCCATTCTCTAGGCAAGAGACTGGAAAAGCCTTCTCTGGAGAAACTGATGAGCCCAAGAAGAAAAACCTCAATATATAGATATCAGGGAGCTCCCAATGAATAGTCCACTCACACACCAAGTAAACCAGCTACATCCACAGGCTCTGAGTTACACTTAGCACTTTCAAACATGAACAGGTAATGTTAAAGAAAAAATTTTCAAATACATTGTTAAAGTATGGTAAGGAAGACCTTATTCAGGATCATCATGATAGGTATAAGGATCACTACAATGGAATTTCAGTGTGGGAGAGAAATGGGGGTCACCTTCAAATACAGCATGGGAATTTATAGCCAGGGAGCCCAGTGGAGGCCAGTAGATGGAAAATTACTAAGACGGAACATCATGGGTAAGGGAGATTCTGGCTAAACTGACCTAACAGTATTCTTGCTGAAGACAGGCCAGGGTGATCAGACGTCACATGGGGGATGATATACAATGACAAACCCAATCAGATACTGAGGACTATCAAATATCAAGGCTGGTAATTCTTGCTAAATTGACTTAGCAGGGTTCTTTGTTAAAATTGGATTTTACAAGGAAGCGCACAGATAGGCCTAGAAGAAGATTCAGGAGCCTAACTAAAGTTCAGCCAAGCAAAGGACCGTGTCAACAAGCAAGGATTGCCGGACCCTGAGGAAAGTATCCAACATAGAAGTTAAAGAAAAAAATAAAAAATTAAACAATAAACAGAAGAAAGAGACTTGAAGAAATGGAGACTGCAAGGAGAAGAAAACTTTATAAAACACTCAGTTATATACTCAGGTAAAGCATTATACAGGAAAGACAGAAGAACAGAAAGAATATCCCTTCAATGAGGAATATTCAGAGAAAAAATAATTTTTGGAAATTAAACAACAGATAAAGTGTTTCCTATAAAAATCTAAATATTGTTATTTTTCTAAACTTTATGATATTCGTGGTGTCTATTAGCTTTTTAGTACTTGTGAATTTTGTCATTTATTCTCTCATTCTAAAACATAACCCCATTTTTATCAGACATCTTATTTTGTTTTTATAATTTTATATTCATTTTCCTGAGGAGGGTCCCCCAAATTGTATATAAACTTCAGGCCCCTCAGAACTTGTGCCCATTCCTGATGGCAACCCCACCTTTTCAGTTGCTCACATCTAACCATTGGCTTTATTCCTGACTCGCCTCTTTCTGTTGCTCTACATTCTAATCTGTCAGGAAATCTGGTCGGCCCTGCCTTCAAAACATATGCATAGTCTGCCTACTGCTACCATCCTGGTCCAAACCACCAACACCACTAGCCTGGATTCTTACAATACCCACTTAATCTGTCTTTTTGCCCTCACCTTTGCCTGCCTACTGTGTATTCTCAACACAACCACACAGCAGCCAGAGAAGTATCTTCTTAAAACTTGAGTCAGAGAATATAATTTATCTGCTCAGAATTCTCAGTGGCTCTCCAATTTGAAATAGCTCTACATTTCTTCTCTGACCTCCTATGGAATTATTTATTCTTTGGCTTACTCTTATCCAGTCAGACTGACCCCTTTATTATTCCTAGAAGATAACAGACTTGATGTGCCCACCTTAGGGACTTTACACAGCTGTTTCCTTTTGCTGATATTATCCAGATATCTGCAAGACAGTCTCTCTAACTTCTTTCATGTCTCTGTTTTAATGTTACTTTCTCAAGGAAGACTATCCTATCCATCCTATTTAGAATTCTAACCCAATCCACCCTTGCTCCGTGGCTTGGCACTCCTAACCTCTTGTTCTGTGCCCTTTGTTTAATGGCACTTTTCACCTTCTAACATATTATATCATGTATTCATTATGCTTGTTTCTTGTACATCTACTCCCATCGGAATGATGACTACATACAAGCAGAGATTTGGTTTTGTTCATTGTTATATCACTAGCACCTAAAATAGTGTCTGGCACATAGAAGGGGTTCAGTACATCTGTCATTAACTTGAATATAACACAGATATAGTCATACACCCCATATAGACATTTCGGTCAGCAACAGACCACATATCACAGTGATCGTGTAAGATTATAATGGAGCTGAAAAATTCCTATTACCTAATGACATCATAGCTGTTGTAACATTGTAGCACACCATATTACTCTTCCTATGTTTAGATACATAAATACTTACCACTGTGTTACAATCCCTGCAGTATTCAGTACTGTCACATGCTATACAGGTTTGTAGCCGAGGAAATAGGCTTTTCCATATAGCTTAGGTGTGTAGTAGGCTGTACCTTCTAGGATTATGTAAGTATACCCTTTGGTCTTCACACAACAAAATCACCTAAGGATGCATTTCTCAGACTCTATTCTTGTCATAAAGCAACACATGACTATATATTAATATGCAGACATATATATATATATATATATGCTGTGAAGATATAATGGTGCACACACACACATAATGGAAATGCATGCAATATCTCTAAATGAATGCATAAGTAAGAAATAACACTGGGTGCTTCTGAAAAGAAGGACTGGGTATCAGGGGAAGAAGGTGGAAAGAATGCTTTCCACTGTATGCTTTTTTTGTACAATTTGGAATTTGAACCATATGAATGATCTACCTTTTCCATAAGAGAATCAAGGAACAATTGAAGTTGAATTTCATAATATGGCTTTTCTCTCCATAGTAAAACCCTAGAAGTATTATGGATTTCTCAAACTCTCAATCTTTGTACTATTATGTAAGTGTTAACAAAGTTATTTAAAACACATGTATAGGAGTCAGTGGGTCATTGAGAAGCATAGACTATTTGGTCCTCAAAAAAGAAAAAACTTGGCTACAATAAGATGAATGTGTACTTTGAAACCAAGTGCCTGAAACATTAATACAGTTCAATACATACTGACAAGTAAAAAAGAAAAAAAAAAACAAATCATGAAATTAAATATATAGCATAATTCTATTTGTATTTTAAAACACCTCTGTATGTGATGTTTATGTATAAAAAATCCAGGAGGGAGCTTTCACATTTTAATTTTTAAAGTATTTTTGAAAGTGATTTCAAACTTAAAAGTTGCAAAAATAAAAAAGTACAAAATACTCACATATCATTTACATAGATTCACTTCATAGCATTTTACCCCATTTGCTTTATTGTTGGCTTTTTCCCTGCCACATTTCTATATATCTACCTATATTCACACGTGCACACACAGAGATATGTACACACACGTATATGCAACATTTTTTCTGCACTGTTTGAAAGTAAATTACATGAGGCTCTTCATATCTAAATACTGCAGTGAGTATCTCCTCTAAATAGTAATTTTTTTATATTACCCCAGTACAGTTGTCAAATTCAGGAAATTTAACATCAAAACAGTACACTTTCCTAATCTACCAGCCATATTCCACTTTTTCAGTTGATTTAATGCTTTTCCACATAGCATCGTATCATTCATTCTCTGTTGTTTTACAAAGAACATAGATTGCTTTTATAATTTTTAAAGCAATGTAAATTGTTTTAATTATCTGGTAAATTGACGTAAGCAAAATACCTCTCAAAATGTAACTTATTGCGCCTCAAGTAACATACCTTGAAATCATTTCTTTTCATAGAGTCACTATGTATATATAGCTCTGATGCAGAACTGCTTTCTTTTCCTAGAAAGCTGTTAGCTATTCTCAGCTACTTCATATTTCTGAGTAGATATCAGAATGATGAGTGGTACTGAATCCTGATGCAGTCTCACACTTAAAGAACCATAGTCAAAAAAGGTAGGGTTCTTTATCAGCACCCTCTGGAATCTCTGAAAGAGTACCGAATCTTCTAGTCCGATCAGAAAGATCCCTTAAGTTTTCTTTTTTGCTCTTTGCTTTCAAATTATTTCTAAGAAGCTAGTTCTGTTGTCCTGACATATTAATTGTGTTGTTTCTCCTTTCAGAGAAAAGAAGCATGAGCATTTAAAAGAGTACCAGTATCCTTTCCTCTGAGTCTTCTTTTCAAGCATTTGTAAATCAATTTCCCTTCATTCTCCTCTAATACCTGTGGTGCGCAGGCACCAGCACTTCCACAATATCTGAGTAATACACTAGATCACAGTCTCCTCAACATTATCACTGGAGGGCCTGGGCAGTCTACTAGAACCAGATACAGGCAGAACATTAACAGAGATTAGGAAATGCAGGTTTCCTTGAAAAGGGGCTTTTGAAAATTTTATAAGTATGCATAAACATTGTGTAGAATTAAAGAAAGTCTTGGTTTTTAAATCTCTTTTAAATTGAAAATGACCTGTTTTTTTTTTTCTAAAACAAAGCAAATTATTGACTATAACATTTAAAGATTAATTGAATTTGTTTTGAATAAATTGTGCAGGGCTTAAAACTCCTACCACACAGGCACTTTACTGAGCAAAACAATTTTGAAAATATATTTATAGAATCATTAAGAATGTGTTTATTGAGCCATTTGAGGATAATCAGTAAAATCACTAGCCGTTTTTACAAAACCTTTTGGTGACTATAGTCACCAAAAAGACATTGTTATCACAATTTGAAAACTCCATATATATAGCATATATTAGCTACTTTCATTAGGAAAATTATCCTATTATCTATACAGCATATAATACCGATTAAAGACATTAGGGCAAGTTTTATAATATTATATTAATAGAAAAAATAAATTTGAATTTAACCACCTACAAAGTCTTCTACTGAACCATAGCACAGTGGGTACTGAAAGTGGAAAATAATGTTGAAAGCTACTGAGTGCTTATTTCTGTCTTCAGTGGGGAATGACAATATGTAATCCTGAGATTTTCCAGCATTAGCAAGACACTCCACAGTAGGGGGATTGGAAATGGGAGCAATAAACAGTTAACTGGAGTATGCTGTAAGGCACTTTTAAAGACCAAGAACATAAGACTTGGCATATTAATAACTCTTATAGCAGCCCTGCAGGTGAAAATGGAGCCTGCAAATGACTGCTGTTTCTCTTCCAATCCTACCCCAACTTTTTTGCCAGTGCTCCTTGTCTTAACCTTTATCATGAAACAGAAAGAGAGGCTAGGATGAAGGAAAAGGGAACTGGTGGAAAGTTCAAGTTAAATATTGAGTGATATTTCAAAAGGCTTGGATTTGAGGAAATTTATGTTTCCCCCAACAGTGACTACAATGATGCACATTAAATCCACAGATGATAGTGCACTTAGATAAAGGTAAGTGCCCAAGTCATGCTCGGAGACAGAGAAAGAGAAATCAAGAATACCTAGATTAACATAAAAAGTACGCTAAAGGTTTTTACTTGTATAATCCTCCTGTCACCCTATCCCTCCATCACTTCTCCACAAAATATTTTACCACTGAAAAAAAGGAAGAGCTACCTGCAGTAAATATTTCTCACCATAACTGTTGGAAGATATTCACAGCAAACCTTTCAAAGTCTGACGATAGAATTTGAAAAGGGACATATGGAGGAAGTAGGATATACAATGTTTTTAGGGACAGGCGTGGTGACTCACACCTGTAATCCCAGCACTTTGGGAGGCTGAAGCAGGCAAATCACCTGAGGTCAGGAGTTCGAGACCATCCTGACGAACATGGAGAAACCCCATCTCTACTAAAAATACAAAATTAGCTGGGTGTGGTGGTCAACGCCTGTAATCCCAGCTACTTGGGAGGCTGAGGCAGGAGAATCGCTTGAACCTGGGAGGAGGATGTTGCAGTGAGCCGAGATCGTGCCATTGCACTCCAGCCTGGGCAACAAGAGCAAAACTCTGTCTCGAAAAAAAAAAAATGTTTTTAGAAGACGGCAGATTAAATAAGTGCTGGGTGACGACATATGTGAGTTAGAAGATGCATTCTAACATTTTTCTCATCCTAGAGTTTTATTCCTTGAATTCAAGAAGTTATATACCAAGTCTCTCTCTTTTTTGAGCTACAATATGAGTATTTTTCATTATGTTTGATCCATGGGCTGATTCTGTTAGCAAGGGTGGCAGAGAGATAAGCTTCTCATTCAGCCTCCAGCTTGGTTTCTATTTCTGGTTCAGAGGCTGTACAGGGGAACTAGGCAAAAGAAGAATGAAGTAATTGGTAACTTGTATTTATCTTTTTTAACTTCTATTATTTTTTATTTTCAATTCCTCTAACATTTTATTTTCCATCTAGGGAAATATTCTCAGACTGAGATGATAATCTCATAAATCTCTTTTATCAAACTTCACGGGAGAATTATTATTTGTTTCTCTGCTATCATTTATTCTGCTTTAATCTTCAAATATGGAAAGAATTTTTCAGTGAAGCAATTTGAAAAAGAGCTACTTTTGGAATACAATATGACAACTATGCTTTCTATGTTTAGCAAAATTTCAAATAAACAGCCCAGTCATTCCCCAGAATCTTCAAATTACATAAACATTAAAACTGGTTTTTTTGAAATCTACTTTTTAGATAAAAGTGGAAAGTTATAAACTAAAGTGCATATTAGATAATCACAAATCCAATTTCCAGGGTATATCCTGAGTGAACACTGACTAAAGCCATTCTTCAATGTCATCTGTAGGCATCACGGATATGCAGTATGAACAGTCTGAGGCACTGAATGATCATTAATGTTCAAATGAAGATTCAATTATGTTGAGAATATAAGGCAGGGAAATGGGCTCATATGTTTTAAAAATACTGTCCAGTAAGTGTGTTGAAGCCGAAAACTTTTATTGCTTAAATATCAGTTAAAAGTTCTTTTAATCAGAGTGTTCTTTTTCTTGAACATTCTGGTTAATCGATATTTAATGCTTATATGTTTTAAAACAATATAGCCATACAATATTCTCAGGAAAAATATAAATATAATAGACAAAGCAATCTGGTCTGAAAGATTTCTGGTCTTCACATCTTTTCCTCCTCTGAACTACTGGAGGATTTATTGACTCTGATTCATTTATTAATTATTCATTCATTGCCTTCCAATATCTTTTTAAATCAATTTTATTATTTTTATGATCATAAAATTAAATGTGTTTGTAAAAATATAACTTATAGCAAGTTCTGAAGAACAAAATAAAAATTAGGCCTAATCCAACCACCAAGAAATAATCCTTATTAAGACTTAAACAAATTTCCTTTGCATTCATACATTATAAATGCATAACTGCTTTCATTCTTTATAAAAGTGGAATGCATTCTGTTTATTGTCATGGTTTTTTTCTTTATGATTACTGCAGAAACACTTCCCCATGTTTCAAATATTTTTGAAAAACAGGCAGGTTAATAGAAATTCCACTTCCAGTATGAATGAGTAAGCTACTAAAAATTATCCTATGACAAATAGACAACTGTAAATTAAATACATGTGTATTTCAGAGAGAAGCCACTGGCATAGAATAAATTTCATGTTTTCAGACAAAAGAAAACTAAGAGAATGAATCACCAACAGATATGAATTATAAGAAGTGCCAGAGAAAGTTCTTCAGCTGGAAAGAAATGACACCAGAGAGAACCTTGGATTTTTAGGGATGAATGAAAAGAATCAAAAACTTTTAAGTATTTGGGTGAAAATGAAAGGTCACCTTCTCGCTTCATTTCTTTAAAATGCCTGCAACTATTTAAAACAAACATTATATCAATCCGTTGCAGAGTTAAATGTAATTAATTATATTGTACATAACAAACATTACATTAAAAAGATGGGGAAGTGGAAAATATAGACCTATATGGTTGTAAGATTACTACATTTTGTGTAAATGGTACAATATGTAATGTAAATGGTACAACCACTAAATATATATATATATATATTAAAAGGGTATAGAGAAAAGTGAATAGATAAAATCAAATTCTAAAATACGGTTATGCATCACTTAATGATAAGGACATATTCTGAGAAATGTGACACTAGGCAATTTCACAGTTGTGTGAGCATCATAGAGTGTGCTTACACACATCTAGATGGTATAGCCTACTACACTCCTAGGCTACATGGTATAGCCTAATGCTCCTAAGCTAAAAAAAGTCACGTTACTATACCGAATACCTTAGGCAGTTCCACAGTAGTAAATATCGTGTATCTAAGCACACCTATATCTAGAAAAGGGATAGCAAATACATGATATTATAATCTTATGGGAAAACAATCATATATGTGCTCCATCATTGACAGAAATGTCTTTATGCAGCATATAGCTGTATATTCAAATAATTAACAGAGAACTAGGTCGGGAAAACAGAAAGATAAAAATAAGAAGGAGCAAACAAAACCCAAATGGTAAAATAATACATCTAAAGACAACCATATGCATACTGTTTACAATAGCTAAGATTTGGGTGAAATGTAAGTGTCTGTCAACAGATGAAAAGATAAAGAAAATGTAGCATGTGTACACAATGGAGAACTATTCAGCTATAAAAACAATGAGATCCAGTCATTTGCAACAACATGGATTAAACTGGAGATGATTTGTTAAGTGAAATAAGCAAGGCACAGAAAGATAAACATCGCATGTTCTCACTTATTTGTGGGATCTAAGAATCAAAACAATTGAACTCATGGACATAGAGAATAGAAGGATGGTTGCCAGAAGCTGGGAAGGGTAGTGGAGAGCTGACAAAAAGATAGATGGTTAATGGGTTCAAAAAATATATGGAAAGAATAAATGAACCCCACTATCTGCTAGCACAATAGGGTGACTATAGTCAATAATAACTGTACATTTGAAAATAACGAGTGTAATTGGGTTGCTTGCAATTCTAAAGATAAATGCTTGAGGGGATGGATGCGCCATTCTTCATGATGTGTTTGTTTCACATTGCATGCCTGTATCAAAACATTTTGTGTACCCCATAAATATATACACCTATTATGTATCCACAAATTTTTTTCAAAAAAACTGAGACAACCATATGCACAAATGCAGAGAGTAGAAGGATGGTTACCAGAGGATGGGAAGGGTAGAGGGAAGTTTGGAGGATGTGGGGATGGTTAATGGGTCCAAAAACATAGAAAGAATGAATAAGACCTCCTATCTGACAGCACAATAGGGTAACTATTGTCAATAATAACTTAGCTGTACATTTATAATAAAGAGTGTAATTGGATTGTTTGTAACTCAAAGGATAAATGCTTGAGGGCACGGATATCCCATTCTACATGATGTGCTTATTTCAAATTGCATGTCTGTATCAAAACATCTCATGTACAAGATAGTAACTCCGACTTGGACGGACAGCACAGCATGTGCAGACTCACATTGTGACTTTTTGCTCCAAAAACTACTGTAGGAACATACAAGGATGGTTAAGAAAATCGAAATAACCTCAATTAGAATGAAAATGGGAGATATTAAACCAACACCACAGAAATACAAAAGATCATTCAAGGCTACTATGAACACCTTTAAATGCATAAACTAGAAAACCTAGAGAGATGGATAAATTCCTGGAAATATACAACCCGCCTAGCTTAAACCAGGAAGAATTAGAAACCCTGAACAGACCAATAACAAGAAGCAAGATTGAAATGGTAATTATAAAAATTGCAAAAAAAAAAAATGTCCAGGACCAGATGGATTCACAGCTAAATTCTATCAGACATTCCAAGAAGAGCTGGTACCAATCCTACTGATACTATTCCACAAGATAGAGAAAGGGGGAATCTCCCCTAAATCATTCTATGAAGCCAGCATCACCCTAATACAAAAATCAGAGAAGGACATAAAGAAAGAAAACTGCGGACCAATATCCCTGATGAAGATACATGCTAAAATTCTTAACAAAATACTAACTAATTGAATCCAACAGCGTATCAAAAAGATAATCCACCATGATAAAGGGGATTTCATACTAGAGATGCAGGGATGGTTTAAAACCTGCAAGTCAATACATGTGATACACCACATAAACAGAATTAAAAACAAAAATCACATGATCATTTCAATACATGCAGAGAGGCATTTGACAGAATCCAGCATGCTTTTATGATTAAAACTCTCACCAATATCAGCCTAGAAGGGACATACCTTAATGTAATAAAAGCTATCTATGACAAACCACAGCCAACATAATACTGAACAGGAAAAAGTTGAAAGCATTCCCTCTGAGAACTGGAAAAAGACAAGGATGCCCACTCTCTCCACTTCTGTTCAACACAGTACTAGAAGTCCTATCCAGAGCAATCAGACAAGAGAAAGAAATGAAAGGCAATGACATTAGTAAAGATGAAGTCAAACTGTCACTGTCTGCTGACAATATGATACTATACCTAGAAAACCCTAAGCACTCCTCCAAAAAGCTCCTAGAACTGATAAATGAATTCAGCAAAGCTTCTGGATACAAAATTAATGTACACAAATCAGTAGCTCTGTGACCAAGCTGAGAATCATATCAAGAACTCAACCCATTTTACAATACTGGCAAAAACATAAAATACTTAGGAATATATATAACCAAGGAGGTGAAAAATCTCTACAAGTAAAACTACAAAACATTGCTGAAAGATATCATAGATGACACAAACAAATGGAAACACATCCCATGGTCATGAACGGACAGAATCAATATTGTGAAAATGACCATACTGACAAAAGCAATCTACATATTCAATGCAATTCCCATCAAAATACCCCCATCATTCCTCAGAGAACTAGAAAAGAAAACCCTGAAATTCATATGGAACCAAAAAGAGCCTGCATAGCCAAAGCAAGACTAAGCAAAAAGGACAAATCTGAAGGCATCATATTACCTGACTTCAAACTATACTATAAGCATGGTACTGGTATCAAAACAAACCAAAACAGCATGGTACTGGTATAAAAATAGGCAAACAGACCAATGGAACAGAATAGAAAACCCAGAAATAAAGCCAAATACAGCCACTGATATTCGACAAAGCAAAGAAAAACATGGAGTGGGGAAAAGACACCCTATTTAACAAATGGTGCTGGGATCATTGGAAGCCATGATCCCAAGTAAAAGAATGAAACTGGATCCTCATCTCTCAGCTTATACAAAAATCAACTCAAGATGGATCAAGGACTTAAATCCATGACCTGAAACCATAAAAATTCTAGAAGATAACATTGCAAAAACACTTCTAGACAGTGGCTTAGGCAAAGACTTCATGACCAAGCACCCAAAAGCAAATGCAACAAACAATGATAAATAGGTGAAACTTAATTAAACTAAAGAGCTTCTGCACATCAAAAGAAACAATCAGTAAACAGAATAAACCCTCAGAGTGGACAGAAATCTTTCACAATCTATACATCTGACAAAGGACTAATATCAAGAATCTACAAGGAACTCAAATTAGCAAGAACAAAAAAAACACAACAAATAATGGGCTAAGGACATAAATAGACAATTCTCAAAAGAAGATATACAAATGGCCAACAAACATATGAAAAAAATTCTCAGCATCACTAATGATCATGGAAATGCAAATCAAAACCACAATGTGATACTACCTTACTCCTGCAAGAATTGCCATAATCCAAAAATCAAAACATAATATATGTTGGCTGGGATGCAGTGAAAAGGGAACACTTTTACACTGCTGGTGGGAATGTAAACTAGTACAACAACTATGGAGAACAGCATGGAGATTCCTTAAAGAACTAAAAGTAGAACTATCATTTGATCCAGCAATCCCGCTACTAGGTGTCTACACAGAGGGAAAGGAGTCATTATATGAAAAAGATACTTGCAACACAATTTATAGCAGCACAATCCACAATGGCAAAAATATGGAACAAGCCCAAACGCCCATCAATTAATGAGTGGATAAATAAATTGTGGTATATATATATAAACCATGGAATACTATTCATCCATAAAAAGGAAATAAATAATGGCATTCACAGCAACCTGGATGGAATTGGACATCATTATTCTAAGTCAAGTAACTCAGGAATGGAAAACCAAACATCACATGTGCTCACTCATAAGTGGGGGAGCTAAGCTATGAAGATGCAAAGTCATAAGAATGATACAATGAACTTTGGGGACTTGGGGGAAAGGTGGAAGTGGCGTGAGAGATAAAAGACTGAAAACAGGGTACAGTGTATACTGCTCAGGTAATGGGTAGGTGCACCAAAATCTCACAGATCACCATTAAAGAAGTTACTCATGTAAACAAACACTGTCTTTTCCCCAAAAACCTATGAAAATAAAAAAATTTTTTTAAATATGTACCTCATAAATATATACAACTACAATGTACCCACAAAAATTAGGAATAAAATAAAGACAATCACATGAACAATTACATTAAATAATAGACTATATATGCCAATCAAAAGGTAGATATTACCTTTTAGCATTTAGAAATGCTAAAATGTCAAGACCAAACTATATGCCACCTATAACATACATACTTTAATATGACACAGATATGTGGGAAAAGTGTAAAAGTATATTATGTTAGTAGTAAGCATAAGGTCACAGTAGCTATTTTAACACCAGCTAAAAGAAATTTTAAGACAAAGAGTAACATTCTATAATGATGATTGGATCATTTTAAAGAAAAAAAATTCTAAACATACATGTGCTTAATAGCAGAATTTTAAAATTCATGAAGTAACAATTGACAGAATTAAAGAGAGACAATTCCAAAATCATAGTAGGAAATTTTAGCGCCTCTCTCAGTAATTCATAGACTATCTGGACAAAAGTTAGGTTAAACATAGAGGATTTGAACAATACTATCAACAAGTTTGACCTAACTGATATTTATAGACTGTGACAATCAATAACTGCAGAACGCACGTTTCTTTCATATACACATGGTACAGTCACCAAAATTGACCATACGTATGACCATGAAACAGACATCAATGAATCTAAAAAGGTTTGAAATCATACAGAGTATATTTTCTAGCTGCAATAGAATTAAATTAGAAACCAATAACACATTAAGAGTCTAGGAAATTCCCAGATTCTTGGAACTTAGACAAGACACTTCTAAATAATTCATGAGCCAAAGAAAAATAATAAAATCAAAAATTGTTTCTAACTAAATGATAATAAAAGTAAAGCATGTGAAAATATAGTGCTTAGGAGAAAATTGATAATTTAAGTTGCCTATGTCCGAAAAAAGGAAAGAACTAATATCAATAACCCAAATTCCCATCTCAAGAAGTTAATATAGAGAGAAGTATACCAAAAGTTTGTAGAAGGAAGGAAATATGAGAGCAGAAATAAACAAACCAAAAAACAGATAATACAGAAAATTAGCATAGCCAAAAGCTGGTTCTATGAAAAGATGAACATAATTGATAAAACCCTAGCTAGACTAAATAAGAAAAAGGGAAAATGCAAGTCATTATCAAGAATGAGAAAGAGGTTAGCAAGACAAGTCCTAAACACATTAAATATGTAATTTGAAATTTAGAAAATATTATGAAGAGCTTCATGTTGACAAGTTTTATAACTTGCTTGAAATGGACAAATTCTTGAGATATGTGACTATCAAAATTTGACACAGGATAAAACAGAAAGTTTTCAGAATATATGGGAGGAGAGAGCACCTCCCAAATGGTTTTATGAAGCCAAAATATACTTAATATAAAATTCTGAAAAAGACACTACCAAAAAAAAACCGAAGACCAATATTTGTCACCAATATAAATACAAAAAATTTTAATAAAATATTGACAAATCAATTTAACCATATATTATTTAAAATAACACAATGGCTAAATTTGTTTTATCATTGGGATGCAAGGTTACTTTAACATTCAAAAATAAAACAATATAATTCACCAGATTAGCAGAACAAAAGAGAAAACATAATTAATTCAATAGGGATAGAAAATAGGATTTGACAACATTCAGCAGCTATTGTGATTAGAAATAGAAACAAACTCACATGAAACTAGGAATAAAATCTCTTAATCTAACTAATGGCAGGTATTTAAAAAAAAAAAAACTGAAATAACAACAAACTTAATAGGTAGACATTAAACACTTTCCCGTAAGTGTCTGCTAGTAGTCCTAGCTATTGTAACAAAGCAAGTAAAAGAAATTGAAAACATAAAGATTGGAAAGAGAAAAGTAAAATTGTGTGTATTTCCAGATGACACAATTATTTGTGAGAAAATCCTAGATAATCTGCAAAGCAACTCATAGAGCTAACAAACAAATTTAGCAACGTCACAGGATACAAAGTTAATATCCAAAAATCAGTTATATTTTGATATACTAGCAAATGATAGAAAAATGAATTTTTAAAAAATTATTTGACAGTAACCCTCCACCTCAAATATGAAAAAATTAGGAATAAATCTAACAAAACACATGACACATCTCCTCACTAAAAACTATGAAACATTAGTGAAAAATATTAAACCTATAAATGCAAAGAGCCATAATCATGGATTGAAAATTTCAATGCTGTTAACATGTCAATTATCCCCAAATTAATCTGTAGATTCAACACAATCCTAATCCAAATTCCAACAGGGCTTTCTTAAATAGAAATTGAGAAGTTGATTTTCAACTGTATATGGAGATGCAAGTGACCTTAGAATTGCCAAAGCAATCTTTAAAAAGAAAAACAAAGCTGGGGAAAGTATACTACCTGATTTCATGACAGTATAAAGCAGTAGTACTTGAGTGTGGTATGAATCAAAGAATAGACATATCAGTCAAAGGAACAAAAAAAGAGTCCAGAAATGTTATATACATAGTCAAAATGTTTTTCAACAATGTCAATGCAATTCAATAAAGAGAGAAAATGAATGTTGATTGTTACCTCATTCTTTGTGCAAAAATTTCACCCAAAATGGGTCATAGATTAAAATATGAAAGACTAAAGCTATAAAACTTTTAGAGTAAAGAAAAGGAAGAAATCTTCATAAATTTAGAATTGCTAAAAATTTTTAGACAAATCACAGAAATTAATAAACATATTAGGAAAAAATGATTAATCTTTGAAATGAAAAGCTTCTGCTCTTTAACAGACACTTTTAAGAAAATAAATATACAAGCCACAAACTGAGAGGAAATATCATGCAGTGCTTACATCTGACAAAGGACTTGTATCCAGATTATATAAAGAGCTATTACAATTCAATAATAAAAAGATTTCCCCCCAAAAAATGAAAAATGGAAAATATTTGAACAGACACTTAACAAAAGATATACAAATGGCCAATATGCACAAGAAGAGATGCTCAAGATATTAGTTATCAGAGAAATGCAAATTAAAACCATAATGATACACCACTAGAAACACACTGAAGTGACTAAAACTGAAACAAACAAAAATCCAAAGGTTGATGAGGATATGGAGCAACTAGCATTTTCATACGTTACTGGTAGGAATGTAAAATAGTACAACCCCTTTGAAAAACTGTTTAGCAGTTTTTTAAAAATATATACATATACTTATTATATAACTCAGCATTTTCGTTCCTAAGTATTTACCGAAGGAAAAACGTTAGCTTTTTTTTTTTTTTTTTTTTTGAGACAGAGTCTTGCTCTGCCACCCAGGTTGATCTCAGCTCACTGCAACCTCTGTCTCCCAGTTCCAAGCTATTCTCCTGCCTCAGCCTCCCAAGTAGCTGGGACTACAGGCACGTGACACCACGCTGGGCTAATTTTTGGTATTTTTAGTAGAAACAGCGTTTTGCCATGTTGCCCAGGCTGGTCTCAAACTCCTGAGCTCAAGGCAATCTGCCCTCCTTAGCCTCCGAAAGTGCTGAGATTACAGGCATGAGCCACCACATCCAGCCAGAAGCTTTATTTGTATTAATAATATCTCAAAACTTGAAACAACCCAAATGTCCTTCAACAAGTCAATAGACAAAAGTCATATATTCATATAATAGAAGACTATTCAGCAATAAAAAGGAATGCATTATTGTTACATCCAACAAAGTTAATATTTCAGAAAACAATCATGTTGAATGAAAGAAGCCAGCCAAGAAGAATACATACTGTATGATTTCATTTATTTGAAACACTAGAAAATACAAACTAATCTAGAGGGAAAGAAAGTCGGTCATTGGTTGCCTGGGGCATACAGAGTCAGGGCTGGATTACAAAGCCTTATGAACAAACTTTTGATGGTGATGGAAATGGTATGTATCTTAATTTTGGGAGTTTTTTCATGTGTATATTTAACGGTCAAAACTCACAAAATTACATAATTTCAATAAACTGAGTTGATCGTGTGCATATGATGCCTCAATAGAGTTGGTTAAAAAAATTGGATATTTGCTACATAATATTTATCCTTTATACGTATAAAAATTTATTCAATCCAAATTCTATTATTATTTAGAGAAACACTTTTAGTGTAAATAAATGATGGCAAATATGCAAATTCAAATAAAAAAGTCTAAACGTTATTGGATGCAATCCAGGGACGCACAGAAAGAAGAGCTAGATAACTGAGAGACAAATATACCTACTGGGGAAAGAAATGGGGTGAGGAAACAATGTTTTAGTCATGATGGTGACTGCTTACATAAATAGCAAAGCTCCCCATCTCCCCGGCAGTAATGAAGAAGATTTTGACAAGTATTTTACTCTGCCATTTGTATGCCTCAGGTGTAGAATAGCTTAGATAGGTTATTTGTTTTGTGGTTCATATAAGTAGACTAGCAAATATATACTTGACAGTAGTCCATGAAACACACTGCCCTGGGGAGAATTTATGAAAGATATCAGGGATTGTAGTACTGAGTGAATCCTATTTTGAGGCAGAAAGCTAACATCGTACTTTACAAAAACGAATTTAACAAACCTCATTAGCTCTGTCCCTGATGCCACCTAAACTTCTTGTTAAAGGCGCTCCACTGTTTGAGATGAATTGGGTGGCAAAATGTCTTCCTCCTGAGCATTTTGGAAAAGGAAAACTATAAATCCAAGCATTACTGTTCGTCGTTGGCTGGAAAAAAGCAGATCTATGGACTCTTTCCTGGCACTAGTGGAAGATGTGGTTACCTATAAATTATTCAGTTACAACACAAAGGAGCAAATGGACTGAAGAAGAACATCAAGGCTGTGAATCAGTGCTCCAAAAGTTCGTTTCTAGTGGCAAAGTTTGGCACCAAAGAGAGTCTTGAATTATCCCAGCCCTTTCCCCCTAATTTTCCCTGTATTTCTCCTTCTTTTTGTGCCTGGACAGATACAGTTTTTAAACCCTCCTCCATTGTTTTCTTTTAAAATAATGAAATATTTCAAAATACAGCTCTTTCAGTTTCTAATTTGAATTAACTTTTAATAGCACTCAATATATATGGATAAATACACATCATTGCAGAATGTCTACCCATCCTTCATTGCAATCCTATATTGACAACAGAAAATTATCTGGATGAAGAAAGAAAAATTTCTGATCTACTTATTTTTCTATTTGCTCCATGTACAGATGTTTTCTATTGTCATGGCAATGAAAGTATTCAAGAAATGCATACCTATTAATGCATGATCAAATGAAATTTCCAATTTCTTAATGTTTATATTTTGAATAGCCAAAATTTGCCTGAATGTGGACACTATTTCTTTAAGCACTTTAGTTCAAGTGTTGTTTTGGAATAATCAATTGTTTAACTTTTAAAATTAAAGAGGAACAATTCTCTAAAGGAATGATTTCCACTCCACTATTTGCTATTATAACCGAGTTAGTATTTAGTTTTCAAATTAGTGTTGGAGATATTGAATAGCAATCAAATGCTTGAAGCTCTTATAGAGCTTTAGAATTTGATTAAAATAGAGAATTTATATTTTTGTTTCCACTTAGATACAGAAACATGAAAGAGTTTTAAAAGTAAAGTCTAATAGTGTTAGCAAAATCCTTTTGGTTTCCCTGCTGATATTATCAGTCTATCCTTGCAGAATGTCAACTGCTAAACATATTCCATCCCTGGACTGGCACAGTACTAAGAAATTGCCTTTACCATCTGGCTTTCTAGCATTTTTATCAGGTCTTTTTAATTAGGTTCAAATCAGTGATCTCCACCTTCCCTGCTTCCACCTTTTTCGGTGCCATTAAGGCTGAACTCATTTCCAGTGCACTGCAGTGTGCTCAAGTGGAACTTAAATTGAATAGTATTTTCCCCCAGGTTTTCGCACCTTACATATGCTAGCAAAAGTCATGTCATGCTTGCCCAGCAGTGCATATAATTCAATTTTTGTTTTATTAAGATATGAAGATGACCATTACATTAAAAAGCCAGGCAGCCTTAAGAGACCTGAATGAAAAATGGGACCATAGTTAGAGAAATTAAATATCTCTGCAAGGTAAGGAAAAAGGGAGAGCACCGCAATTTTGCTTTTGAGCTTAAACCACTAAAACAATGTGTATAATAGACATTTTAAAAAAAACAAAAAACATTTTCAAGTTAAGCCTAGCGATGCCCTCTTTTAGAAAAATATTTCCACAGGGTTTGGAAGAGAATAAAAAACTGGTGAAATTTGGTTATGTCAAATATCTCCTGTTAATTTAAAATGATCCCGATGCAACACAAATCTAACTTCAGAAAGATGGTTGGGCAATGGCTGGGCAATTGGAGTTCATTTTTTTATTCTGTCTGTGACAGTAGAACTAGAGGTTGCGTTACAGTTAGTGTGAAATCTTTGTTTTCTTGAAGGGGAAGAGTAGAGCAGTCATTTCAATATAATAAGCTTACTACCTTTATAATATTCACCTCATTATGGCCTCATATTCAAATAAAATTGATTTCCAAGACAGAAAATAGTGTTTTTCAAAGGCGGAGGCAGAAAGGCAATTTCCGAACACTCTGTTATATTTCTAAAAAGCATACAAAGCATTAAGGGCCCTTATGCATTCTTTGTTCAATCAAATGCATCTTTTTTTCCTATGGCTATATTGAGATTTGCACTGTAAACTCAGACAGGACCTAAAAGACTGGCTCTTCCTAATTCATTAAGACAGTCCTAGAAAGAGTTAGTCACAGATCTCTGAGTCCCTGTCACATCAACCTGTCATACAGGCAGCCTGGTGCAAATCGAGCAGACCAGTTCTTTCATTTCCATATAACGCTGCATGCATAAATACATTGAATTGTAATGAAATTCAAAATGCCAATTCTGGATTTCAAAGGTAGAACGCTGAATGGTTTTGTACCTGTGGTGATTTTCTACATTACACTGAGGTTTGGACTAAAAAACAATCTGACCAACAGAGCTACAACACAGGAATTCTACACACCTTTTTTTCTAAGTGGTTCTAATCAGCGACTAGGTTTCTTCCACAAGAACCTTCAAGGTTGAATTTCCTATTCTTCTTTTGAATAGCCTACCCACTCCTACCCACTCTCTAGCACAAAAGATACTTACCGATTTGAGAACCTGTGTGTGCAGCACCTGTTCACATTGACTTCAGAAGTTTGGGGATGGGGGAATCCGCATTCTGGTTAAAATAGCACAATGGGGGAATCTTATAGCCCAAGGAAATAATTTTTCATCAAGTGTTGCTCATCAGAGTGTAACTGCCCGCAATTTCTGGATATTTTACTCTTTAAGCACTTTATAAATAAATGTATGTTGCAGAAGCTGCAAACTTTCATTTTCATTTTCTTCCTAGGTGGGGGATGGGGTCTCATTTCGGGGCTGGCTTCAACCTTCATTACACTAACCAATAGCTACAGTCTTTGCTAGCAGTTTAAGTGACCCTGAAATAATTTATATATTTTTAGAATTCTCTCCTAAGGCAGTCAGGCCAACTATGGATTATTAAATTCATTGAGCCCTTTTTACACATTTTCTTACTGCAGATGTGCTAAACCATTCCGCAAAAATGTAGGATACTGCAGAACAAGTAGAGACCTGCAGCGCTGTAATAATTACAGGATAATGTAGAACTAAAATAATTCCTTCGAATGTTGAGGTTTAATATCATCTGTTCTTTCCCTCCACATTCCCAGCGGAACAATTGACTCTATTTCTCCAGACACAAATCTTTCGTAGCCTCTTCCTAACTTCCTGAGTTCTCCTAGCAGGATTCTATGCAGGAGCACGTCTCTCTCTCCACCGAAATAGTCAATCACATTTTAACTCACCAGGCCTTATTCATCCATCTCTATCCTCCAGCACTGTTTTTAAGAATCACTCTTAGCCAGAGCAATAACTTAACAATCAAAGTAACACATTTTGACACACTTTCCCTTTCCTGAGTAACAAGTTTGAATTCCCTTAAGATTGATTTCTTAGGATGAATTTAGTAGCACAATGAGTTCAAAGAGGAAAATCTTCCACAGGGAACATAGTACTTCCAAGCCTCTAGAGATCTATATCACCTGCCTAAAAGCAAAGCCTCTGCACAGCATTTTTAGAGTTGGTAGACTATCAAAGGTCTTAATCTTTTCCTTCAGACACTATGTACGACAAGATAGCCTTAATGAGTAAGGCAAACAGTTTTCCACGAGTTTGCTGTTTGTCTCACTTGGCACAAACTGTTACTCATCCTTGGCGAGTAGATAATTACAAGGCTTTTTTTTCCCCGACTGGCTATGGCTTAATAATATTTCCATATAAGTTTCTGAGTGAACAAGTCACCTTGTGATTTGCAGTCACGCTGGCCATAAATCTTGGTCATAGGTTAGGAATAGACTTAAAAATTTGTCAGTAACTCATGTTATGCTATGATATCTCATTTGGCTATAATATGATAAAGTGTGACAGCTACAATCTGTGACTAATCACAGCCTCATACTGAAGGCTTCCTATGTGGAAAGCAAGATTTTAGAGAGAGTCTACCACATGAAAAGAAGCTGCTTTACCCATCAAGCAAAATTTAGCTGCACATTCAGCTTCTGCTTTTTGAGGGAGGACAGAAATGGTATTTGAGCTTTTTCTAGTTTCGGATTTCAAATGATTGATCATTGTAGCATTTCTGGATCAATATTCATATTTCTATTTTTCAGACAGTACAAAACTGAGGTAAAGATACTTTTCAGTGTTCCTGTGGAAAATGCATGGAAGAGGTAAAATGAGGATGGACAGATAAATTGCTTGATTGATACTTCAGATATAATTCTCACTAGATTATCCACCTTTTGATCATTGGATGTAAGAGACAGAAAGGCTAGTTCTCATATCAGAAATATGAGGTATGTAAGAATTTGACATCTAGCCTATCCTTATTGGCTTTTCTCTTTTCAAAGCCTAATGGATTGCTTCCTGCTATAGCATCTGCCAAAATGCATAAAAATATTTCAAATATCCAGAGGAGCTTCACATTCATTGATCGGGGTTTATATATTGATTTGTGGCTAAGAGAGGACCATACTTTCCACTTCTCTCTGTTGTAATGAAAATGGAATGTATGCTAATTTGAACTGAAAGCAGATATGTCATGGGTGAGGGTTGTTTTGGTTTTTTTGTTTGTTTGTTTTTTCCATTTAGGTCTAAGAATGTTGGTTACATTAAATCATGCTATTTATTAATGATTACGGTAATAGTTCAGACCAATCCTGATATTCCCTGATGTCATCGTAAAATTAAAAGATATGTTTCAGAATCTTTGGTACATGATTGTTAATTGTAGAAATTTGAATCTCGATCTCCACCTGACAAGAAAGATAACTATTTTCAGGCTTTTTAAATTATACACGTGCACACACCCACACACCTTATATATCACTCATCTGTTCCCTTGATAGGAATGTTTATCAGGCTCAACCTAAGGTGAAACAAATTTATACAGCTTCTGTTCCATAGAAATATTTAATCTAAAACAGAATGATACAGATATTAAGATATTAAGGACTTACAGAAAAATAGAAAGAAAAAATTAAACAAGTCCAAAAGTGAAATATATGAAACGTAGGTTGTGATGAATTCCTGGGAGAGGTGAAATTTGTAGAATTTTTGGACAAATGATAGGGTAACAGCTTGGGGCTGGGAACAATATTCCAGACATTCAGTTTTTTAAAAAGGCTTAAAAGTCAAAAGAGAGACTTTAGGAGGTAGAGACAGATGACTGGCAGAAATGGACATTTAATGAAGGTAGCCACTTAAAAGTGTAGAGAGCACTCAAGAGAGTAAGAAGACAAATTAAATGAAGAGAAAAGGTAGCTTAAGGAGGCATTTGGTCAACCTCTTTATCTCTGGACAAGATAAAACCTAAGCTACCCCTTAAAATTTGGCAAAAACCCAAGTTCTTAAAGTTCTTTAAACTGTTTTTCATTTGGCAGGTAATTGCAATAGTCTCACAGGTTTTGATCTTTCCTGATATGGTTTTTATCAACTGAAATCTTCTTACAATTATCATCTAAGCTTAGTTTAGAGGAAGAATGGAAATCAACAAATTTTGCAGGCCAGAGCTCTGAATTCCTAGTTTTAAGAAAAGCTACACTTCCAACTCCTAAAATATGAACTCAAAATCAGAATTTTATTTGGTTTCGATTAATATGGAAGCCTTGTTTAGACCAAAAATACAGTGGTCAGATATTACATTCTTCTTTCTTGTTTATTACTGCACTGCTAATCTTACTCTTCATTTTCGAAGATAATGTTATTTGCATAAATTATTTTCCTTTTATTTAGATGTGGCGAAATTACTATGGTGAGATTCAAAATCCTTCTTCGTTTCACCCATCTGAAATGTATTCTTGATATAGCTGTTGGCATCATGTAAGTCTTGAAAGATGCTGTTTCTTTTTTGTAGCTCTGCTTTTACTTTTGTCATTCACATGAAGAATAGATTGGCCTTCAAATTTCTTTTCAAGTTGTTTCACCTCAAATATTTGTTGAGTACCTGTTACGTGCTGGGTACTGTGGTAGGCCTTAGAGATACGAGAACCTCTCATCTTTCATCTAGACGCCTGCAACAGCCCTCTCCATGGTTTCTCTGCCTTCAGAATGGCTTTCCGCCAACCTGTCTCCACTCTGCAATCAAAGTGAGCTATCCAAAGCAAAATTGTGCCACTCTACTTTTTTCAAATGGTTTCATTTTGGAGACTTCAAAATGAAGTCTCAATACCTTACCTTGGTTTCCACGGTCCTGCACAATGTCCATTTTCATCCTGCACCATTTTACACATAGGCTCCAGACATACTAAATTATTTTACTTCCTCGAAAGCTCCACGTGGTATCACTCACTTGAGATATGCTTGTTCCTTGGTTGCTTATTTCTCCATCATTAGCCTAACTCCTAGTCATCTTAAGTCTCAGCATAAAGATGACTTTTAGAGTAGCAGACCTCCAGGGTTCACAGTGTGGGTTGTGTAACGTCCTGTTGGGTTTCCCTGCTTTATGCCTCCATGAGACTCTAATACATTCCAGTGTTAGTGTAATAGTCTACAGACTGCCATAGCAAAATATTATGGACTAGATGCCTTAACCAACAGAAATTTAGACTGTAAGTTCTGACATAGTAAGAGCTAAATAAGTACTTCTGAATGAATAAAGAAGAATAAGACATAGTCTCTGCCCTCAAAAATCAATAAATCTAGCTTACTAATTAGACATAAGTAAAACTGGTTAGAATATAGCCTAGCAAACATGATTGTAATAGCATAAACAAAGCACTATAGGAAAGAATAATTAATTTATTATTCTGATCTAGTTGGGGTAAAAGTGGAGTGAAGATCAGAGTCAAGACAGGTTTCCCAAAGGAGGTGATACTGGAAGTAGGCCATAAGAGAAGACATGTCTATTGCTTTGACTATCATTATAAATTAGGTTGGTTTCAAAAACAATCTGTGAACATTTAAATTGTGTGTTTCCAGTGACGTCCTTGTGTTATGTTGTGTAGGCTGCTTATTTATGCTTACAAACCCAAACTATACAGCAGAGTAGCCACTAGCCAATTTCGTTATTTAAATGTAAATCAATCGTTGTTAAATAAAAATAAGCATTCAGTTAGTCACTCTAGCAACATTTGAAGTGCCTGACAGCCACATATGACTACCATACTGGACAGTACAAAATATGATACAAAACATTTCTGTCACTGCAGAAAACATTTTATAAGCAATGCAGTCATTTGACTATTTATTAACCTTGTATTGAGCATCTAATATTTGCCTGATACTGTGTTAGATGGTGGTGTGTGCAAAGGTAAATATGACAAAGTTTCTGGCTTCACAAGGCTCACGCTAGTGAATTGGCTTTGCTCTATTTCTGTAAATTGGCTTAAGATGAATTACATTTTTTTACTTGCGTAAACTTCAAAATTACTATCTTTAGGAGTTTGTTACTTATAGCTTATTGAATTAGAAGTTTTGCAGGTGCTCAGAAATCAGAAGCATAGCTATGAATGGAAGCTTGACAAAATCTACTCATTATTAAGTACCCATTATGTGATCACCCTATGCTGAGTACTGTGAAAAATACAAAAGAAATATAAAACAAATTATCTTTTATCTATGAGTTTATAAATTAAATGAAATTTTGAATGTAAAACTGATTCATAAACCATGAATATATTTCTACCATTAAAGTATAATTGGAAAGACTAGATTCAGATACATTTAATGAGTAGAGAACAATACAACAGTATATAATCAAGTGTTAAGAGTATATACTAAAACTTATACATTCTGTGAAAATTTGGAGTTAAGAAAGAATAACATGAAGAAAAGTGGTTAAGGAAGACTTTTTTAAAAAGTGATATTAATAATGAATTATTCTGTTACAAGTGACAGAAAACCAACACAAACTGACTTCAGCAAAAAGATAAACTTTTTGACTTATGTAACTGGAAAGCCCAGTTGTCGACTTTAGACACAGGTGCATCCAGGGAATCAAATAAAGTCATCACCTTTTTTTCTCCTCTCCATCTGCCAGCTCCAATTTCCTCCACAGTGGCGCTAAGGAAGGTTCTCTCCTCTGGGTAGCAAGATGGCTACCAGAAACTCTAGGCTTAAATCCCATTCTCTCAGCAACCCCAGTGAGAGAAAAGCACCTATACCTAACTTGTTCTGCATGGGTTATGTTATTATCTGTGAACCAGTCACTGTGAACAAGAGAAACCAATGCTCAGTTGCTCAGACCTAGGTCGCAAACCCATCACAGGAGGGAGAGACGGAAGTTCTTAGAATTAGGCAGGCATAACCCCATAAAGAAATTCCTGGAAATGTAATAAAATTAAAAACAGGCTGGGCATGGTGGCTCACACCTGTAGTCCCAGCACTTTGGGAGACAAAGGCAGGAAGATCACTTGAGGTCAGCAGTTCAAGACCAGTCTGGCCAACATGTTGAAACCCCATTTCCAATAAAAATATAAAAATTAGCTGGGCGTGGTGGTGCATGCCTGTAATCCCAGCAACTAGGGAGGCTGAGACAGGAGAATCACTTGAACCTGGGAAGTGGAGATTGCAGGGAGCCAAGATCGTGCCACTGAACTCCAGCCTGGGCAACACAGCGAGATCCTATTTTTAAAAAAAAATGTTTTAATATAAAACAAAACGAGGAAATACAAGAAAAATTGCAAAAGTCTAATTCAAATGAGGCTTTGAGGAAAATATCAAATTTGCTTCTTTCTCTGGTGGACAGGTGAGTTGGGTCTTTAGGGAAAGGGAAGGAAAATAAATAAAGACACAGAGACCAGAATGAGTGTGCCATCAGCAGAGAATGAATTCTGTTTCATTACTTTAATGAATCTAATTTTTTAGATAGATCATGCTTTGATTCACCATCCTTACCACACCCTGGGGCAAAATCTTTTGCAGTCTTGGCTTATTTATTTGATACAAAACAAAACGAAAGCAAGACAATAAGAAAAACAATTGGTGAAATTCATATCTGCCCCCTTTGTCTGACAGACTGCTTTTATTTTTTATGTTTTCTGTTTCCTGATTTATATGTACTCTCTGGACTTCATATAACCAATTAGTGTGAACGTTTCCTACCAATACTGCCACCCATCTTCTGCCTTCCAAGATCTCAAAGAAAGGTTAATTCCTAAATATAAGTCCTTCTTACCAGTTGGGACCAGCCAAACCCCATAGCTCTAAAACATGACTAACCTTATCACAGATTAACCACAGCATATTGTGAAAATTGTCAGAGCTGTCAATTTTTCTCAGGCACTTCAAAAGTCCAGTTCTGTTAATGACATTGAACACTTTAGTGAGGATTATCAATACCACATATATATCTCTTTGTTTTGATATTTGTTACATTTGGCATCCTACCCAGGGAAGGGAAATTAGAGTGCTATGTTCCAAGCCTAGAAGAAAAGGGGATGCATTGTCTGTAGAAAATTTACAAGCAATAATAAAGCAGGGGTTGCAATCCTAGTCTCTGATAAAACAGACTTTAAATCAGCAAAGGTCAAAACAAACAAACAAGGGCATTACATAATGGTAAAGGGATCAACGCAACAAGAAGAGCTAACTATCCTAAATATATACGTACCCATTACAGGAGCACCCAGATTCATAAAGCAAGTTCTTAGAGACCTACAAAGACTTAGACTTCCACGCAATAATAGTGGGAGACTTTAACACCCCACTGTCAATATTAGACAGATCAGCGAGACAGGAAATTATCAAGGATATTCAGGACTTGAACTCGGCTTTGGACCAAGTGGACCTAATAAACATCTACAAAACTCTCCACCCCAAATTAACAGAACATACATTCTGCTCAGCACTACATCCCACTTATTCTAAAATTGACCACATAATTGGAAGCAAAACACTTCTCAGCAAATGCAAAAGAATGGAAATCATAACAAACAGTCTCTCAGACCACAGTGCAATCAAATTAGAATGCAGGATTAAGAACCTCACTCAAAACTGCACAACCACATGGAAACGGAACAATCTGCTCCTGAATGACTACTGGGTAAATAACAAAATTAAGGTAGAAATAAATAAGTTCTTTGAAGCCATGAGAACAAAGATACAATGTACCGGAATCTCCGGGACACAGCTAAAGAAGTGTTTAGAGGGAAATTTATAGCACTAAATGCCCACATTGAAAAGCAGGAAATATCTCAAATTGACACCCTAACAACACAATTAAAAGAACTAGAGAAGCAAGGAAGCAAGAGCAAACAAATTCAAAAGCTAGCAGAAGACAAGAAACAACTAAGATATGAGCAGAACTGAAGGAGATAGAGATATGAAAAACCCTTTAAAAAATCAATGAATCCAAGAGTTGGCTTTTTGAAAAGATAAATAAAATAGATAGCCACTAGCCAGATGAATAAAGAAGAAACAAGAGAAGAATCAAATAGACACAATAAAAAATAATAAAGGTGACATCACCACTGATCCCACAGAAATACAAACTACTATCAGAGAATACTATAAACACCTCTATGCAAATAAACTAGAAAATCTACAAGAAATAGATCAATTCCTGAATACATACACCCTCCCAACACTAAACCAGGAAGAAGTTGAATCCCTGAATAAACCAATAAGATGTTCTGAAATTGATGCAGTAATTAATAGTCTACCAACCAAAAAAAGCCAAGGACCAGACGAATTCACAGCTGAATTCTACTGAAGGTACACAGGAGCTTGTGCTGTTCCTTCAGAAACTATTCCAAACAATAGAAAAAGAGGGAGGACTCCCTAACTCATTTTATGAGGCCAGCATCATCCTGATACCAAAACCTGGCAGAAACACAACCAAGAAAGAAAATTTCAAGCCAATATCCCTGGTGAACATCAATGGAAAAATCCTCAATAAAGTACTGGCAAACCGAATCCAGCAGCACATCAAAAATCTTATCCACCATGATCAAGTCAGTTTCATCCCTAGGACACAAGGCTGGTTCAACATACGTAAATTGATACACATAATCCATCACATGAACAGAACCAATGACAAAAACCACAATTATCTCAATAGATGCAGAAAAGGC
This sequence comes from Sapajus apella, assembly GCF_009761245.1. Taxonomy (NCBI): domain Eukaryota; kingdom Metazoa; phylum Chordata; class Mammalia; order Primates; family Cebidae; genus Sapajus; species Sapajus apella. Next base: position 3,906,994 of record NW_022437038.1, on the reverse strand, counting down.
CTTCGATAAAATTCAACACTCTTTCATTCTAAAAACTCTCAATAAACTAGATATTGATGGAACAGATCTCAAAATATTAAGAGCTATTTATGACAAACCTACAGCCAATATCATGCTGAATAGGCAAAACCTGGAAGCATTCACTTTGAAAACCAGCACAAGAAAAGGATGTCTTCTCTCACCACTCCTATTCAACATGGTATTGAAAGTTCTGACCATAACAATCAGGCAAGAGAATGAAAAAAGGATATTCAAATAGGAAGAGAGGAAGTCAAAGTGTGTCTGTTTGCAGGTGACATGATTGTACATTTAGAAAACCCTATTATCTCAACCCAAAATCTTAAGCTGATAAGCAACTTCAGCAAAGTCTCAGGATACAAAATCAATGTGCAAAAATCACAGGCATTCTTACACACCAGTAATAGACAAACAGAAATCCAAATCATGAGTAAACTCCCATTCACAATTGCTACAAAGAGAATAAAATATCTAGGAATACAACTTACAAGGGATGTGAAGGACCTCTTCAAGGAAAACTGCAAACCACTGCTCAAGGAAATAAGAGAGAACACAAACAAATGGAAGAACATTCCATGTTCATGGATAGGAAGAATCAATATCATGAAAATGGCCATATTGCCCAAAGTAATTTATAGATTCAATGCTATCGCCATCAAGTTACTATTGACTTTCTGTGCAGAATTAGAAAAAAACTACTTTAAATTTCATGTGGAAACAAAAACAGCCCATATAGCCAAGACAATCCTAAGCAAAAAGAACGAAATTTGAGGCATCAGGCTGCCTGACTTCAAACTATGCTACAGGGCTACAGTAACCAAAACAGCATGGTGCTGGTACCATAACACCAGCTGTTATGGTACCCATGGTGCTGGTACCATATATATATCTGTTATATATATATATATATATATATACACACATACACATATCTGTTATATATATATATATATATATAACAGGTATATATATATATATGGAACAGAATAGAGTCTGCAGAAATCATGCCACACATCTACAACCATCTGATCTTTGACAAACCTGACAAAAACAAGCAATGAGGAAAGGATTCCCTATTTAATAAATGGTGTTGGGAACAGTGGCTAGCCATATGCAGAAAACTGAAACTGGATCCCTTCCTTACACCTTATACAAAAATTAACTCAAGATGGATTAAAGACTTAAATGTAAAACCTAACACCATAAAATCCCTAGAAGAAAACCTAGGCCATACCATTTAGGACATAGACATGGGCAAAGACTTCATGACTAAAATACCAAAAGCAATGGCAACAAAAGCCAATATTGACAAATGAGATCTAATTAAACTAAAGAGCTTCTGCACAGCAAAAGAAACTATCATCAGAGTGAACAGGCAATCTACAGAATGGGGGAAAATATTTTCAATCTATCCATCTGACAAAGGGCTAATATCCAGAATCTATAAGGAACTTAAACAAATTTACAAGAAAAAAACTAAAAACCCCATCAAAAAGTGGGCAAAGGATATGAACAGACACTTCTCAAAAGAAGACATTTATGTGGCCAAAAAACATATGAAAAAAAGCTCATCATCACTGGTCATTAGAGAAATGCAAATCAAAACTACAATGAGATACTATCTTACATCAGTTAGAACGGCAATCATTAAAAAGTCAGGAAACAACAAATCCTGGGAGGATGTGGAGAAACAGGAATGCTTTTACACTGTTGGTGGGTGTGTCAATTAGTTCAACCATTGTGGAAGTCAGTGTGGCGATTCCTCAAGGATGTAGAACCAGAAATACCATTTGACCCAGCAATCCCATTACTGGGTATATACCCAAAGGATTATAAATTATTCTACTATAAAGACATATGCACATGTATGTTTATTGCAGCACTGTTCAAATAGCAAAGATTTGGAGCAAACCCAAATGCCCATCAATGATAGACTGGAAAAAGAAAATGTAGCTCATATATATCATGGAATACTATGCAGTCATAAAAAAGGACATGTTCATGTCCTTTGCAGGGACATGGATGAAGCTGGAAACCATCATTCTCAGCAAACTAACACAGGAACAGAAAACCAAACACCGCATGTTCTCACTCATAAGTGGGAGTTGTACAGTGAGAACAAATGGTCACAAAGAGGGGAACATCACACACCAGGACTTGTCATGGGATAGGGGGCTAGGGGAGGGTTAGCATTAGGAGAAATACCTAAAGTAGATGACAGGTTGATGGGTGCAGCAAACCACCATGGTATGTGTATACCTATGTAACAAACCTGCACATTCTACACATGTATCCCAGAACCAAAAGTATAATAACAATAATTTTATAAAGAGCAGTGATAAAAGGGAATAAACTGGGCAAAGGATCAAATTGAGAAGATACTGTATGATACTAATCCAGAGGGTAGTCGGATATTGAGGCCAGAGTATAGATAGTGAAGTGAAAGATAATAGAATTATGAGCTTAGGTACTCAGAAATTGGGTGATGCCACTGAAAATAATTTGGGAGTTCCCGTTTCATTATGGAAAAATAGTAAGTTCATTTTTTGAAGTGTTCCACATGTTCAGTGTTATCTGAAATGTTTGAGACCACAGGTGTTACATATTTCAGAGATTTTTGGATTTTAGACTATTTGCATACACGTAATGAGATCTTGGGGATGAGATTCAAGCATACACACAAATATACCTTTTATGTTTTATATATACCTTATACACATAGTTTGAAGGTAATTTTCTACAATATTTTCAATAAATTTTTGCATGAAACAAACAAAAAATAACTAAAAATAAGCCTGCTTTTTATTATCACCATGCACCTGCATTGTAAAGAAAGTCAAGGATAATAATATGCCTCTGGAGGGGGGTGGGAATCATTGGTCAGTCTAAGTCAGTTTCTCAATGTCGACACCACTGACATTTTGCACTGAATCGTTCTTTGTTGTGTTGCCCTGTGCATTGCACAATGCTTATGGCCACTACCAATTAGATGCCAGTAGCACCCCTCCCCAGTCGTGACAACTGACAATGTCTCTAAACATAACTAAATGTCCCCCTCAAAGCAAAATTGCCCCTGGATGAGAACCCCTGGTCTAAGTTCAAAACAATTGCAATGGTTACTGTTAAGATGTAATAATATGTTATTTTTAATTTTAATAATGATATTTATTTATATTACTTACCACATAATGAACATTAACTTTGACATGGAAGTTAAAGAACTCTCAATTACGTACTTGGCTTCTGCCACACACAGATCCTTCTATGTGAATTTATTTCCAAAGGAAGTTTCTAACATTTCAGACTCGTTTGAACGCACCCTATGTAGAGTTCACATCTGAAACCCTTGTGTTTCTGCATATTCCTGCATTTAAATATTAGATTCAAAGTAGACAATGAATGATAAGACATTTTCACAGCAAAGAACCTGAGGATGACTTGCTTCAGTACCATCATTCTATGTGCCTACTTGCATATTTTTAAAAGAATGAATGAAGCAGAGGACAAACTGTAATGTATTGTTCCTTAGGTGTTTTGATTTGGTGTTTGGGCATACTAGGTTAGGTATCCTGGTTTGGATAGTGGAAATTTTAGTTAATAGATGAATTATATTACTGAATTTGAAAAATATAGTTAAAATTTTGTCTTCTGTTATAATTTTTACTCTTATCAAGTTGTTTTTTCTTATTAAACTGTGACATTATTTTATTTTTTATTATTAGATATAGGTATAAGATCTTTCTTTAAAAATACATTAGTATAACTAAAAGGTATTAATCTATTATATCTATTACTTTTTTTCTTTTTCTTTTAATTTTTGTGGGTATATATCAGGTGATTTATTTATGGGGTACATAAGATGTTTTGATACAAGCAAGCAATGTGAAGTAATCTATTATTTTATTTGTTTTGTATTATAAAATTTTTTCATGTTTAATTTTCTTATATTTTACTGACATGATTACATACAAAAAATTAAAGGCTCTCAATAATAACAAAATTCTCACTCTCTCGAATGTTAATGTCACTTCATTATATCTGGAAATGATTTTTACCTATAGAGGAGGATGATTCAAACATCTTTTCCAGGTGTCAAATATGTTAGGTGTGCCACTCTAGCATTTAAAAAAATTGTCTACTGAAGGTCTTTTGCCCAAAAACAGGAATTCTGTACTGGAATAATTTTATCCCCCTCCCCAGGGGACACTTTGCAATGTCTGGAGACATTTCGGGCTGTCACAGCTGGGGACAGAAGGGCTACAGGCATCTAGTGGGTAAAGGCCAGGGATGCTACTAATGCTACAATATACAGGCCAGCCCCCAAAACAGAAAACGATCAGCCCAAATGTCAGTAGGGCTGAACTTGAGAAAATCTAGCTAAAGCAATGATTTCCAGAATTGCACATTCACTCAGAACCCAACACATATTGTTAAGAATGTACAACTCAGCTAAATTAAATGCTAAAAGAGCCAGACACTTGTGTTATAAAAACACTTCACCATCACATGTTCCTACCCACCCTGCTAGGTTTGTGCCATTGCCTACAGTCTCATCTAACAGATGTTGAATTGCCCCCATAATGGATTTATGTTTTCAAGTAGAGTTGGGAAAGGAAGTTTATTTTATTATCATCATCTCTCAGGTCTTCTCTAAGGACAAAAGGTAAAGAGTTAAATTTGGGAAAGTGAAGGACATTTTAAATCCAAAAGATTTTGCCTGTATTTGCAGAGAAAACTTAAAACCACAGGAAATCCATGTGACAGTCTGAATCCAGAGTAAGGGAAACTTGGAAGTTTTAACAACCCAAGCTAAAAACTGTAATTAGGATTCCAAAAATGCCCCCATTTCAGTGCTTTTACAATCCTCCAGTCTTCTATGTAGATGAAAAGTAAAATTCAAATTATCCACTCATTGAGTCCATAGATAATTCAGTGACATCCATAACCCAAAACAAACTTTTCATCTGCTAAAAAAAGTTGGGGTGGAATTAAATGAAATGAAAAAGAAAAAGAAGATAAAGACAAGAAATAAAAGTTGTATTTTCTCCTCGGAAAGAGAAGCTACTATATTTGAATATGAACTAACTAGATATAAAATTTCCTTGATCTAAAACTAGGAACCCTGTTGCCTTCATAAACTCTCTTAGGAGCCAGTAGTAAAAGCTATTTCATTTTCATTTTAATTACAATGAATTACTCATTAAATGAAAAAGCCTCCAGTAGATATAAGTCTTATATACCAGTTCTCTTTCTGTCAGGGACCTGTTTATAGCCAATTCTATTTTATACCATCCAAGCCTATTTGATTAGCATATTATCAGTGCAGGTTATTCAGTCAGTCAACAGGGCTTCTTCAATAAATAGAATGACATAATTTCTCTTGTTGTGGATGCTATATTGCTTCCCATTTTTGTGCAGATGAAAGCAGGTGAGGAGGGAGGGAGATCATGAAGTTGTATTTTCATCTTGTGACTATATTAATGTCATGAGCTCAGATTCTTGATCTTATATGGGATTTTCTGACAAAGTCCGTCTGGAAGAAGTTAAATATAAAGACATGAAATAGAGTTACCAAAAATGCATGAGAATTTGAAAAGATTTGGATACATGAATAAACTGAGCCTGGAACTGCCAAGTATTTTATTACTTCTTATGAAGCAAGGTTATGTTTACAATAATGACTTTCTTTAATAGCTACAGTTGAACTTTTTAATAAGAATTTCTAATTTAAAGTTAGCCGGCCCCGAGTAATTTGTTGCCACAAATTTGATTAACCCTTTTCTGCACTTAGACTCTACTTTACAGCCAGAGGAGAAAGGACAAACCACTGAAAGATAATGTACATTTCCTTGGCTGAAAGGTGGCTTCCCTCCAGCTCACCTCTAGGAACAAAAGAGATTTAAATACAAGTTCTAGTTAAATGTGATTGGTTCCTCATACATCATTTTGGGTGTCCAACATATACCACTAATTCTACATGCAGTGGAATGTAGTTTTGATTTGTGCTTCAACTTCACTTACTAGCTAAATTTATAAACAATTAGAGATGACATCAATCACTGCTGGATGAGCTTGACTTCCAATTTCAGAATTCTTTATCATGTGACGCAGTAGAAAATCAACAAGAGAAATAATAATAGCTTTAAAACCGAAAATCAGTTTTATGCTTTGCTGTGTATTATCGTCTTCCCTCAAAGTTAGCATGTTGGCATGTATGGTGTCATGGTACCCTTTAAAATAAATAAACTTTGAAATGAATAAATAAATAAGCTTTGAAAGCTTCACCTGGCATTTGCAAAAGTACATATTTTGAGTGTCATTTCCAATCATCTAGACTGATAATATGGAGATTTGGCCCAGTCTTTGGATAATTGAAAATACATCTGTATTAGAATAAGCTTGGCTGTGCTACCAGTTTAGTTCTTATTCATATACAGCATGATATAGTTCAAAACACTCTCCTTCATCCTGTAGCTGTGCCATATGAAACATGTGACCTCCAATGTCACTGCAGCAGAAGAGGAATAGAGGAGGCATATAAGGTCTTTGCTGACTCTATCCAGAAATGTCACATATTACATGAGCTTTATCCCCATTATCCAAAACTATCCACATGGCTCCAGCCTCACCACAAGGGAAATCAGGGAGTCATAGGAAACACATACATGTTTGTTGAATACTATCTCTGCCACAGTCATTTCATTCAATGTTCTACTCATAGGCATTTTGTCATTCTATTCATTTATCTTGGATTCAAATGTCTGCTACTGAAATTTAACTTCATTTTGTCTAGGTTCAACAGGCATGAAGAAACTTCCATGTCTTCATCAGTAGATGCACTAATATAAAAAATGATGAAGGAATCAGTAAAGTTACTTTAGAAATGAGCCAATTGTGATCAGTCAAGACCCAGTTTAAGTTTACTGTCTACAATACATGAATAGCTTAGGGCACACCTTGAAATTGCTTTGATTTGAATCCAGGAAGCCAGCACACCTGGCCTGCTGATGTGCTGCAACCATTTTGAAATTGGCTAAGAGTATTAATTCTTAGGCTGTCACGAATGCCTACAGGCTGCCTTCAATAACATTGATTTGGCTGTCAAGTTGGGGTAAAATGTCAACATCTCATACTACCCAATTAAGGCTTTAGAGACATACTTCTTCTTGCAGAGAAACAAAAGGTCTGTCTCTCCTGATGTCTCACATAGCTCAATGTATGAAGTGAACGACATCATATTATAGAGATACAAATAACTGTGGCACATGACACAGCTGGGATACAGATTCCTCCCAAGTAAAGCGCCCACGCCACTGATGCGGCAGAAGCTGCCCTCACTGACAATGATGTACAAAGACGGTAGAGGCACATTGTTTTTCCTTTGCAACTTGGGTTGTCAGAAAGTAGTGTCTCTGAAATTTTGCACATGTGATGAAAAAATAGCCTTTTCAAATCCCTCAAACCTCCTGTTATTCTTTGAATTATAATGAAATGTAAGCCCCGACAACAGACATGAAGAATAATGGCCAAATGGGAAATGGTGTGGTCTTCTGTTGAGGAGAGGATCTTTCCTCTCAGTCCATTCTGCATGGTTCAACAGCTTTTAATAAGATCAATTGTAATAGGATTCTGTTCTCGATTAAGACCAACCAAGGATTTTTTTTTTTTTTTTTGAGACAGAGTCTCACCCTATCACCCAGGCCTGAGTGTAGTGGCATGATCTCGGCTCACTGCAACCTCTGCCTCCTGGAATCAAGCAATTTTCCTGCCTCAGCCACCCAAGTGCCTGGGACCACAGGCATGCACCAACAGTCCCGGCTAATTTTTGTATTTTTAGTGGAGATGAGGTCTCACCATGTTGGTCAGGCTGGTCTTGAACTGCTGACCTGAAGTGATCCACCCATCTCAGCCTCCCAAAGTGCTGGGATTATAGGCTTGAGCCACCTTGCCTGGCCCCAAGGAATTCTTTAGCTGCTTGCAGTAAGCAATGGTTATGATATGGCTTTGGCTGTGGTTGAACCTGTTGGGTTTTGTCTCAACTTCAGGACTGATTTGAATTTGAATTTGAAAACATAAAACAGACCGGTTTTATGAGACAGAAAATTCAATATGAGGTAGGCTATATAGTTGCTAGGAATCTCCCCAAATTCCTTTCTCCCCTTCTTACTATACACATAGCTTGTCAGCTGGAAACATTTCAAAGCTTCCCTAGCAGGCAATGTCAGCATGTTATTAAGTTCTCACCAATGGAATAAGAGCATAAAGGAAGTGTCCAATTTCTGTCTCATTTGGTTTAAAGGAAATTGTTTGCACCGAACTCCCTCTTTTCTCCCCTTTCTGCAAGATAGAACACAGATATGCTAGCAACCCAGGTTTGACCTTACGGTCTAGGAAATGCCCCATGAGAAGGCAGAGCAGCAAGACAGAAGAAACCTGTGTCCCTGAATGACCCTGTTGAGTAGAGAAGGCCCGCCATCCTAGACTAGCCAGACTTTACTTAAGAAATACACTTCTGTCTTGTTTAGGCCACTGTGTTTTGGGATCTCTTTGTTGCAACAGCTTAACCTTTACCTTTACTGTAGCATTTGACTCTGGTGCCCCAGGTCACACCTCCTTGATGCACCTCGGATTTCAGCTCCAGCATCCAGTGGACAGTTCCATGTGAGCTCAGACCCATCTCATGTCGACTGCGCCCACCTCAAATGCATGCTGTGCAACTTTCTCATCTCTGCATCAGAGCTTTCACCAATGCCTCAGAAGCCCTCGCAGCCCTCAAATAATTAATGGAAGACAAGAGGCAGTGGTAAAGTAGTTAAATATCCCAGACTTCCTTCAGGCAAGAAGTTCTCTGAGGGTCAATGGTCAAGATAACTAAAAACGTTTAATCCAGAGAAGACCCATTAGAATCCAATCACAATTGTTCAATGTTATCTATTTAACATGTGTAGAAGAATGCAATTAGATTTATTCTGTCAGCACCCCATAAAAGAATGGAGACTATGAGGTTGAAGATGTCGTAAGAACTTTAGAAATCCAACGTTGTTCAAAGTTAAGTTCAAAAAGACACTTTTGATATATAGTGACAGGTCACTTAAAATCTTCTAATGATTCCCCACCACCTTCAAAATGATGTCTGGTCTTCTGATCAGGCAGACGAGGCCCTTCCGGATCTAGCTTCTCTTGTTATCTACCTTACTCCAACTACAACGAACCATGACAAATGACTTGCAATGCTTCTAACATGCCAGACTCTTTATCTATCTTTACACTAGGCTATCTTTTCTTCTCTTTCTACCTCATCATCCATTTGTTCTCCTAGCAAACCTCACTTATCAAGACCCAGATCTGGCATTTCTTCCTCTGGAAAATGTTGTCTAAACCCTACCCAACCCCCACGACATCCACACACTAGTTAATTACTCTCTCCTCTATACTATCTGTTCCTTTTCTGTTCTTATTTTTTTTCTACTATTGCTCACACTATAGTACAATTTTCTGCTTGCATATCTGTCAACTCGACTCAACTGTGAGTTCCTTAAAATTAATGACGGTATCTTATTAATTTTTCTGTCTGCATCATGTAGGAAGAAAGCTGTCACATAATAGGCATTCAATTATTTGAATAAATGAATTTAGAAAAGAAAGGAAGACGGGAGGGACAGAGAGACAGATTGAGAGTTTTCAGTGAGCTCTTGTAGAGAAGATGGAATCACCAAAAGGGAGGTTATGCTGACCTAGCCTTAGGGTTTCTTCCAACTCTCAATATCTATGATTCTACTTTAAAAAACGGTCAAATGCTTCAGGCGTATGAGACTTATTTAAATGAAAAAGTAGTTTAAAACATCAGTCATCCCATAGTGAAGCAACTTTATCTCAAAGTAAAAAGAAATTTTATGACCTGTTAATATCTTAAATTGTTGGGTTATACCAATCAAAAGTCAGCAAGTGAAAATTCTTTATTATGCCACTTATTACCAGCTTGGACATAAGTTGTAAGAAGTAGAGATGTGTGTCCTATGTATGTACTTATATGTATATATGCATGTGTAAACATGTTTGTGTGCATATATATCTGTTTGTGGTATACCATTGCATCCTGTTATACAATAATATAGATTAATATTAACCCTAGAAGACTAGTAAAAAAGTAAAATTGATTGGTACATCTTAAAACCTCACAGTAGCAGGATTGTGAAACTCTCATTTATTAATATCATTACATCACAATTCTCTGTCTCAAATCCAGCAGGACACTAAGATAGTTCCAGTATAATAGATTAAGCTAGGTGTTGGCCCCTGCTTCTCATTGGTGTCTTGATTAAGGTGAACCAGAGCTATGGAAAATTATAGGTTGAGGAGCAGCTTACCTGAATCTTGCCTCAGCTACTTGTTGGCCTGATGATCACACCTGAGCCAGGAAGCCACAATAACAAGATGCAATCCTATACCTTGCCCACGTGCTAAAATTATTTTAACATCTCCGCTATCCCCTCTGGCACAAGAGAATCCAAAGATGGGGTACAATTTTCTTTTACCACCAGCTTTGCTGGAGTCTACCTATTCTGAATGTTAAGGCATATCTAGATTTCAATACTGATGGTAATTCTTAGAACTGGACCTTGGAAAATTTTGTGAAGATACCTTTAAAAACTCCTTTTGAGTGCCCCCTTTCCTCCCTTTCGTGGCTCAGTTCTTAGTATTCTTATAATTCCCCTTCGTTGTCCCTGGTACTCCACATTGATGCTCTTCATTCTCTGTAGCATTCCATAATCCCTGTGTCACTCACTCACCTTACAAGTTATGCGTACTGAGAACTAGTCTTTTGCAACCTTTCAAAGAAACTAGCTAGACAATCTAATTCATGATTATCATGTTAATGAATAACACCAACTGCAGTTGGGCTATGGCTCCACCACATCATTTCAGTATGCCCTTGGGCAAGTTACTTAACTTCTTATTGCATGACTTTCCTCATCTGTACAATGGGCATAAAAGAGCACATATCCTACAGAGCTATCATGAGAATTAAACAAACTAGCATGTAGAAAGTTGTCAACACAATGCTGGTGCATAGTAAGTGCTTAGAAAAGGTTAGCTATCAATAATCACATTTCAGAGGGACTTGAGTGTTTGTCGGACTTCAGAACTTGTGGAAAATCTTTTGGGATTTATTTTGGTGGCCTGGACCATAACATAAATTCTGCCTGTTCTACGAGAAGACCCTGAGTGGCTGCTCTCTGTGCACCTGTACAGTACAGAAAGACCCACGAGAGACTGAGTCCTTCCTCACTTCTAAGAGGTAAAGCTCTTTAACATAACATTAAAGAATCCCTTTAAGATAGACAAGTACTCTAACCTAGGATGCCCCTGGGAACTAACTCACTCACCAGTTCTCTAAAACTCTAGTGTCTTGTGAGAGGTTGTTAAAAATGCCTTTGCCTTTTCTCCCCAGCTTCTCTCGTTCCTTGGCTGGGCTTGTCCATTTTGACACACCATATCAGACAAAAACATGTGCCTGGGTTTGGCCTTCTACAGCTTCATGACTAGTATCAAAAAAATGCCAGGAAAGTGTATTATGACACAATGCAATTTGCTGAAAGTCATTTTTCCTTTGCATAAGGATCATCTCAGTTATAGAAAGTGTGTTTTATAAATATATTAAAAGAAATTTAGACCAGTTTTTAAATCCTGTTATCTCTGTAATGGCAATTTCTAGACAAAATTGGCACCCTTTTAAAAGCTTGATTTTTTTTTCTTTGTCTTCAGTTCCTTTCCTTTTTCATAAATGTGGCCTAGAAGATAAACCTGTTGTGTGAAGCCACAGACTGAAGGCAAAAACACAAGACAGGAAAGAGGTTACATAGTTTCATATGATAAAGCCAAGATAAGAGAGAGATCAAATCACTCTCATCTCTTTCCAGCTAATGTTTGAACTTGCCGGTGTAGATAATAATGCACACTTCTATCTTGCTGTTTCATGTGACTTTCTGTGTTCTTGTGTGCTAGTGCGATTCTATTCTTTTGTTTTTAAACACGCAGGTTGTGCTTTTCCTTGTCCATTGACAGTGATTTTCACACGTTAATTATTTTATATTTTTAAAGTTTTGATTGAAATGTCATCTTAGCTTTACGGTTCTTCTCCTCCCTTCCCAAACTCAGACACCAGCACCTTTGAACTTCCTTGAGTGACCACACTTGCTAGAGCTATTTCTGTCGTGAGCTGGAAAGCAGCCATGCATAAGTCATTCCCTATTTTCTTCTCCCTTTCAATTCAAAATGCATGCTCTCCTGGCAATACAGAATGATACATTTCAACAGAGCATACCTTATAAAATGTCTGTTAGACCATATTTATTTTATAGGGAATCAAATGCGCAAGTCTTAAATATTGGCCAACACTAGGTACTTCAGAATTGAGGTTATATAAAGCATAGTCCAAATAATGGCATTGTAATATGTCATGGGGTTCATTTAATGGTATTATTATCTTCAAGTAAATGTTTCCATCCATCCTGCCTCTCATACCATTTTCAATTATAAATTATAAAGTAAAATATACGTTGTCAAGTTTCTTTAACAAGTGTTGATTAAGCACATCTCAGCTCTTTAAACTTTCTATCGACTGTAATACTGAGAACATGTATTTTGTTCCTTGATTTCTTGTCCTGTTATTACCTTCCCATGTTTTTTTTTTAAATTCATAATCTCTTAGCTACTGAGCTTCTGAATATGGCCACTGAAATAACTACAATTGTTAGACTAACTTTAGAGAAAATCAAACCTTATTTTCAAGTTAATTGACTGAAATAAATGTTCAAGGGAAAAATTTGAAACTTGAGTACTAAGTCAAAATCGTATGTGTTTCTAAATAATTCCTTCTTTGCAAGTAAAGAATACCTTTTTGATCAGTTTTAAATAAGAAGTATAAAAAAATCATTACCACATAATAGGGACAGTCAATCTTTATTATTTGCAGATTCCAAACTTACGAACTTGCCTGCTTGCTGAAATTTTATTTGTAACCCCACAGTCAACATCCATGTTGTCTTCATGGTCATTAATGAACATGCACAGAGTGGCAATAAATTTAAGTGTTCCAACGTAGATATTCCCTGCTGAAATCAAACAAGGGGACACTCTGCCTTCTTGTTTCAGGCCTCATATTGTAAACCAATGTCCCTTTTGTGGTCTATTTGGTGCCACATTTTTCACATTTTTTGGTTTTCTGGGGCGATGATGTTACCGGTTTAAAATGGCACCCAAGTATAATGCTGAAGTACTCTCAAGTGTTCCTAGGCATAAGAAGTCTGTGTGTGATGACTTTTTATCCAAAAAAAGGGTTAATAAGCATAATTCAGGCATAAACAGTGGTGCTGTGAGCCATGAGTCCAAGGTTAATGAAACAGAATATGGTTTCTTTTTTTTTTTTTTTTTCCAGATGGAGTCTCACTCTGTCACCTAGACTAGAGTGCAATGTCATGATCTCAGCTCACTACAAACTCTCCCTCCTGGATTCAAGCGATTCTCCCGCCTCAGCCTCCCGAGTAGCTGGGATTACAAGTGCACACCACCATGCCCAGCTAATTTTATATTTTTAGTAGAGATGGGGTGAAAAGTACTGAGATTACGGGCGTGAACCCCTGTGCCCGGCCAGAATATGTTAAATAGAATGTACTAAACAGAAACATACATAAAACAACGTTATATATTGATTAGTTAACAAAAATGTGACCAGAGGATTGTAGGAACGTAACCTTATGTTTCTTCTAAAAGCAATGGTTCAGTACTTCATAGAATAACAAGAATTAACTGCATTTTAAACTCAGATTTTATTAGAACTGGCAAGAAATCAGCTACACAAATAAAGTATCTTTCTATGCCAACATTGCTGGGTCATAGACCCTTGGACTTCTCCACAAAAGAAGTACTGAAATTAGGTGTGATGTATTTTGATGAAGCTGATTCCCTGTTTTCAGAGAGCAAACATGTTCTGTGATTGGCAAGTAGATTTCTAACACTGCTTAAAGAGAAAATTTAAAGATTCTTAAAGTTACCTTATAAAGACTAACATAAAAAAAAATAATCATTTTTGAGGCCGGGCATGGTGGGTCATGCCCGTAATCCCAGCACTTTGGGAGGCCGAGGCGGGAGAATCACCTGAGATCAGGAGTTTGAGACCAGCCTCACCAACATGGTGAAACCCCATCTTTACTAAAAATACAAAAATTAGCTAAGCATAATGGCAGGCACCTGTAATCCTAGCTACTCAGCAGACTGAAGCTGAAGAATCGCTTGAACCTGGGAGGCAGAGGTTACAGTAAGCCGAGATGGTGCCATCGCACTCCAGCCCGGGTGACAAGGATGAAACTCCATCTCAAAAGTTAATTAATTAATTAATTAATTAAACATTTGTGATTAGGTTGCCAAAATAATTGTTGCCTCTTGTAGACAGTCCCATAGTGTGCAATGATTTTTAAAAAGTCAGGCATCAAAGAAGTTTTTCTCTTCATCTAATTTCCTGAATGTATATAAGATACTGCATGAACTAAATGAAGCCAAATGAAAATATAGCTAGATGTGATTTTTTTGTGGTAGTGGTCAGGTGTTTGATTGGTGGTGGTTATCCTTTGAGTCAATTCTGTTACTTAGGGTAGGAAATATCTTAGGCATCATGCATTGCTGAATAATAAAACTATAAGTCCTTTGGTTTGAAATAAGCTACTCTTTGATTTGTATCTCAATGCCTACAGCACCTTTCTTACAGATCTCCAATGTATGGAAGTCTACGATAGGTGTAACTCATGGCTTGGCTCATAAGCAAACAAAACAGTGTTCCTCCCATTTGCAGATGAAGTGCAGTGATCCACTTTAAGAAAGAAGAGCTGTGAAAAGAATAACACAGCTACTTCAATCGTTCTATAGGAAAGCACAATAAGTGTCGATTAATGTGAGATTTATTGACAGGTTATGAACCAAGGAGCCAAGAGGGTGGTCAGATGGTCACTGCCTAATGTTTAAATTGCAACACCCTAATGATTTTCACTTTCCTCCAGCACATTTCCTGTATTCCCATTTTAAGTCACTGCAGTAATAGATTTTCCACCAATAACCTTTACCTACTCTTTAGCCATCAAAAAAGCTGCTTATTAGGCACTAATTCTAGATATTTTCCCTAAAATTTTCTTGGTTTTATTTCTTCCCATTATGCCTTTTAAATAATAAATGTAATTAGTGGTTCCATAAGGCTTAATATTGAAAGTACTTTCATAGCTGTTAAAAGTCAGTCCTTACCACATCCATGAAAGTTAGGCCAGCTCTGTTCTATTGTCTACCCTGGGCGCCTTCCTGTCAAAAATAAAAACTTCATAAACTCCTTTTAATGAAGAATCATATTCTGTATATCCTCAATAGACCAGGGTGTAAGTCCTGAGGACCAAATCCATGTTTACCAGTAACTGGGACATGTGCTAAGATACAGCTGAACATATGCTACTTAGAACAAGGGATTGGGTCTTATTTTATTAAGCTTGTATATAATACATAACACATTTTCATACACACCTGGGCAATCAAAAGAAAACTGATGACTATGAGTAAGGTAAGTAAAATATCCTCCCTCCTGGATTCAAAGCGATCATCTAATTCAGGCAAATTAGCTTCTGTAGGATTTGCTTGTAATAGAAAATGTAGCTCCTCAAAGCCTTAATGATACTGAATTGGTACCCTTTTGAACTAAATTATTCCTTCAGAGAGCAAAATGGCCTTCTTGGAAGAGGTAAATTACCTTAAAGTTATGAGCACTTTACCTCCGAAAGAGAGTACCAATTTGCTCTGGGAGCTCCACTTTTCAGTTGCCCACGCCCTCCTGCACGAAGGATTGGCCATTGTAAACTATTTGCCTGCTACTGTTTATGTACTTCGTAATACAGCTGAAGTGTTTTCCTCTTTAAAGTGCCCATATTGGAATGCTAACTCTGAGGATACGGATGAAAATTTAGATTGTGATAATTAAAATAGCATGTTTGCAAAAGGCTTGACATTTGATGAGGGGAAATTTCTTCACTGCTGTGACTCTAGCATGAACAAGGTGAAAATGATTGATAATTCCCTCATTAGTAAGGCTTACTTCGGAGAATGGACCACTCTTGCTAGTTGAATTCACTCTCTAACCTCTTGTAAAATAGCAACGTAGAGCCAGACAATCCCCTTTGTTCATCTCCTCTAAAACAGTTCTTGGAAATGCTAAGGAGAAGCCTTCCTGATTTCACATATTTTGTTTCGTGATCCAAGCACTGTTTTGGGAGCAGTGCCTTTTGTATAGACATTCTCAGATACTCCTATGTTGTGGGTTTACTACTTGGACTTTATTTTTCTCACACTTTAATGCTGCCTTTCTGCATATTTGAAAAAGCCATCCTTCAATCTTGTTCATTGCCGGGATTGCTTTTGCTGCTGTTGTGATTGTTGCTGTTGTTGCTGCTGCAGCTGTTCAGAAATGGAATTGGCAGGGGCCTGATAGAGGAGGATATGACTTATATTTCATTGTTTGCCACTCAGTGCCTGCAAGTATTCTATTTCATTCCACAGTATTTATTCAAACTCTGCCCAGGTTAGGCCATGCTTTTTGTCTTTCTACCATGTTTCTAACCTGGAAATTCTTTGTTCTCTGTGGTGTTTGTAATAAATAAAACTTATTTCACTATCAGCTATTGATGTAATGAATGTCCTTTAATCATTGATAAGGATGTTAAAGTAAAAGGGTTTTTTTACCAGACCACGTGGCCCCTCACTGAAATCCCTTCCTTAACATAGTATAATATCTGAAGCTATTCTGACATTATGCCATGTTTTCAAGCCACCCGATATTGTTCAAATCAACTCTCCTGATTTTCTTGGTCAGCCGCAGATGATTCACTGGCAATCATTTCTTTGTCAGACCTTTACAACTCAGTGTTTTTCCTAACTCTGGTTTCTTTGGCCTGTTGGTGTCAAGATTTCTCTCCTTGTCTACTTCACAACACACTCAACAGAAACCAATCTTCCTCACACACAACCCTCCACCTGCATAAGGAGAATCGGTTCAAAGAAGTGCATTTAATTTGTAGATCAGTGTGTTTGTTTGTTTCAACAATCCCACACATTGTTATCTGTAATTTTGCCATAGTTAAGTGTGTAGTTTACTTTGAAGGCAACTATTTTTTAATTGTGTAACTGCAGCTTACCTGTACAGCTAGAAAACAGCTCACTTTTCTCTCCTTTTAAGCTATACAAATTTTCGAGAAAGCCTGCTACGTTACAAAACCCGATTTCATTGTACATCAAGCACATTGCCTTCTCCACTGGATTGTATCTTTGAAATGGTAGAGCGATGCAAAAATCTACCACACACATGTTTAATTCATTGGCTGACCTTTTAAAACGTAGACTTTGTCATTAAACTAAAAGTGATCCAAACCTTTAGATATACAGTACAGCAATATTAGACTTATAATAACTCTACACAGGGGTCCGTAGTTTAAAAGCATGATTTGGGGCTTAAATAAATTGATTTCTCTCTCTCTTTTTCCTTCCACGTTCTGCTCTACTTTTTGTCCATCTCTCACTCCTGAGAGATGAGGCAAATTAACCCCTTATAGTTAAAGGGAGCAGGAGACTCCAGAAGAAAGGAGCCATGTTTCCAAAATAACTTGTATTGATTGTGAACCTCAGTCACCTAACTGACTTTGCTGAGGTGGGAAATGTCACAAGTTTTTCCTATCCCCTGCCCTCCTTCACCCACTTCACTGCCGGTCTGGGGTAATTCTGCAACTTTACTATTCTGTATTGTGCAGAGATTTCCAGATTTGGGACTTCCTTGAGAGTTGACCTGAGGTCAATTAATCTCAGTATCTCCATGGCCTAGCACAGTATCTGGGACATATGTGGGCTCACTGAGCAAATGTCTGTAGAAGGATCGGTTAAATAATTAATTGCATATTAAATTTTTCTGATGCTCTTACAGTTTTCTCCAACCCTAAAACTACAGTTAAGGGTGAATAGGGGGCAAAGCCTCACAATCACATCAGCCTGAATTACCTCAACTTTTATCCTGTGAAAACAGGGAAGGACTTCATTGTTAGAATGCCAAGAGGCGCTGGCCCAGTTTAATCTCATCTTTACTACAGCATTACTGTCTAAATAGAATATGTCGGCATTAACATTGCAATTAAATTATTTTTAAAATTCCAAACTTCCATTCAATGTACTATGGTCAATAGGTTACTGAAAAACATTCACAATTGTTTATTGATGCTGGCAGAAAAACAAAGATAAGTAGACATCCTAAAATTTACAACCATGCCTTCCATTATAGGCTCTACATTTATCTAACAGTATCAATAAATATCTCTCTACAGGTACAGTAATATAGAGGGCTCATCCAAGAAGGATTTTTAAAGCATTCTCACACTCACAGGAAATGACAGACACCTGTAAGTGAAAACTAACTTTATTTAAAAAATAATTGCGCTGAATTCCTATAATTGGATGGTTCTACAAATCACCACAGTTTCAATTACTCAAGAATCGTAATGGAATTTTGCTTCGTGAAAATGCAGGGAATTGACCAAATTATTTATTTCTTTTAAATGGTGGATAACATGAATAAAAGTATTACCTGTACTATGTTATTTAAATCTAATTTAAAAACATAATTTACATGATGAAAATTGCACTACTTCTTAATCAGTCACTCTGATGGAACTGCTTTAACAAAAGTTTCTTTTTTACATATAATTTAGCTTTTCTATTAGAAAATGAATTCTTCTATCTCCAGATTACAAATTGCCACACACTTTTAACCTTTTCTTTGATCCTGAAGCTTGCCTGAGATGGAGTGAAGAGGGAGCTGCCTGATAACCCCATAGCCTTCAGTTTGCATTTCTTTCCTGCTCAATTGTCAAACTTGTATTATGCTAGTCCCTGATTTAACACCAGGGACTGGCACAGTGCAGCTTGCCAGAAAAGAAAATGGTGGAACTGAATGTTTTCCAGGCTGCTACCCTTTCCATGGCTTCCCGTTATCAGAAGGCACCCAGCCTCCCTCAGCTTCTTCCTGAAAATGGAATTCCTTTCTCATCACCAAGGAGGAGCCAAGGCAGCATGAACACGATATGCAACCTCAGGGAAAAGAAAGGAGACATACAAACTGAACAGTCTTTTTATAGGTACCACAGGGTCACATCAATTGCTGATACCAATCCTTGACAGGAAGAAATTGCATGGATTAGCAGAATTGAGAATCACAGTTCTGTGAATCATGTTAGGTCATAGGATCAAATGGCTGAAACGCACCTTAAAGACCGTTTTGTCCAACCATCTCATTTTGTTAATGAGGAAACTAGGGCTTGAGGAATATAAGTGGGTTGCCCAAAGTCACGCAGCCCGTAAGCACTTTATTATGAGCTAGAACCCAGGTCTCCTGCTTTCTATCCCAGGACTTTTTCCGTATCACTAACCCACGTGGTTATGATGAATAAGGCAGAGTGCCTCAGTGCAACCCCTTCATCCACACCCCCACTCTGCCAAAAAGTCTCATTTGCCTGTCTGCCCTCTTTTCAATATATATTAACATGTGAATGTATTTTATCATGTAAAACTCTTTTCCTTAATTTTTAAAAAGTCTTTGTTCTATTAACTCCTACCAGTCTGGCTTTTGCCAGCCTCACAGTCCCTCTGTAACCACAGGTCACAGCCACCTAACCCATCAGGCCAAAGAGTTTAACTGCTCCATAACGATGACAGAGGTAGTAAAATTCAACACCTAGTGACAACATTCATTGTGACCTATTAGAGGATATTGTTTAAAAAAAAAAAAAGATGATGCAGCAATTCATGAATTTAAAATGCACTTCTAATGAGTCTGAAGGAAACAGCACTTTCAAATACAAGCATGGTAAATTTTAGATGCTACAGAATTGTACACAAAACTATATTATCTTATAAATATGCCATTTTAATTCCAGCTAATAGATATGAACATTTCTTTTTTAATGTAAGGGAACTGCATGTTAATTGATAAACTCTGCCTCACCAAAGTAGGGTACTGCATACAGGATTCTAGGCACCGTCTTGATTTTTACGTACTGTGTTAATGAGTATACAAAAGACATATTTTGGTTTTCATTTAGATGTTTTATTTTGGATGGAAAATTAGAATACGTGTAAAATAAACTGCCAATAAATTATAATTATGCATAAATCATTAGCATATGAGGTTTTAAAAAGCTTATCAGATAATGTAAGCAGAATAGTAACAATAAATAATAAAACAATGAGAAATAGTGATTGCCCTGGTTGTGTGTTAAATATATCAAAAGTAAATGACTATATAGCAGTAAGATGGTTAAATCCCTCCCTCTTCCTTATTTTCTCTTCTATCTCTCCTCCCTCTTTCCTATCCCCTGTCCCTGTCGATTATATCCATTTTTTTAGGGTGTCTGCCAATCCCATGATTCCATTTCCCACAATCCTTCAACAGGGATGGACCTCAGGTGCTGTGTATGTTCCATTTAATTGATACCACCTCACCCTCTGAGCCAAAGATAATTAGACCTGTGGTAACATTTGGCCTAAGCTGCACTGATTTTTTTTTGGGGGGCCCTCCCCTAAACTATAGCTGATCAGATAAAGGTAAACATTTACTTCAAAGCATACCAATCAGATCCTTCTCTTAGGAATTTGGACTTGTAATGCAGAGATTGTGACTCAGCCTCTGCTGCTCAGTTGAACTGAGAACATAGAAATTCAGAGGCTGCCAAGCAGGCTAGGTTTTTGTATTTGCTAATATCATGAAAGTCAGTCTGGAGAGAGAGGGGTAAAAGAGAGACTAACTACACAGTTTCTTGACAGCTTTCCAGCCATTGTTTCCAGTTACTCATGAAGCTCAAACTACTCTTTCAACCTTAGGTTTCCTGGGGATACTCTGTTTCTCACAATAAATACCCCTTTTTCCTTTATACTAATTTTAGTGGATTTATGTTATTTATAACCAAATGCACAATGACTAAGATCTTTTTACTGTTTTTCCTTTTCTTTTTTCCTCGTAAGCATGAAAACAAATTACACACACACACAGAAACACTCACATGTTCACACACATACATGCCTATTTAAATTATAAACTAAGAATTCTACAATCTCATATGATGGGCAAACTCGTGTCCTTAAACTTTACCACATTGTGTACCTTTATTACTGTTCTTTGCATTGGCTAAAATGTTTCTTAGATATTTATTAAAATAATAGGAAATGAGTATTAAGGATCACCTATTCTAACAAGGTTGAAAGACATTGTCTTACTTTCCTTCTCCTCACTAGGCTCTCCCTTAACAATGAATCATACTTAGTCTTACTGAAATTTCTAATTGTTCACAGGGCATATGTACTCACTGAAATTATAACATCTAGTTCCAAAGTGACAATTAAATGGACACCTTGAAGTTATGTCTCCTTAGGTATATATGAGCAGGGAAGTTTCCTTGCCTCTTGATGTTTCCAAAATCTACACAAAGAATTTTAAAAGTTAACTATAGTTTCACTTTTTATTCAGATACATAATTACAAAGACTGGACATGTTCTGCTATGTTACAGTTTGCCTGGCATATAAGATTAGTAGGGTTGATTTGTTTCATTTTTACCATTTTGACAATTGATTTGTAAATGATCAAACGAATACATTGTTTAGTCATCAAAGGTCACTGCAGTACTGGGTCAACTGTGCTGTAGTCCATTAGTGTTGCTGTTGCTGTTGTTTCTGTTGCTTCCAGTAGTGTAAATTTAACTTTTGCCATATTTCATCATATATAAAGATACTCATAAAATATCACCTCGGAAGTCTATTACCTTAAAAGCCTGTGGAAATTAAAGGCTTCGCCAAAACAATGTTAAATACTATCAATTTTGACTTTAAGAATGTAAATTCTCTGAAGGAGAGGAGTAAATCAATTAACAGGAGACTAAAAAGCTTCAGTCAGTATTACTATCCCTACTCCCATATTTGATTTGGCAGCAACAATTTGTTGAGCACCTGTGAGTAATCTACACAGGTGCTGTAGTTTGGATGTTTGTCCTCTCCAAATCTCATGTTGAAATTTGATCTCCAATGTTGGAGGAGGGGACTAGGAGGAAATATTTGGGTCAGGGGATTAGATCATGAAGAGATGAATGCCTTCCCTGTTTGTGAGGTCAGGGAGCAATGAGTGAGTTCCCACTCTATTCCTTCCCAGAAGACCTGGTTGCTAAACACAGCCTGGCCCCTCTCTCGTTTCTTCTTTTGCCATTCGATCTTTGTACATGCTGGATCCCTTCCCCTTCCTTCATGAGTGGGAGAAACCTAAGGCTCTCACCAGATGCCCAAACTTCAACTTTCTAGCCGCAGAAATATGAGCTAAAATAAACTACTTTTCTTTATAAATGACCCAGCCTCAGGTATTCCTTTTTGGCTACACCAAACAGACTAAGACAACATGTATGTTGTCAGCTGACTGCAGATGAGATCCTGCAATTGACTAAATGAGAGGTGCAAAATGTAAAAGATAGAATACTTAACCAAAAGGAGTTTAGAATTCAGTTGGCTACAAAGACATATTCAACTAAGCAATAGGATGGAAATTTGCCAAGTGCCAAATTATTAGTGGAGGTAATCTTGTAACATAACATAAACCCTAATGGGGAAAAAAATCACTATGGGCTCAAGTGAGTAGGAATGATTTCTAGATGAAGTGGGACTTGAGTCTAGACATTCATTCAACAAATCATTATTGTACCAAGGATTGTGTTTAACTCTGGGGCTGCATCTAAAAGAACAGATAATTATATTGGCAGAGGAAGATGAATAACATTCCTAGCAGAATAAAAACAACAGAAACAAAAGTATAATCAAGGGAATATGCAGAGCATATTTTAGGATGTTAATTAGATTCATTTGGTTCTTACAGGAGAATCATGAAATTATATTTAGAAATATTGTGGCAGGCGAGGTGGCTTATGCCTATAATCCCAGCACTTTGGGAGGCCAATGCAGGTGGATCACCTGAGGTCAGGAGTTCAAGACCAGCCTGGCCACCATGGTGAAATCCTGTCTCTACCAAAAAATACAAAAATTGGCGGGCGTGGTGGCATGCACCTGTGATCCCAGCTACTTAGGAGGCTGAGGCAGGAGGATCCCTTGAGCCCTGGGGAGGTGGAGGTTGCAGTGAGTTGGGATCACATCATTGCACTCCAGCCTGGGCAACAAAGTGAGCCTCAGTCACAAAAAAAAAAAAGAAAGAAATGGTTTTTCAGGCTAGATGTAGAATATCCTTGAAGCCAAGCCAAGGAGTTTGGTCTTCAACTTTGAAGGCAGTGACAAGCCACCTGAAGAATAATTACAAGCAAAATTCTGAGCAAGAAAAATATATTCTTGTGGAATTTTAGGAAAATAAATCTGGTGGCAAAGAGGTGATTTCAGGATATACAGTTGAAACTTCAGACAAAGAGTAATTAGATCACGGAAGTAGTCTAAGTGTGAAATGATAAAGGATGGATGAGGGAGGTGGCAGCAGGTGGAAACGGGAAGAAATCACTTGAGAGGCAAGCAATCTAGAGATGGGAGTAGATATGAAGAAAAATAAAGGAGCAGGAGAGTCAGAGTTTACAGTGAAGTGTAAGGCCTAGGTGACTCAAAGAAACTAAGGAATTGAGAAGCTAGTTTAAAGGAAATGTATGAGTTAATTGTAAGTATGTTGAATTGGAAATAATGTGAGGCTGTCCAAATGGAACTATCAGGAGGACTAGTGCATGATGGAGACAGTAGGCTGAGAATATACATTCCAGAGTCATATACATGAAGTATTGGCTACTCTATAGAGTTTATCCCCATGTTAGGAGATGTTGAGGGAATGAAAAAGGTAGACAGCTCTGCCCTCAAGAGCTTACAATATTGGTAGTATATTAAATGCCAAAGTATGCTGTACAGTGCTGTAAATGATTAGAGAAGAGGCAAACACAGACAAGAGCAATCACAAAAGGCTTCTTGAAAGAGGTGACACTTGAAGCTGGGCTAAAGAAAAGCCTGTATGACTCATGGAGTTTCTCAGCATAATGGTGGTGTTCACAAAAGTGATAAATATTTTGTTACTTAATTTTGACAAGTTAAATAATAGTAGTGATAATTTATCTTCCCAAGCAAGAAAATGGGTCTTTCCTCAGAAGCCCAGGCTGTAAGGTTGTCAAGAGAATGTAGCAATGAACCTAATGAAAATTAGGCACCAGCCTGAACCACTTGATAGCACTTTTTTATCCCTTCTCTATCTGATTTGCAGGACTCTGTCTGTGAGATATCTCTTAGGGCTGCCCCACAGAAAACCACTTAACTCTCTTAGCTTGTGATGTGAGATTAAAAAATAAAAAACATCAAGTTGCCTTAAAGGGTGAAATAAGTGCCTAGAATAAAATTTTGCCTACATTTAGCAAACATTTTAAAGTATTTACTCTGCAAAGCGCTAAGCTAGTTTGGGAGGAGGGAGAGTAGAGAGATACAAAAATGGTTAAGACATAGCCCCTGCCCTCAAAGGAGCTTATTGTCTGGTAGAGGTGATCATCCAGACCTAACAGAAAATACACAGGATCAAAAGGGAAGCAAAGGCAGTTCTGCAAGTAGTGAATTAAAACCCTTATGGTAAGGTATGAAAGGGTCACTTGTAAACCCTGGTCCAGTGACAGGGCTCAGCTAGTTCCAGTTGGCAAGCCATATAAAATTAAGATGAGCTTATCAGTTAAAAAAAAATCATTTACAAGCTGTACTCTGCATTTCCAGCACAGGCATTTATTTCTAAATCAACTGCAGTTTGAAGGAAAATGTAAATTAAGAGCTTCCTTTATTTTAAGACTTAATTTCTGGTGATGTCATGATTCAAGGCATCAGAAATAGTCTTTAAAATGAAAAGAAGCTTCTTCTTAAAACTCACATTTTACAACTCTAATATTTCAAGCAAAGACTTGGATGAAAGTAAGAAAGAAAGAGAATTCAGGAGCTTTTTGGCTGGAAAAGTTTGGCACTCTTCCATGACTCGCCTGCTGCAAGAGCCAGAATTTGATTCAGGATGAGCTGAAAGCTTCTCCATGCTGCTCCAATGGCCCAGAGATTCTGGTTTTGGACAGCACCATCTGGACCAGTGTGAACGACAAAGTCAAACCTCCCACGTGCATTTGCCTGGCTGGGCCAATCAACTTCAGAGCAAGGGCACAGACTGCCTCTTGGGCTCCATCAGCTTTCTCCCCTGGTGGAGTAAATAGCTGCAAGGTGCCACTGCCATCAGGAAGAGAATAAGGCAGCTTTTCCTGTTGCAGTATATTGCAGAGTCCAATTGCAAGTTGCTATTTATCGTGTTTTTTGGCAGCTATAGTTATTCAGCTTCCTGTATCATCTTCTCCTCTGTGAATCGAGATTTCCTTGCATATAAATCCCAACAAGTGTCTTCTTTGGCAGTTCCTCATTTACAGGAGGTTTTTACTGATTGTTTTGTAAATGGGGGGTGAATGTGGCTAGTGAGCCTCAGCTGAGCTCTATGGACTGTATTGCATCTCAAATCTCACTTATCACTTCAGTGTGTTAGCTATTTTAGTCATGCCTACTTTTCTGTTTCATTACCCTTGACAACATTTAAAGTTCTCGGATCACATTAGTAGATTTTGAAACCCAATGAAGTGGTCACAAACCTTTATGGTAATTTATGCTTCCATGTTTAACGTCTCCAAGAAAATTGGAAGACCATCTCTAATGCCACTTTTTATTTGTTTGCCTGTGTTTCCACCTAAAATCGAGATGAAAGAGGAAGGCACACTGTTGCTTGTTCAGTGCAATGAATACCTGCTGATGATGTTATCTTGCATAATAAAAATAACATTGTCTCTTTTTTACTTCCTTTCTTAATAGGCAAATACAGATCTATTCCCAAATAAAGCAAAGACAGTGCTAATGATTTAAAGTGATATCAACATGCAGCCTCACACTTTGAATCAATTTCCAAAATACCTGTGCAAACTTCTTAGACCTTGATAATTTCAGCAAAGTAAACTAGTCCAGCTAGTTTGCAAGCTCCCTCCAAATGAGCTATACATAAGCATTTTGAGGGCCCTGACTTCTCAGCATGTAGGTCAGAGGAAAGCTCGAAGAGGCTTTCTGCCTTCAGTTTATTAAACTGAATTTTTAAAAATTAAATTAAATTAAAATACTGCCAGTTGGGTCTTAGTTGAGTGAACGTTCCAAAAAGTTGAGATTTAGTTTTTAACCCTATCAAGCTCTTTGTCCTAGATTGGGCAAGAATATTCTAGTCAGTATATATGTGGCTTTAGTAAATAGCCACAAAAAAAATATTTGAGGGTAACATAAGATATAATCACTTTGTAAGAATAAGATAATAGAAACCAACACTCTGACTAAAATAGCCCACCCTTAATACAGACTTTTAGATGTGTTACACACATGGGAAATACCCAGTCCCTCAGGATTAGAAAAGATCTAAAGACAGCTATAATCTCATCAATTGCATTGTAATTTATCTGAAGAATGTGCCTATGGTAGTTGCCTGCCTGAAGTCTATAAAAAGGAGAATTGGCTAGAAAGAAATTGCTTGTGTTAACTAACTCTGTCCAGAAAGACAGGCACTATATATTGCAATAATGATGATGATAATTATGGAATCATAAACATTATCATTTATTGATGTCTAAGTGACTTAATATATGTACAGCACGTAGAACAGTGCCTGGCACAAGTACATGTTCAGTAAGTGTAAGCTGTAATTATTATGATGCTGTAATATTATAATAAAGCATTCCACTAAGTGCTTTACAAAGTTTAGTTTAAAACTAAAATCTAGGGCCAGCCCACAACACTACTACTGTCCTTTTCAACTTCCCGCCCCACCCCCACCACACGCAGTCACATACCTGTAAGAGCTGTTCTTCCACCATCCATCTAACTGCCCAATCCAGGACTAGGCATCATCTTGGACACCACCTTCTCCTTCACTCTCCAAATCTAATCCATCAAGATTCATTAACTTACTTTGTTAATATGTCTGGCATTTACTAACTTCACCGATTCTCCATGGTCACCACCCTGGTCCAAGTCTCCATTTTCTCCTCCCTAGACTACCACAAATGGTCTCCTAACTGGCCTCCTTATGTACCTCCCATTTCCCCTATTTAAGCAGATTCTCCATAGAGTAGACACAGTAATCTTTTCAAAACCCAAATGTGATCCCTGTCATTCTCTTGAATGGCTTTCCACTCTTACTACACTATTACTAAGTAAGCCGTCACCTAGTTCTACAAGGCGCTGCTTGGTCTGTCTCCTGCCTATCTCTCTGATATGATTTGTCTCTGCACCCCACCCCCAGTCTCACCTTGAACTGTAATAATCCCCACGTGTCAAAGTCGGGACCAGGTGGAGATAATTGATTCAACAGGGCAGTTTGCCCCGTACTGTTCTCGTGATAGTGAGTTCTCGCGAGATCTGATGGTTTTATAAGGGTTTTCCCTCTTCACTCAGTTCTCGTTCTCGCTCCTGCCACCCTGTGAAGCGATGCCTTCCGCTGTGATTGTAAGCTTCCTGATGCCTCCCCAGCCATGCTGAGCTGTGAGTCAATTAATCCTCTTTTCTTTACAAATTGCCCAGTCTCGGTTTCTTCTTGCATCAAACGCCGAAGCTACACTGTCTTTCTTCCAGTTCATAAAAATGTGTTTAAGAACTTGATCTGGAGACTCAGGAAAGTCCTTCCAGAGAAAATGAGGTTTGAGCCAACAGCTGTAGGATAAGTAGGTGTTAAATTGATAATAGGGAACAGGAGGTAATTTGAGGAAGAAGAGGAGACCATTCCAGGAAAGGGGAACAAGTGTAATGAGCAAAGACCCTGGAGAGGAAATGAGCTTGGTGTGTTCCAGAAACAGAAAGACAGTGTGACTTAAGCGTAACGGGCAAGCGAGAAAGTCATCCAAGTTGAGGACAGTCAGGGAGATGGAGGTCAGAGTATGTTGGACCTGTTGGCCACTATATGGAATTTGAAAGTGATTATGAATACATGAACTAAAATATTAGATTTTTATTTTTGTAAACTACAATTTGGATCTTACTTAAAATTTTAAAAGATGAAAGTCACCCTTGTTTTAGCCAAATATATGTTTATGTTCTTCACTAAGTCATCAATGAAGTCTGCTGGACCTGGCTCAGTGGAGGGTAGCCAAGAGATGCCAGAGTACAGAGAAAGGAATGTGTTGCTGGTGGAATCTCAGGTGCACTGGCACGACCATGTGAGATAAGAATCTTGCCCATATTATTTGAAATAAGCCAACTCTCTCCCTTTTGAATCTGGTAACTATTACTTAACAGTTGCGAGAACAGAACCAACAGACTGCCTAGATTAACCCGTTGAAAGATGCACCTTTAAATTGCTTTTGAAAAATAAAGTGGATTGGCGAGCAATTTGGGAGCAAAGAGAAATAAACAAATTACACATTTGCAATTCCACAGTGATGTATTTAAACATACACATGAGGGCTAAAGATTAACAGACTGTAAAATGAAAATATAAAGAGAAGAAAAAAACCCTTCAAATAAAGATTAACGGATTTAAAAATTGGAGCATTTTTTGTTGTTAATTTCTAAGACTTCTCAAGGAAGAAACAAGGATAAAGGAAAATGCTGTATTTTCTTATAGCCTGGAAAAAAAAAAAACTCAGTATTTTCCAAAAAGAGCTTTTTCCGGCAAAAGCTTGAAACGATTTCAAATTCTTCATATATTTAGTCATCAAGAAATATATTGTTTTCCGTATTTTAAAAATTGAGAAACCAAGGCACTGCATTGCTGTGTGACATATGCAAGTCACTCTTAAACAGAACATTAAATGAAACTGAGGTTTCTTGATAGCTAATCTACTTTAATTCACCTTTCTCATATGAAATTCCTTGAGGGCAGGGATCCTAATCCCGTTGCCATTAGTGCCTACCACAGAGCATGCCAAATATTTACATGCTCTATAAATATTTGTTAAATGATTAAGGAAACCACTCTGCTCTAGCTCAGAAGTGCCATTTGCTCTTCATTCATTATCTGGAGTTTCTTCCAGCCACCAATAGAGTGCAATATAGAACTTGCCAATATCAGTGTCTTGGCAACTGAACATATAGCAATTTGGCCGGTTACACTGTCCCAGTTACACTTTAGAAAATAAGTTTCTTTTTAAACATCTGTTTGCTCAAAACTCTTGGGTTTTCTTAATGGTAGTATTTAAAGAAAATTATTTTTAGTTGACATTTTCCATTTTAACAAGGAATGAGCAAACCATGTGTTGTTGTACTACTCTGTCTTTGCACTCATGAGGGAGGTCGTGGGCTCTGGTGTCTGCTGGCGAAGTGGGTGCTTGGATTAATCTTAGCTTGTCTGGTCACGCCCTTCCAAATCTTCACATTTTACAAAGCCTCCAGACACAGAGTAAGAGTGGCCTCGCTATACCCCATGTTGGAACCTACTTTGTTTATGTTTGAAGAACAGATTTCGTTCACTATCCAAATAATAGAATATACAAATCTTCCAATTTCTTGATGCTCATGTGAAATACAGATTATTGACCTATTTATTCAGATGCAGATTCGGTGTTCATTGAACTCATCAATGTGCTAAGCATTGTGACTGCTTCTTTTACACACTTGGTCTTATCTAATCCTCTCAGCAACCTTGAAAATAGGTGCTTTTATTCCATATCACAAATGAGTAAACTGAGGCTCAAAGGAGGTATGTACTTGCACATAATCATACAAAGGGGCATTCCAAGTTTCTAGAATTAGTGTTGCCATGGAAACTAAACCATTCTAAAACAAATTTTGTTTTATTCATTTTATGTTAACAAAACCAATGTATATTCATGGCAGAAATATCTCAGCATAGAAACAAGAAAAAGGAAAAGGAGAAAAAAAAAGATAAAAAGCACTCATAATGAAAACCATTTAGAGACAATTACTGGTAATTCCTGACTATATGTTCTTCAGGGATCTTTGTATGTATATTTTTAAGGGATCATACTGTGGGTCATTTTGTAATCCTTTTTCTCAATTAACAATCATGATCACGTTTTATGCCAATAAAAGTAGACATCATAATTTTAATTGCAGCAAAATATTCCATCTTATGGACATGTCATCATTTAATCAATCCTTTTGTATATACTTTTAAGTTGTTTCCAATGTTTTGCTATAACAAGTCATGTTGCAACAAACTTCATTACAGCTCTCTTTTTGACCACACTTTATTAAATTACTTGAGATATTCCTAAAGTAGAATTTCTGGATCAAAAGTCATATATATTTTGAAGCCTCTTTGATACGTATTCATTGAATCTAAAGTCCAGGTTGGTGGAGACATTTTTAAGGGTAGGAAATGTTGCCATGTTTTCTCTTCTCTTTTCTTAGGATTATCTTATCCTCATCAGACTTGTTATCATTCCTCACTCATCTCTTCTTCCAGTCATTTGTAGTCTTTGCATTCATCCTTTGCCAGTAATTTGCTTAAGACAGCCAAGAGGGCAAAGCTAGAATCTGACTTCTGTCTGTATATGAATGATGACTGGTCACAGGTAGCCACAGAACCAGGAACAGGCCGACATACACAGTAATTATTAGCATTTGGTTACTGAACGGACCTTTCTGAAACAGCAATTTCTAAGCCCAATAATTCAGCTATTTGAGATTTAATACTATCGTCTTTCCGTCTCTTCAGATTTATCTTTCTGGTTATGATTCCTGCTTTCAGTTGTCAGTCCCTAATACATTTAAAAAATCATTAGACATATTTTTCTCTTGACATTTTTTTTCTTGGGATGAAATGTGTTTTAAAATTGTCTACAAATACAGTTCAGGTTAAATTATTTCATCTCCCATGTTTAAATGCAATTAGTGTTCAAAATGGTCTGTAAGAAATGCCCTATTTCAGTACCTGTGAATAGAGTGGAAGTAGTATATATTTGAAAATGAATTTATCTCTGACAAATGAAAGGAGAATATTTGATGCCTTCCCATCTCCATTAAAGGCCTGCTTGCCCAATGTCACAACCCTTTTTTACCATTTTCTTCTGTTAATGGGAAAGTATTCCCCTTTTAGCCCATTAATAAATGAACGATCATAATGAAGGCATAGACTGTAAAGCACAAACCCAGCAACACTAGATACATTTGGATTGCTTCAAGACAATTCTTATTACAATAAATACTATTAAAATACCATCTCTCTAGAGAGACAAACACAAAGATGGCTAATCCACAGCTGAGGACCCCATCAGACTAGACTCACTTCTGCTGGTATCTAACGCAGGATGGTTAATATCATCGGCTGCAGCGGGATTTCACATACATCTAGATTTCTCTGTCAATAGTCTGAATAACAACTATTCTTAATTAAGATTATCTTAATTTTTTTCTGTATGTTTTTAAATTGTGATAGCATATGAAACATAGGCAATATAGAACATGGAAACAAGATTTCCAAAAAAGGGCTTTGCTGCGCTTTCTCAGTCTCCTTTTCCAGAATCAAATCTTCACTTGGAATTCTGGTCACCTTCCTCCTGGGTGACTACAGTCATCTCACAATCTGCCCTACATCCAAATGCATTCTACTACAATAAATCCTGTAGCACAAGTGATGGTATAAATACCTAATCTCTGGTATATTACTGGCATACGAAAGTGAGAAATTATAAAAGAAAGTAGGAAATCAAAACGGTCAAGGAAGATAGGAGTTGAATATGAAGGAGGAGGCATGGGTAAGAAGAAATAAAATATGTGCCCACCCTTGCACTCAACAGTATCACAGAAGAGATGGTCCATACCGAAAATCTTAAGAGGATTCAGGGAGGGGGATCGAAAGAGAGGGAGAGATTGAGGCTTGACTGCAGTTTCCCTGCTAGGCCAAGGCTTGTTTCAGGTGCAGCTAGGAGAGCACTCATTTTGAAAGAACAGCTGAAAACTCCAAACTTCTCTTGCTACCCGCCTCCTCTCATCCATGTCTGGGGCTCAATCCCCAGGAGGACTCAGGCAAGTTCCTCCATCCCTGTGGCCCGTGTTCCTCCTCCAGATTGCTATAAAACCCTGCAGCTGATGTTAGCAAAAAATATAAAAACAACCTAAATGAAAAGTGTTCAGTAAATTTTCAGAATCTCAAATGTTAGAAAAGAAATGGCACATTGACCTCTTCGGTTTATCTCCTTAGAGACTTCTTTCATTCAAATTTAAAGGAAGTGGCAGGAAGGAGACCAGCTGAGGAACTTAGGCTCTGGATGTTGCTTACAGGCATCCTCAGCAGTGTGGTGTTTGTATTTGTGCAGGACTGTCTTTTTGTTTGTTTTTTGAAGTTTATCCCTAATCTGGACAATACAGGGCAGCAATTAAGAGCCTGGGGTTTTAAGCCAGACAGAAATGACATTGAATAAAAGCTCTATAATTTACTAGTTGTGTGGCCCATGGGAAGCATATTGAACCACTCTGAGCATTAGAGTTCTCATCTGTAAAAAAATAAAAGCACCTACCTCGTAGAATTACTGTGAATTTTAAATGAGATTATCTACATATGGTATGTACTATAGTACCGGGGCCCAAACTAAGCAGTTAATAAATGATTGTTATTGCTGCTGTGGCTGGTTTTCTTTCTTTTTTTTTTTATTACAAAAATAAAAAATGTGGGGTCCGCCCCCTGTCCCCAGGCCACACTGTAGGGAGGGCGACTAATAAAAGTTTTTGACTTATTAGAGGATGTGTCCTACATTCAGCTAGATAAGCCTAGTTTGGTTGCCTGTTGTTTGTCCCAGGGCCTCACATTTGGATACATTCTATTCCAGTATTCTAGTACTGCCCATCCCTTGCCTAGAGCACTAGCACCCTAAAGCATTCATTCATCAAATGTTTCTTGAGTCTACTTTTATTGCCATAAAATATGATCATGATTGTATAGACTGGGCATGATACTATGTCGTGGAAACACAATTGTAAGCAGGACAGACCTGGTCCCTACCGCTGAAGAGTTCATGGTTTAGTTTTGTCCATTAGAAGGAGGGAGGATGTGAACAGAAAGATGAACTAATATGGTAAGTTCTGTGATGGAAGTTAGCAGCAAATGCTAAGGAAGTGAGACGAAAAGGCAGCCTGGGTGATGTGAGGCAGGGTTAAGGAAGGCTTTCCAGAACTGTCTCCAGAACAGTGTCTTAAGGTATGTTTGGAAATGATGTGGGGGGGCAGGGTTATTCCAGGCAGATCCAGCAGAATGTGCAATAATGTGGGTTATGAAAGACCAGAGCACAGAAGAAACAGCAAGTAGACCAGTGTGACTAAAGGATAGGAACAGGAGCAGGGGAGAGAGCGACAGGGACTTGAGAGGTCAGTAGAGGCCAGATCATGAAGGTCCTTAGAAGCAGTCTTAATGAGTGTGTTTGTTATTCTGAGGCAAATAGAAACTTGTTGAAGTGTTTTAAGGACACTGACCTTGAGAGGAAAAATGTAGCATTAGAGGGACTGTGTACCAGGTAACATACTGTTGCAATAATCCAGAGAGAGAAACGTCAAGGTCTGACAGCAGTGGCAATGGTCTTAGAAAAGCAAGAACACATGCAATGGAGAGTTAGGAAGTAGAATCAATATGGTTAGATATGTCGTTTCATTATTTCTTGTGTTTTAGTACAATGAACAAATACTCATTGAGCACCTATACATTCTATTTACACAGAAACGAACACGGCTCTTGCAACTGCTTGTTAATAGAGGAGATGAGATGTATGCAATGTTTTGAGGTATGGAAAAAGGGCAGGCATGGTATGAGCTAAATGATATAAAGTGGTGAAGGAGGGAACGGCATTTCCAGTTGTGAGTTGTACAGTTCGGGAAAGACAAGGTGAAGGTGTTCTCTAAGTCAGCTTACCCAGAATGAAGCATACATCAGAACATCAGGGTTTAAAATTTTCTTTTTTGTTAGAAGATATAAATAATGCCATAGTCTCTCTGTTAAAGAAAAACATAATCAGGCAAGCCTGTTATTGTCACAAGGAGGTTCCTAGAAATAACTGGATTATTTTATTAACTACCGCTACGGTCTGAATGTTTGTGTCTCCCAGGTCCAAAATTCATTTGTTGAAATCTTAACCACATGTGATATGGTTAGGAGGTAGGGTGTTTAGGGGTGTGGAACCCTCATTGATGGGATTAGTGTCATTTTAAAGGAGATCCCGGAGAGCTGCCTATTTGATCAGGACACAGCAAGAATGTGCTGTCTATGAGGAATGAAACTTCACTAGACACCAAATCTGCCAATACCTTGAACTTGGATTTCCCAGCTTCCAGAACTGTGAAAAGTACATTTCTGTTCTTTATAAGCTGCCTAATCCATGGTACTTTTTATAGCATCCCCAACAGATTAAGCCATGACTATCTTTAATTTATTAGGAAAGCCTTCCTGAAGCAGTGAGTTCTAGAGGAGAAATAAGAATCAACCACATAAGAATTCAAGGGAAGAGCATTCCAGGCAGAGGAAACAGTATGGTTAAAGGCTATGACATGAGAAATTGTTCAGTGTAACCGAAGGAAGCCCAATACATGAGTAATGAGGAGAGTGGTAAAGAGAAGGGGGAGTGATGAGTCTAAATATGAGAAGCCCTGCAAGCCATTGTCTGATTTTGCACTTCGCCCTAAAGACTATTGCAATTTGCTGAAGTGTTTTGAGGATGGGCTTGACCTGATCAAATTTTCATTTTTTGATCACTCTGGCTGCAGATTGGAGAGGCATTTGGAAGTAAACAAGATTGGAGGCAGGGAGACTAGACAGAAACCTTATATAGCACTCCAGGCAAGAAGTGACAGTGGGCAGTGACAGTGGACATGGAGAGAAATATTTAGGTGGTAGAATCAATAAAACTTGGCAACTGATTGAATACTAAGTGTGGAGTGATTCAAAGATGACTCCCATGTATCTATCTTGAACAACTGGATGGACTGCAGTGATTTTCACTGGTATAGGAAACATTGGAACAGACACAGACAAATAGAATTGAAAAGATAATGAGTTCTGTTTGGGACCTGCTGTGTTTGAATTGCTCGTGTAACATTCAAATGGAAATGCCAAGTTGATAGTTCAGTATACACATGTAGGGCTCAGGGTGGAGGTCTAGGCTAGACAGCTCTATTTGAATGTTATGGGCAAAGTAAAGATGGTCTTTTCAGCTACCTCCGGGGATGGCCACTATCCATTTCAAATTGATTATAGTTATTTTCTCTCATAGCGGATAATTAATTTCATGCTTATTGATTGGTTTCAGTAATCAGGAAATCCATCATGGAGAAGGTGGCATTTGAACTGAACCTCTACAATGCAGACTAGTCATGAAAAAAAACAGGGCATTCTAGGCAAAGAGGAGAAGGAAAGAAAAACAACAGCCTGGGGAAGATAAGTCTTCCAAATGGACTATAGTGTAAGGATTATATATTTATTCAAGTTACTATGTACCAAGAATTGTGCTAGAGACTGGGAACATAAAGTTGAATAAGGTGTGGGGCCTGTACCCCTTTAAGAAGCCTTCCTTCAACTCCCAGTCTGAATTATGAGCAATTCCTTTGTACTTCCCGAGTATCCTGTGCTCGGTTTTGTTATTGCCCTTTACCATATTATACTGCGTATTTGTTTCTCATGTGAGGCTCTTCCACCGTAACAAAATTCTTCCTGTCTTATTCACCATGTTATCCTCATGCCTAGCACAGCCACTGGTCATGATAAATATTCAAAAAATGTGCATTAACATGAACTAACTGCAACCAAGAAGCTTACAGTCTAGTGGGCAAAATGTGCAAGTTAATGTTGGAGAGAAACTTACTACAGGGAGGTCTAAATGTCAAGATGAAGTGTTGGGATTATGTTGGTAGGCAATGGTATGTCAACAAATGTTTTTGAGCTTGGTTTATGAAACAATCATAGTGTGTTTTCACAATATTCTTCTAGCAGCCATGTCTAGAATGCATTGGAAGAGGTAAGATGTTAATGAAAGGGTGTTGTCCAACAGATAGTGCAACCAGTTGTCACATAGTAGGTGTTCATTAGACATTCACTAAATAAATGAATTAAAGTAGGAGCAGAAAGTAGAGGATCCATACAGCTCATAGCTAAGGAATTTGATGCACGCTCAGATACTTGTTAGCTTCCTGCAATTCTTCTACCACCAACAGCATTGGTGTATATTTTATACTGCTGTGGTGTTAAGCTGTTATAATAGGGTCTCACTGCAGCAGCATAAACTACTTTGTTCTCCACATTTCTTTTTAAAGTTTCTTTCGATGAATTAATTTTAAAGAGATGATGTTATTTTACATGATGTGGTTGGGGACTCAGGTCATTTAGCTACATGATTAATACTTTATCGGGAGCCTGCATGCCGTCAGGCAACATACCCACACACTGAATGTTTCAATTTGACAAAAAGGAAACAGCTTTAACAGTGATTATTGTGTGTGAAAATTTTCAGGGGCGGGAGACTGCTATTATTGATCAAAATGAGCATCATTCTGCTGTCTTTGTTATTTTGTTGTGGAGACTCCTAGGTATTTGCATTTGATTATAGTCATTACACAGCTGTTCTGCTTTCTCATTCTTGCTCTCTGGTACAAAATATCACATACAGTCAATAGGAACATCAAAGCACCCTATTTCTAGATTCCTTCAGCCTAGAAGCCCAGTGACAATAAGCCAAAGTGTATCTCTGGATCTAATTAACGTGTGGATCCAATTATTGTGCTATATGGGCTTGGTTTTTCTAAGTCAAGGCTGTGAATCTATATTGTACCTCGCTGAGTTTTAGTACACTGCAATCAAATTGGCCAGTCAAACGGAATGGACAAATTGTATTTAACAAAAACCAATGAAAGGAAGGGAATGCAATTTTCCCTTTTCTTGGAAAGCCACTGGCTTATGTAACTACTATATTCTGGTGAATGTTGTAAGTTTTCATTATGAAGACATTGGATTTATTTTAAATCCATTTAAAAAAAAAATCAATACATCTGTTCCACCTGAGGGTTATTTTATGCTGAAAACAATAGCATTATTTTTCTAATATTGAAATAAGTGTCTCCACTGCTAAAATAAATGAT
This sequence comes from Sapajus apella, assembly GCF_009761245.1. Classification (NCBI taxonomy): domain Eukaryota; kingdom Metazoa; phylum Chordata; class Mammalia; order Primates; family Cebidae; genus Sapajus; species Sapajus apella. The sequence continues at coordinate 3,869,786 of NW_022437038.1, read as the reverse complement.
TTATTTCAATAGAAGAGAATTGAAATATGTCTAAAGCAGTTTCATTTCTTATGATTTATTTTATTTGCCTTTTATCATTTTATCTCTTTATGAATGAAGTTACAGTTGGATTTTTATTTTTTATTCTGCTTAGCTCTTGTAATTTGGCCAATTTCTGCCTGAAACCAGTCTTTGCCGGCTTGTGTACATCTGTACTGAAAACATTAGCCCTAAGTGAGACCAATATGGAAAGCTGGGAGGCTGCCTAAGCTCTCTGTAATAAGCAGATTAGAACACACCCATGTGTTCAGGCCCTAAAGGTAATGAGGAAGAGAGGCACTACTGAGTATCAGGCAGAGAATTTACTTGAGCACATCTAAGTCTTTTAAATTAGAAAATGAGCAGTAAATTTTCTTCTTTTAACATCATATGTGATTAATGTTAATAATGTGGAAGTTGAGGGACATGTGGGAATACAGTTTAAGAGGATTTGTCTCAATCTTCACATAAAGACAAGGCCTAGTTTAGGCATCCCTGTAGAAGGAAGTGAGGTTTAAAATGAGATGTGACGTAAACTTGAGAACAGGATGGGGGATCATTTAGTTATACTTCTTTAAAGTCTCCATGGTTCTGGCAAAAATGAGAAGTATGTTTTCACCCTTTTTTCTATGTCCATGGAATAAGAAAATAGACATGAATATGCTAAGTTGTACAAAAAGAAACAGGAAGGCTAAAACATAAAATAATGTGACTGATTATCTGCATGGGATATATGGGAATAAGGTGGAAAGGATGGGGAGAAGGAAACAGAGGAAAAATATGGGTGGGGTTTAGAGTTGCTTCTGACTTTGGAAACATGATAGTGTTTCACAGAGCCAAAAATAAATAAATAAATAAGTAACATAATAAATAAATGAAATAAACAAGAGTAGGGGAGAAAACCCAAAATTGATCACAAATAGAAATAAACAAAACTTTCTTGAAAATGAATAACACATAACCACTCGGAATAGAAAAAGAATGAACCCAAATAAACACAGTGTTTTAACTATATATTCTTGGATAAAAGGGAAAAAGAAGTACATACAAATATTAACCTTAGTTAAGTAGGTTTTCTTCTTCATGGTGCTATAATTAGCAATTCTGAAATCACTTGATTAATTGAACAAATAAGTAAATATGTTGGAGATAATGAGAACCAAGTTCTTGCTGTAGAAGGGAGATACAGATATGGAAAGGAGGGAGAGTAGAATGAACCCTGTAGTATTCAATTAGAAATAGTTATCAGTATATACTTAAATGGTTTTTAATAGACAGGTAGCATAATAAATAGATACAAGGTATATGGATGGATAGATAGATGATAAATACAGAGCAATGAACTGATTGTTTATATCCCTCCAAAATGTTTACGTTGAAATCCTAAACCCCAAGGTAATAGTATTAGAAGATGGGGTCTTTGGGAGGTGATTAGGTTGTGAAGGAAGAGACCTCCTGAATAGAATTAGTTCTCTAACAAAAGAGACCCGAGAGACATAAAAGGACCCTGATAAAGAGAGACATAATGTCCTTCTGCCATGTGAAGTTACAGTGAGATAAAGGTTGTTGATGAGGAAGTGGGCCCTCACCAGACATCAAATCTGCCAACTCCTTGACCTTGGACTTCATAGTCCCCAGAACCATGAGAAATAAATTTCAGTTATTTGTAAGCCATCCAGTCTATAGTAGTTTGTTTGTTATAGCAGATTGAATAAACTAAGATAGATAGATAGATAGATAGATGGATAGATGCATACATACCTACACACACATTTTTTCTAGCTTGTCTGCTGAGAGGGCTTAGAAGCAATAATACCCCAGTAGCAATGAGCAAAACTAGTATCCAATCTCACTTTTTAATTGTCATTCTCTAATAAAAAGGAACCAGTGCCCCTTAGAGCTGATTTCAGAACAAGAGCAGAGAAAGTAGAAAATGATTCTTGAAACAACTTGTGCCAGAAACTAAGAGAATACTCAAAAGAATGACAAGGTCATGGCAGGAGGATTCAGGATCCAGCCTGAAGGGGCTCCCATTGGCCAACTCTGGGACAATTTGACCATCAAAATACATGATAGCAATGGATTCACCCGCAAAATACAATGACAATGCATGAGTCAATGTTAATATAAATAAATGTTTAAATGGATGGATAGATGTATGAATAGATTCATAGATACGTGAGAACAGAAAGCTCTTTTGTGCAGTAGAATTCAGACTAATAACTGCAAAACAGAATTTGGTATACTGAGAAGAGCACATCCTCACTTCTGTGGTATTCTTGAAAAAAAAAATAAGTTCAGTGTGTTAGTCCATTTGTATTGATATAAAGGAATATCTGAAACTTGGTAATTTATAAAGAAAAGAGGTTCATTTGGCTCATGGTTCTGCACGCTTCATATAAAGCATTGTGCTGGCCAGGCACGGTGGCTCACGCCTGTAATCCCAGCACTTTGGGAGGCCGAGGTGGGTGGATTGCCTGAGCTCAGGAGTTCGAGACCAACCTGGGCAACACTGTGAAACCCCATCTCTACTAAAATACAAAAACTTAGCCGGGCGTGACGGCGTGCACCTGTAGTCCCAGCTACTCGGGAGGCTGAGGCAGGAGAATTGCAAGAGCTCAGGAGGCAGAGGTTGCAGTGAGCCGAGATTGTGCCACTGCACTCCAGCCTGGGGTGACAGAGCGAGATTCCCTCTCAAAAAAAAAAAAACAAAAAAAACTTACTATTATTGCGGAATGCAAGGGAGAGCCAGCATGGCACACGACAAAGGAGAGAGCAAGAGAGAGAAGAGGGTGTGCCAGGCTCTTTAAACAACCATATCTCACATTAACTCATTACCACAGGGAAAGCACTAAGCAATTCATGAAGAATCCACCTGTATGACCCAAACACCTCCCATCAAGCCCCACCTCCAATGTTGGAGGTCACATTTCACCATGAGATTTGGAGGGGACATACATTCAAACAATATCACTGAGTTTAATAAAGAAAAAACAGTAAATAAACACAAATTAATGAACATTCTATAGAATAAATGGTCTGTTTTTAATCAAAAATGTCAAGGTCATGAAAGTCAAAGAATGATTGAGTACTATTCCAGATAAAAGGGGACTAAAGAGACATAAGAAGTAAATTCAATGTGTGCGTATCAGACTCTAAGAAACAAATTTCTTTTTCCTTGGCTATAAAAGACATTAGTGAAACAATTGGCAAAATTTGAATAAGGTTTATAGATTAGAGTATTTTATTTGTGTTTTTTCTCTGATTTTGTTGATTACACTTTGGTTATGTAAGGGATTATTCTTATTTTTAAGAAATATAGATTGAAGTGCTTAGGAGTAAAGGAGCATCATATCTGTAAATTATTCTTAAGCTATTCAAAAAACGTAAAATTATATATTGATAGACATATTATGAATATATGTAATATCCATACATACTTATATAGACATAGACTACAATGGTGGTGAAACGTAAACAATTGGGGATAGTGGCATCTGGGTAAAAAAAATAGGGGGATTATTTTTACTACTTTTACAACTTCTCTGCTAAGTCCAAAACGATGTAAAAATAACAAGCTGAAAAATGTGAAAATACATGTTTTAATGGATCTATCTTACAGCCAAGATGCTTTGTATCTAGATTAAGAAATTCTCTTGCAAATATAAGAAAGTGAGCCATAAAGAAGTAATTCTCCCTGTCAAGGTAGTTTGGATTAAATCATTCTGGGGCTTATTTCTTTTTTTTCTTATTTATTGTCATTAGTATAAGGAGTTAAAAGCACACAAGAGGGTGTTGCTAGATTGGCTCCAATAAAAAGAACCAGGCACAACCTCTGCCCTCTCTGCTCCGTCTGGGTGTTAGTTTTACTTTAGCACATATCATATATTCATCTAGGTGGAAACCTAACTTTCAAAGTGAACATTGAAATATAAATCTAGGCCGGGCATGGTGGCTCATGCCTGTAATCCCAACACTTTGGGAGGCCGAGGTGGGCAAATCACCTGTCAGGAGTTTGAGACCAGCCTGGCCAACATGGTGAAACCTCGTCTCTACTGAGAACACAAAATTAGCCAGGCATGATGGCGAGCGTCTGTAATCCCAGCTACTCAGGAGGCTGAGGCAGGAGAATCACTTGAAGCTAGGAGGTGGGGGCTGCAGTGAGCCAAGACTGTGCCATTGCACTCCAGCCTGGGGGACAAGAGTGAAACTCCGTGTCAAAAAAAAAAAACAAAAAAAAAAGAATCTAATTATGTCTCCCATTCTCACAGAGTTTTTCTTCTACTGCTATAAACTTTTAGGATTTCCCAGTGTTCAGTACAACCTAATTAATACCTTTGGATTTTGTAGACCCTTAAAATAAATCAGAGTGACTGAAGAATAATAGAACTGAATGGTTTTCTTAGACTGAGTGTTAGCACAACTGCAGGCCTGGACTGAACATTTTCTCTCACTAAACAAAAGTGTATTTGAAAAGGCAAAATAATTTAAAAGACTTTTTAAAGTGAAAAATAAAATCTAAAAACAGAGCTCAGTTCACCTCCTAATTTGGAACTAGCTACGACGTGGGAGGGGAAATGAAGGGGAGAATAGAGAACAGAGGCTTAGATGGAACCATGTTGCTCTGTTTTACTTCTGAAGCAAGACTGGTCCTAGGATAAATTGTAAACTATATACATTTTTTGTCACTGTCCCCATTATTCCGCCCTCATCAGGAGTTTAGTGTCCTTTCTCTTTCCTTCCGTTCCAACTTTCACAGTCTTCCTCATTCCCACTAAGGTGTAAACGGCTGACAGAAACTCAGTGTCTTACCTTTCCCAGGGGCATTACCAGTTAACAGATGCTGACACCATAAGCCAAAAAGCGAAAACTCGAATCTTTCAGATTTCAGGCATCTGAAAGTAGATGAAAGAGATCAGGGAGAAGGAGGAAGATAGTGATTCTGGCTCTTTCCGATACACGTGACAACACACACTTCTATGTAGCAACAGCCCAAAGCTAGTCAACCAAAATGTCACAAGTACTTTCTACCTTAAAGCAAGCAAAAGTTCACCCTAAGATTTGATTACCCAACTCAGCAGCCTGGCTGGCTTCTAGTCCAAAGACACTTTGTCTGCAGATATATAGGGACTTTCATTTTTGGAAAACACTCATGGAAGATTGAAACATGGTGTTTCCTTTTCACAGATGGGCAAATTGATTCAAAGTAGAGCACCACTGTCAGCTAGCAAGCAAAGTTAGCAACAGGAATGACAAGTGAGGCTTCTGCCTTTGCTTTCTATATCTGGAAAGAAACAGTTTTACAGCATGGACTCTTCCTGGTGTTTTGTCTTCTGTGGAGCCGACTTAAAACCAAACCACCCAGAGCCTAGGTATCCACATTTTGTTTGAAATGCCATTTGGCTTTACATCATTTGCCAGTCTCTTTCCCAACTGGCCTGATATTCTCTCTTACAGAGGCTATAGGGAGTATTCCAACGCTGAGTTGAAGGTTGGACCAGATGGTCTTAAAGGGCTCTTCCAAATACAAGATTCTCTAATTCTCTGATTTAATTTGGATGATTCAATTTTGTGACTTTGGCTATCACCAGATGAAATTATGTAGACATTCTGTCTTCCATCTGCCCTCAGATATGTGTCAACTTATCTCTATCCAAATTCATCACATCAGTCAATCATTAAGTACTCATTTACATACAGTATTCTACAAAGCATTCCCAAGGGCTCTGACCCATAAATATGAGCAACAGGAGCAGCAGGCATAGCAGAGATGGACACATCGGGGTTATCATAGCTTGAGGACACCAGTGAGTCTAATAGTCCAACTAACTCTTCATGTCTTGCTTTCAAGCCATTTAGCAATCTTTTGACTCTAATTTAGCATCTGTCATAGACTAGACAGTAGAAGAAGAATCAGCCAATCAGCAAAAAATAATAATTAACAATTATTGAGCTGTTCATTTCTTACTGTGTACAAGGCTAAGAACATTACACATATTAACTAACTTTAATTCTCACAGCAACCCTATGTGGTTAGGACTAATAATATTACTGCCCTTATTTTACAGATGATGAAACGAAGGCATGTAGAGTTCAAGTAACTTTTCCGAGGTCAGATAGGTACTGAGTGGTAGTGCTGAGATCCAAACCCAAGCAATCTGGCTCTAGGCCCACAACGTCTATTACACCATAGGGCCACTGCAAGTACGCAAGTCACTTACTTGGTAGTTGCATTGGGTTTTTTTTGTTTGTTTTTTTTTTTTTTTTTTGTAAAATAATCAATAGTCCAGCTGCTTCTAAAACTAAAGCCAAATAACAATGTGTCACCTTATAACATACATAGCAAAACACCTTTATTGTTGTCTGGGAGGTTATTACATCTCAGTCTCTACTCACAACTATTCCAAACCTTCTTTATTCTTCTTCAACCTCCAACACATACCCCGCTCCTCTCACAGATGATGATATCACCTCCTACTTTTCAGAGAAAAAAAGAAGCTATCATATGTCAACTCCCACATCTTCCTGACAGCAAATATATTAACCTACCACTGTACACATCCTGTCATCTTTCAGAGCTAATCTTTCTCCTGTGCTTTGTATCCAATGTCTTTCCATCTTCACAAGATTCTTACACTATCAACTACACCTTTTCCGTCGTGTATATGTAACCTCATCCTTTTGACTGGATCCTTCCGACTGACTTTCATATATTCTCAGACTGTCTGATTAAACCAAGTAAAATCTTCGCTGACCCCACAACCCTTTCCCGCAATTAACCTATCTCTCCTCTCCCCTTCTTTACAATGTCTCAAGAGTTGTCTATCTTCCCTGCTTCTACTTCCTCTCCCCTACCACTCACTCAACTCACTCCAATCTGATTTATACCCATCTTACTCCACCAAATCAGCTTTTACCAATTACCTCCCTAAATGTAACTAAACCCGCCACCACTTTTATTCCTTTTATTTGAATTTAAGTACCTTTGGACACTGTTTACCATCCCCTTCTTTTCAAAACCTTCTCCTACCCTGACTTCCCTCAGAACACACTGTCCTGGTTTTCTTCCTATACTTCTGGCTGCTTTTTATCAGCTCGCTTCGCCAGCTCCTCCTCTACCAGCCAAGGCTGGTGTATATCTAGGTAAATATAAACAACCGTATTTTTCTCAATTTATTTAAAATACATGTGACTACTTAAAGTAGAAGTTATAACATTGTCTTGTGAGGTTTATAATGTATATAAATGTAATACTTATGATAACTATAGCAAAAAGGGTGGTGAAGAACAGGTTAATGGAACTCTGTGGTTTCAAGATTCTACATTTTTTATGAAATGGTCCACTATTCAGTCTAAATAGACTGGAATGTTAAGGGTGTTTATTGTTAACTCTGGGGAACAATTAAAAAGTAACACAAAGAGATATAGTTAAAAACCAATAGTTAAATCAAAATCGAGTTTGGAACTATTCAAATGATCCAAAAGAAGGCTAGAAAGAGAGAATAGAGGCACCAACAAGAATACCCATAGAAATCAGATAATAAAAGTGTAGACCTAACTGCAGCCATATCCATAACTATAGTAAATATTCATTTTAATGATGTTCAATTTATGAGTCTTTCCCTTTATGAATTTTTTTTCTATTTTGTGTAATTCTCTAAGAGGTATAGCTGAGACTTGTATTCAGGACCAACTCCAAAGCCCAATTTTATAGTCAATAGTTTGTACTGCTTCCCAGTATCTGTGTGTCAGGACAACTGCACTCTTAGTCTTGGGCATAAAGGACTGTACAAGAAGTCTAGAAAAGAGAAAATCCCAGGCTTCCTCATAGAAAAAGAAATTCCAAGATCCTGAAGGGTCTAAAGAATATAATAACACAAGAGACAGCTTCTGCCTTTGAATGACTTACTGCTTCATTGCCCAAGGGGTGATATAAAGGTCTATATACAGGACACAGATGTTTACAGTGTGAAGTTTCTATCTACGACGATTCAAACAAGAACTAGATGGAGCCACCATTAGCCCTGCAGCAACACCAGTGTCACTGTAATCATCGCTTCTGGATATACCCAGACAGTTCAGCACAAGTTAAATTAGAACTGTGAGATTCTTTCAGAGTGCTGAGTATACACTGATTGATTTTTGCTCTAAATCCAATTTAATCAATGAACCACAAATATATCGAGATTCTCTGCAAATTCCTGGCCTTTTTTCTCCACCCGAATATTACCTCTTCCTACCTCCTTATGCCATCTACTCCTAAGTTCCATTCTGTTAAACTAATTAACAATTATCCTAGGACTTCTGATTTCTCTCTTCACCCCAAATCCTTCAGTGTCCTTGAATCCTGTTTCCATGGGAACAACTAGAATTTGGTTCTGTAACGTTTTATTTGATTTCTTTTCCTGTAAATTACCCTGTAACACACTGAAATATGACTTTCCTCCTCTCACATACTGCCACACACCCTTTCATAATGAAACCCATCTTTCCAAGGTCATCAAAGGCCTCCATGTTGCTAAACACAGTGGAAGATTTTCTCAGCAGTATTTAACATTGTTGATCATTTCATTCTTCTCGGGAAATTCTTCTCCCTCTGCTTCCTTTATACTCATCCTTCTGGCTTTCCTCCCACTCGTTTAGCTACACTATCACAATCTCCTTTAAAGGCTCTTTTTCCTCTATCTGTCAGTTAGATGTTGGTGTTTATTTAGGTTCTGTCTTAGATTTTCTGCTTTTCTCAGTGTACACAATTTTCCAGCATGGTTATAATTGCCTACATTAGCTGCAAATGCCAGCTATATATTGATGACTCCCACATCCGTGTGTCCATCCTGAATCTCTTCTCTAAGCATGAGACAAGTCTGTTGAAAATGTCTGTTGGACATGTCCACTTGAATGCCCGGCATATAAGCTCACACTCATCATCCTCAAAAATAAATTACCGTCTTTTCACCAACTACCTCAAACCTGCTCATTTTCCTCCTGTTGCCTGTGTCAGCGAGTTGCACCACCAGATGCCTAATCCCAATGGTTGGAAACCTGAAAGTCTTCCTTTATTCCTTTGTCTCTTTCATATACGCCTCCATTCATTCAACTACTAGGTCTTATTGAATATAATTCTCTTTCTTTCTCTCACATCTATTTCTCTCCATCTGTACTGTCACCACCATAGTTCAATCCATCATCACCAGTTGTGTGAATTATCACAAAACCTTGACAGTTTGTCTCCTTACCTCTAGTCTTGCTCCCACTTAAATCCATTCTTCACATTGCTGCTAGACTCATCTTGGTAATGTTCAAAGTATTAAGCCTTTCAGTGATTGCCCGTGGCATTAGGGGAAATTTGAAATTCTTCACAGCAAATACTAGACCCTTAGAATCAGGAGAGTCTGGGATTACCCAAGGTTTAAATCTTGAATCTGCCAATCTCTACCTAGGTTGTCCGGGCTATTGAGTCAACCTCACTGAGCCTCTGTTTCCTCATATGAAAAATGAGGATAATAGTAATAAAAATAATAGCAAGAAGAAAAGAAGAAGAGCCTCATCATGCACTGTGAGGATTTAATCAATTTACACATTACCAAAGCACGTAGAATGCTTTCCATCTCATAATTAAGTGACTGTTATCTTTATTGTCATTGTTATTGTAGTTATTCAACAAATATGTTTTGAATTTGTACTATGTGACAGGAAATGTGGTAGATAATGGCAACGTTATTTTGAACAAAATTGACAAGGTTACAGCTCTCGGGGGAACTTATTTACAATCTAGCCACACTTCTTGCCTCTCACAAACTTACATTCTAAATTGTACTATTGTAGTCCCATTATATGCTGTTTTTCTCGTGCTGTTGTTCTCTGCTCTGGGCATTTTCCTCTATCCTTCCTGTCTTGGAAAACATTCTCTCCCCAACCTCCCTCACCTTGTTCTTCAGACACCAGTTTAAATGTCACATCCAAGAGTTCTATAACTGGATTAGCTTCCCCTGAGTTTCTTAGATCTCCCCCTACCTTAACCCATTTGTATTTTACCTGTTTATGTATGTATATCCCAATGCACTCTAAACCACCAAAATAGTGAGGGAGTCTGTAGGTCTTGTTTACCAGTGTTTCTCCAATATCAGGCATAGTGCCTGTCACATATAGGCATTAAGTGAATATTTGTGAAGGGAAATAAGAGAATTATTAAAGGCCAGAAGGACACTTTTGCCATGACGGCATTTTTTTTTTTTTGAGACAGAGTTTCACTCTTGTTACCCAGACTGGAGTGCAATGGCACGATCTCGGCTCACTGCAACCTCTGCCTCTGGGGTTCAAGCAATTGTTCTGCCTCAGCCTCCTGAGTAGCTGGGACTACAGGCACGTGCCACCATGCCCAGCTAATTTTTGTATTTTTAGTAGAGACAGGGTTTCACCATGTTGACCAGGATGGTCTCGATCTCATGACCTCGTGATCCACCAGCCTCGGCCTCCCAAAGTGCTGGAATTATAGGCGTGAGCCACTGCGCCGAGCCCATGACGTCATTTTTTAAAGGGATGGGGGAGGGCACTTACCAATGAACTGATGGTCACCTTTGTATGTTGCATTCTATAAGCTAAAACGTCTTCATCATCCTCAAATCATCATCTGAAACGTTTGTACACTTGGAAGGCAGACAATAGGTAATGTGTGCAAAAGATGTCTAGCAGCTATTACTTGACCTTGTAATTGTACACACTTACTGTCATTTTGCTTCATAATAATGGAAACACTATTTTGTTTTTTTTGTTTGTTTTTAATTTATTTTATTGCATTTTAGGTTTTGGGGTACAAGTGAAGGACATGCAAGATTGTTGCATAGGTACACACCTGGAAGCATGATTTGCTGCCTTCCTCCCCATCACCCATATTTGGCATTTCTCCCCGTGCTATCTCTCCCCAACTCCCCAGCCCCCACTGTCCCTCCTCTATTTCCCCCCAACAGACCCCAGTGTGTAGTGCTCCCCTCCCTGTGTCCATGTGTTCTCATTGTTCAACACCCGCCTATCAGTGAGAACATGCGGTGTTTGATCTTCTGCTCTTGTGTCAGTTTGCTGAGAATGATGGTTTCCAGGTTCATCCATGAAAGGACACAAACTCATCGTTTTTGATGGCTGCATAATGTTCCATGGTATATATGTGCCACATTTTCCCTGTCCAGTCTATCATCAATGGGCTTTTGGGTTGGTTCCAGGTCTTTGCTATTGTAAACAGTGCTACAATGAACATTCGTGCGCATGTGTCCTTATAGTAGAACGATTTATAATCCTTCGGATATATATGCAGTAATGGGATTGCTGGGCCAAATGGAATTTCTATTTCTAGGTCCTTGAGGAATCGCCACACGGTCTTCCACAATGGTTGAACTAATTTACACTCCCACCAACAGTGCAAAAGTGTTCCTATTTCTCCACATCCTCTCCAGCATCTGTTGTCTCTAGATTTTTTAATGATCACCATTCTAACTGGCGTGAGATGGTATCTCAATGTAGTTTCGATTTGCATTTCTCTGATGACCAGTGATGATGAGCATTTTTTCATATGTTTGTTGGCCTCACGTATGTCTTCTTTTGTAAAGTATCTGTTCATATCCTTTGCCCCCTTTTGAATGGGCTTGTTTGTTTTTTTCTTGTTAATCTGTATTAGTTCTTTGTAAATTCTGGATATCAGCCCTTTGTCAGATGGGTAAACTGCAATATTTTTTTCCCATTCTGTTGGTTGCTGATTCACTCTAATGACAGATTCTTTTGCCGAGCAGAAGCTGTGGAGTTTGATTAGGTCCCATTTGTCTATTTTGGCTTTTGTTGCCAATGCTTTTGGTGTTTTGGTCATGAAGTCCTTGCCTACGCCTATGTATTAAATGCTTTTGCCTAGATTTTCTTCTAGGGTTTTCATGGTGTTAGGCCTTATGTTTAAGTCCTTAATCCATCTGGAGTTCATTTTAGTGTAAGGTGTCAGGAAAGGGTCCAGTTTCTGCTTTCTGCACATGGCTAGCCAGCTTTCCCAACACCATTTATTAAACAGGGAATCCTTTCCCCATTGCTTGTTTTTGTCAGGTTTGTCAAAGATCAGATGGTTGTAGATATGTTGTGTTGCCTCCGAGGCCTCTGTTCTGTTCCATTGGTCTATATCTCTGTTTTGGTACCAGTACCATGCTGTTTTGATTACTGTACCCTTATAGAATAGTTTGAAGTCTGGTAGTGTGATGCCTCCCGCTTTGTTCTTTTTGCTTAGAATTGACTTGGCTATGCAGGCTCTCTTTTGGCTCCATATGAAGTTTAAGGTGTTTTTTTCCAGTTCTGTGAAGAAGGTCATTGGTAGCTTGATGGGGATAGCGTTGAATCTATAGATTACTTTGGGCAGTATGGCCATTTTCATGATATTGATTCTTCCTAACCATGAACATGGAATGTTTCTCCATCTGTTTGTGTCCTCTCTTATTTCGTTGAGCAGTGGCTTGTAGTTCTCCTTGAAGAGGTCCTTTACATTCCTTGTTACTTGTATTCCTAGGTATTTTATTCTCTTTGTGGCAATTGTGAATGGCAGTTCGTTCTTGATTTGGCTCTTTTTAAGTCTGTTATTGGTGTATAGGAATGCATGTGATTTTTGCACATTGATTTTGTATCCTCAGACTTTGCTGAAGTTGCTTATCAGTTTCAGTAGATTTGGGGCTGAGACGATGGGGTCTTCTAGATATAAAATCATGTCATCTGCAAATAGAGACAATTTGACATCCTCCTTTCCTATTTGAATACCCTTTATTTCTTTTTCTTGCCTGGTTGCTCTGGATAGAACTTCCAGTACTATATTGAATAGGAGTGGTGAGAGAGGGCAACCTTGTCTAGTGCCAGATTTCAAAGGGAATGCTTCCAGTTTTTGCTCATTCAGTATGATATTGGCTTTTGGTTTGTCATAAATGGCTCTTATTATTTTGAGATATGTTCTGTCAATACCTAGGTTATTGAGGGTTTTTAGCATAAAGGGCTGTTGAATTTTGTCAAAGGCCTTCTTTGCATCAATTGAGATAATGTGGTTTTTGTCTTTGGTTCTGTTTATGTGGTGAATTACGTTTATAGACTTGTGTATGTTGAACCAGCCTTGCAACCCCGGGATGAAGCCTACTTGATCATGGTGGATAAGCTTTTCGATGTGCTGTTGCAATCGGCTTGGCAGTATTTTATTGAAGAGTTTTGCATCTATGTTCATCATGGATATTGGCCTGACGTTTTCTTTTCTTGTTGAGTCTCTGCCGGATTTTGGTAGCAGGATGATGTTGGTCTCATAAAATGATTTGGGAAGGATTCCCTCTTTTTGGATTGTTTGGAATAGTTTCAGAAGGAGTGGTACCAGCTCCTCTTTGTATGTCTGGTAGAATTCGGCTGTGAAGCCATCTGGACCTGGGCTTTTTTTGGGTGGTAAGCTCTTAATTGCTGCCTCAATGTCAGACCTTGTTATGGGTCTGTTCAGGGTTTTGGCTTCTTCCTGGTTTAGGTTTGGGAGGAGGCAACTGTCCAGGAATTTATCCATTTCTTCCAGGTTTACTAGTTTATGTGCATAGAGTTGTTTGTAATAATCTCTGATGATGGTTTGAATTTCTGTGTAATCTGTGGTGATATCCCCTTGATAGTTTTTTATTGCATCAATTTGGTTATTCTCTCTTTTCTTTTTTATTAATCTGGCTAGTGGTCTGTCTATTTTGTTGATCTTTTAAAAAAAACAGCTCCTGGATTTATTGATTTTTTTTGAAGGAATTTTGTGTCTCTATCTCCTTCAGTTCTGCTCTGCTCTTAGCTATTTCTTGTCTTCTGCTAGGTTTTGAGTTTTTTTGATCTTGCTCCTCTAGCTCTTTCAGTTTTGACGATAGGGTTTCAATTTTAGATCTCTCCTTGCTTCTCATGTGGGCACTTATTGCTATATATTTTCCTCTAGAGACTGCTTTAAATGTGTCCCAGAGATTCTGGTATGTTGTGTCTTCATTCTCATTGGTTTCGAAGAGCATCTTTATTTCTGCCCTCATTTCATTGTTTATCCAGTCAACATTCAAGAGCAAGTTGTTCAGTTTCCATGAAGCTGTGCGGTTCTGAGTTAGTTTTTGAATTCTGAGTTCTGACTTGATTGCACTGTGGTCTGAGAGACTGTTTGTTATTATTTCCGTTCTTTTGCATTTGCTGAGGAGTGATTTACTCCCAATTATGTGGTCAATTTGAGAGTAGGTGTGATGTGGTGCTGAGAAGAACGTATATTCTGTGGATTTGGGGTGGAGAGTTCTGTAAATGTCTATTAGGTTTGCTTGGTCCAGGTCTGAGTTCAAGTCCTGGATATCCTTGTTAATTTTCTGTCTGGTTGATCTGTCTAATATTGACAATGGGGTGTTAAAGTCTCCCACTATTATTGTGTGGGAGTCTAAGTCTCTTTGTAAGTCATTAAGAACTTGCCTTATGTATCTGGGTGCTCCTGTATTGGGTGCGTATATATTTAGGATCGTTAGCTCTTCTTGTTGCATTTATCCTTTTACCATTATGTAATGTCCTTCTTTGTCTCTTTTGATCATTGTTGCTATAAAGTCTATTTTTTCAGAGATGAGAATTGCAACTCCTGCTTTTTTTTGCTCTCCATTTGCTTGGTAAATCTTCCTCCATCCCTTTATTTTGAGCCTCTGTGTATCCTTGCAGGTGAGATGGGTTTCCTGGATACAGCACACCGATGGGTTTTGGCTTTTTATCCAATTTGCCAGTCTGTGTCTTTTGATTGGGGCATTTAGTCCATTTACATTTAGGGTTAATATTGTTATGTGTGAATTTGATACTGCCATTTTGGTGCCAGCTGGCTGTTTTGCCCATTAGTTGATGCAGATTCTTCATTATGTTGATGGTTTTTACCATTTGGCATGTTTTTGGAGTGGCTGGTACTGGTTGTTCCTTTATATGTGTAGAGCCTCTTTCAGGAGCTCTTGTAAAGCAGGCCTGGTGGTGAAATCTCTGAGTACTTGCTTGTTCACAAAGAATTTTATTTTTCCTTCACTTATGAAGCTTAGTTTGGCTGGATAGGAGATTCTGGGTTGAAAGTTCTTTTCTTTAAGGATGTTGAATATTGGCCCCCACTCTCTTCTGGCTTGTAGGGTTTCTGCTGAGAGATCTGCTGTGAGTCTGATGGGCTTCCCTTTGTGGGTAACCCAACCTTTCTCTCTGGCTGCCCTTAGTATTTTCTCCTTCATTTCAACCCTGGTGAATCTGACGATTATGTGCCTTGGGGTTGCTCTTTGTGAGGAATATCTTTGTGTGTTCTCTGTATTTCCTGGACTTGAATATTGGCCTGCCTTGCTAGGTTGGGGAAGTTTACCTGGATAATATCCTGAAGAGTATTTTCCAACTTGGATTCATTCTCTTTGTTGCATTCAGGTACACCTATCAAACGTAGATTAGGTCTTTTCACATAGTCCCACATTTCTTGGAGGCTTTGTTCATTCCTTTTTACCCTTTTTTCTCTAATCGTGCTTTCTTGTTTTATTTCATTGTGTTGATCTTCGACCTCTGATATCCTTTTTTCTGCTTGGTCAATTCGGCTGTCGAAACTTGTGCATGCTTCGTGAAGTTGTCGTGTTGTGTTTTTCAGCTCCATCAATTCACTTATATTTCTTTCTAATTTGTCCATTCTCGTTAGCATCTCGGCAAATTTTTTTTCAAGGTTCTTCGTTTCTTTGCATTGGGTTAGAATATGTTCTTTTAGTTCACAGAAGTTTCTTACTACCCACCTTCTGAAGTCTGTTTCTGTCATTTCGTCACACTTGTTCTCCATCCAACCTTGTTCCCTTGCTGGTGAGGAGTTGTGATCCCTTGTAGGAGGAGAGGTGTTCTGGTTTCGGGTGTTTTCATCCTTTTTGTGCAGGGTTCTTCCCATCTTTATGGATTTATCCACCTGTCGTCTTTGTGGTTGCTGACTTTCAGACTGGGTCTCTCAGTGGATGTTCTGTTTGTTGATGATGAAGTCATTTCTGTTTCTTAGTTTTCCTTCTACGGTCTGGCCCCTCTGCTGTAGGACTGCTGAGGTCCATTCTAGGCCCTGCTTGCCTGGCGATCACCTGCAGCAGCTGTAGAACAGTAAGGGTTGCTACCAGTTCCTTCTTCTGCTATCTTTGTCCCATAAGGATACCTGCTAAATGTCAATCTGATCTCTCCTTTATGAGGTGACTCTTTGGATATACAGGGGTCAGGGAGCTGCTTGAGGAGACAGTCTGTCCATTATAGGGGCTCAAGTGCTGAGCTGTGAGCTCTGTTCTTCATTCAGAGCTGCTAGACCAGGTACGTTTAGGTCTGCTGCAGCAGAACTGATAAACCGCTTTTTGTTCCCAGGTGCTCTGTCCCAGGGAGTTAGGGCTTTATTTATGAGTTTCCATTGTGCTGCTGCCTTTTTTTTTTCTCAGGGCTACCCTGCCCAGCAAGGAGACAGCCTGTTCACTGTCTGCCTGCAGAGGCTTTGCTGAACTGCTGTGGTCTCCGCCCAGCTGCGGTGTGAACTTCCCTGCAGTCCTGTTTATATGGGTGTAGTTAGAACTGTCTCGGCAATGGTGGCCCGCCTCTGTGTTGACGGACTCTCTCTGTAATGGCAGGTTGCCTTGGCAATGGCGGGTTGCTTTGGCAACGGCAGGTAGCCTCAGGAATGGCAGGTTGCCTTGGCAATGGCAGGCTGCCTCAGCATTGGCTGACTGCCTCCGTAGTGTTGGAATGCCTCGGTAATGGCGGACACCCATCCCACACAGAGCTGGACTGTCCCGGGTTCAGCTGCACTTGCTGTGAAACTCTCAATCCAGAGAGTTTCTGATTGCTATTCTTTTGTGGGGGTGGGAGCGAGCCTAATCACCTGGCTCCCTGCCTCAGAGCCTTTTTTTTCTTTTTTAGTTAAACAGCGGCGCTGAGATTCATGGCACTTTTTTTTTGCCCAGGAATCTTCTGGCCTGGCTCCCTGTTCAGTCCACTCTTTAATCAGATGAATGGGTGACTTCCCCGGTCTCCGATCGCCAGCCAAAAGGGCACCCGGACCAGTGTATTTTGTACGGAGAACCGCCTGTCGGGGCACCAACAAAGCAGCGAGTGGGGCAAAGCAGCCGCACCAACCAAAAGAACAGTCCCAGCCACAACAGCCGTGCTGGTGACCCGTTGGGTTCCTCCACCTGGGAATCTCCTGGTCCGTGGGCAATAAAAATGCAGCGTCCACTCACCCTCTGCGCTTTCACTGAGAGCTGCAACTCCGAGCTTTTCCTAAACAGCCATCTTGGATCTTACCCCCAGAAACACTATTTTGAATAAAGATCCATGAGAGTAATAACTAGTGTTAGTCAAATTGTTTAAAAAGAAAAAAAAAACTGCTATCATGTAGTCTGAGATATAGGCATTCTACCCTAAAATAGAACCATAGCTGTACTCCATCATGTTGAAAAACTGTTCGCGTGGTTCTCTCCTAAGAACAATTAGTGTCATAGCTCTACACACCATTGTTAGACAGAGTAATAGGTTGTGCTGCTCAGACGAATTTCAGAAGTGATTAGAAGCATTAGCGGGCTGTCTGACCAAAGAGTTACTTGGCCGGAGAAAGAAGCATACTAAGGCCAGTGGTGACAAGGCTGACAAAACTTGACATTCTCAGCCAAGTTCTGGCATTCATCAAGTTTCCTAGCTGCTAAGATACTTCGATGTTTTGAAAGATGTATTCACATATGGCAAGGACTTGTGACTGTAATATAGTCCTGGACAGCATTAGAATTGAATCATGCTATGATTCCCAAATCCTTTTGTTCAAGAAATATCTTTCTAGGAAAATCAATATTTAAATTAGTTAAGTTCTCTCCCTATCTCCCTTCCAATTCCCTCGATGGCCCCTGAGGGTAGAGTAGAAAGATGATTGTACTGGCAAACACAAAACAGACTCAGAATCTCAGGGTAGAAATGGAACGTCAGATAATTCAGTCCAACCATCCACCTTGTGCTTGAATTCTCTTCTACAACATGGATCCCCTAGGTTCTTTCCCCTACAACCTTTATGCTCTTGGACAAGTCATTTCCCATCTGTAGACTTCAATTTCTATGTCTGTAAGAAAAGGAGTTAGAGTAAATACACTCAAAATTCATTCTGTGCCACAATAATGTGTGTGCAATATAGCACTTAGAACACCTCGGGATCCTGACCCACATAGAATGCAGATCATGAAGGCTGTTACATTTGTATTCTATACAACCTGTAGTACAAAAGAATTTCATCTGAGGAATCTTACAGGAATATAGGCAGTTTCAGGGATTCAAAAACCACTCTGAATTTTTATGCAAAACTGCAGCATTCTTCCAGTAATTGATTCCACAGGTTGGTTGATTGGCTTGGTTTGTTGTTTTACTTTACATTTATTGCAACATTTTGCATTTAAAAGGTTGAGCCCAGAGTGTTCCTATAAGATGGTATTTTGGGGGAGTGGTATTCCTTTTTCAGTTTTGCCTGTTCTAGAGCTCTCTGGACCTCCTTTGTGAATTTGAATTTGGAATAAATTTTGTCTTTTTTCACTTCTTAAACCTTAATTTTCTCTGGATCTTCCTAATACAAGGTATGAATGTCCAGTACACCGACATCCAAATGGTATGTAAGAGTTCCCAGTTCAATACCTCTCAAAGTTTCTTTTTATGTAAGAATTTTAAAATGTGTTATTTAAAATTACCAGTGCAGCTTTTATTAATGAAAAGACTGGCATCAAATGCTACCAAGCAGCACACTGGCAATTGCTTTTCTAATAAGCCTGCCACTTTAACAAGGCAAAGATGGGAAGCTGAAAGATGTCATAGACCTACTCTTTTCTTCCAACCATTCTCAGAATTCTTGTGATAATGCCCATCCATGAAATGTGGAGTAAAAATGTGCCTGAAACTCTTTTTTAGTATGTTTATTATGTGAAACATTGTGAAATCAAGTATATGCACTGCAGGTTTGAACAAGCGAGTATATGTGTTGGTGTTGTAGGGAATCGGGTCTCCAACTGTGAAAGAAAGGGAATAAAAATAAAGAATGGGAGAAGACAAGATTGGGACTAGAGGTATCAATATGACACCCCAGCAATAATACTGAATTAGCAATGAGCGTATTTTCTGTGTAAATCTTGGTTTCCAAATACCACTCCCATTAAAAGGAATTATAACTCATTAGAGAAATGGCTGATACCAGGGCCGGGGAAGGAAATGTACAAGATCAGCCTGGAGTAACTTGTCTTACCAGAAATTAAGAACAATGAAGGAGAGCATTTTGAAATAACCAGCTTGAAAGTAACCCCAACTGACCCCTAGGAGATCTGGTACAATTTGAGCATCGAAATAAACAAGGCAGGTAACCAAACAATAACCCATTGAATAAAACAGAAATTGTCTATCAATATGAGAGAAAGACAGGGAGAAAGGGAGAGATGGAAAGAGAGAGACAGAAAGGGAAATTGGTAAAATGTCAGCTGGTAAGTATAGATGGAGTGGTAGATTTAGAAGACACCATTCTGTAACCACCATTGTAAAGATTGGTTCAGACAAGAATCATCCATTGATGTTAAATGCTAGGTAGGAGGATGGATGTGGAAGAGGATATTTACATGATATTAAAATGTCTCCTTACATTTTTTTTATCTGTTGCAAGGGGAAAATAATAACTATACAGTGGAGAAAACACATGACACTTTGATCAGCTGATCAAAATTAACCTTATCGCTCATCAGTGAGGGGCAAACCAACAATGTATGCCCCTGGATGTGCTTTCCTAAAACAGACTCTGTACCATTTTTGTAGTATGGAGGGAGGGAGTCTCACTTGAATCTAATTATGAGAAACCTAAATTGAAGCACATGCTATAAAAAAAGAACTGTATTCTTTTAAAAAATGCCAATAGCATGAAAACAAAGTAAGGCTAAGAAAGAGTTTCAAATTAAAGAAGGCTAAAAGAGACATGACAACTAAATATAATATGTGTGATTGGACTGATTTCTGTACAGCAGGGTGAAAATGCTATAAGTGGACATCAATGAGTCAATTGACAAAAGTAGAACATGGACTGTAGATTAAAGTATTTTATCAATATTAAATTTCCGGAATGTGATAATCATACTGTGATTATGTAAGAGAATTTCCTGTTCTTAGGCTAGAACACACTAAATAGTTAAGGCATAATGGGGCATACTCTCAAGTAGTTCAGAAAGAAAGATGTTTATAAAAATTTATACATATCTATATGAGACAGAATGAACATAACAAACATGGCAAAATATTAAACATTGGCGAGGGTGAAGCTGAGAAAAGGGCAGTTGGAAGTTTTCTATATTATCCTTGCAACTTTCTTGGAAGTTTGCAATTACGTCAAAGTTAAAAGTTTAAAATCGATGGGTGCTTATATTCATCCCAATTTTTGCTTCCAATTTTTAATGATAAATAGGATTTCTTTTTAAACTTTTCTGCCCATGAAGATAATTTATTGAGAAACACTTTTTACTCAAATGCCTTCGTTTTCTTGGCAGTGGAAAGAAGGGTGATATGAGATGTGTGGAGAAACCAACTTAGAAACCACCCTTTAAAGCTAGGGGGAAAATTCCTACTCAGTAGAAGGATGGAAAACACAGCATTGTGCTACTGCACACACACACACACACACACACACACACACAATCTATTTTTATATCATTTTTGTTAACCTTTTTTCCCCTCGGTAAAAGTCTCCATGTCACCACTTGGCTGAGTTCTATTAACATTTTCCTTGTACGTCCCTGTGGAACAGCAGGCAGAGCCGCGGACTGGGAGCCAAGAAGACCTGGGTTTAAGTCCAAGCCCTCATCTACTAGTTACATAGGTGTAAAACTCTAACTTCAGCTTCCCTATTTATTCAATGGGGATAATGATAGATTTGGAAGCACAAAGCATCTATACCTGTCATGCAAGGTTTTCTGCAAGCCCATCAGCAGTTGCCTTGGTCATGAGGGGTTTCGCGAGGCTGCTACTAAGTGTTGGTCTTGGTCATATACTTGTCTTTCTGTTACTCTGACCATCCTTTAGGATGGAGCTTGTTTGCATAAGACATACATTCCTGATAGAACTTTGACAAGCTGCTTTCAAAAGTAGTAAATGTTAGACAATGAGTCGCATTGAATTTACTGCCTTGTGCGTATTAGGGCTATTTTGCTTCATGTGCTTGAAATGTTCCAAGTAATTGTTGTGTTGGCCCAGGGAGTAACAACACAAGAAACATATCTAATTTTCCCTCCAGATTTTTCTTATGTACCATTGAGGCCTATCTCTTTCATTTACTGACAAATACAATTTTTTTTTCATCCTGTTAGCTTTGCTGAGCCAGTCTTCCTATGAGAGAGTGGGAACTAAATTGCATTCTGCCTTCAGCAGCAACACTTTCGTCAGTTAGACTGTGACTGCTGAGACTTATTCCCGAGGATATAGCGAGATAGGGCGACAGCTTCCAGATTGCTGACTAGCTATTTTGGGACTTGTAAACTTGTGGCACAACTGACTTGTAAATCAATGCTTATTTAAATGCATCTGACACCCAAATGTATAAACCAACCATTTAACCTAGTGAGTCTTGTTCACATTAAAATCCTAATTTTCTCTAATTCTTCTTCATCTTCTCTTCATATTTTATGCCATTTGTGAAACAAGTAGACAAGTAGGATTAAATACCAAAGAAAAAATAAAATGCAGTTGGTAAACATAGGACATACACAGTGCTTTACATACTTGTAATCCTCGCCTTTTTTTAAATTTTCACTTCAGTTCTCTTCGATAATTTTCTCCACCAAAATCTTTGCCCACAGAAGCTTTCTTTAGCTGTACTTAAAGAGTTTTATGAAGGGAAGGAGTATGATTTGGAATATTAAGTAGCAAGCTGGGGAAATGAGTGCTGTGTTTCTAATTCCTGACATTAGTGCTTTATGACTAATGACTCAGCAGTTTTCTATAAGATGGGACTAAGGACACAGGTGTTATATAAGCAAAAATCTATCAAAGTGTACAATGTGATATAAATTCAAAATTCTAACAAATATTCCATCTAAGATTCTTGACTAGGACAAAAAAGGCTAGATTCAGAAAGCCCAAATTCCATCCTAATTAGTAGATATCAAAAGAATACACCTCAAATGCACCAAAGCTGTTCAAGCCTGCAGGCAATATGTGATATGATACTTTAGCTCTCTTGTGTGAGAATTAGGTGTACTAGTTTTCTACTGCTACTGTAACAAATTACCACAAATTTTCTGGCTTTGATGATACAAAGGCATTACAGTTCTGGAGGTCAGAAGTTTGGCACTGGTCTCACTAGGCTAAAAACATGATGTCAACAAAGCTATGTCACTTTCTGGAGATTATCCTGGATTACCCAAGTGGGCCCAATATAGTCAAAAGATCCTTACAATGAAAGCAGAGATCAGAGAGAGAAATGTGGCAACAGAAGGAAAGGTTGGCGTCATGCACTTTAAAGACCAAGTAAGAGTCACAAGCCAACTCATGCATGTGGTTTGTAAACGTTTGAAAAGACAAAGAAACAGATCCATCCCTAGAGCCTCCAGAACGGGTGCAACTCTACCGCCACTTTGATTTTAGCCTTTAAGACCCTTGTAGACTTCTGACTTCCAGGATGCTAAAACAATACATTTGTGTTGCTTTATTTAACCCATTTAGTTTATGGTAATTCATTAATGCAAAATGGAAAATACCTATAGGGAGAATTCATTTCCTTGTCTTTTCTATCTGCTAAAGCTCCCTGCATTCGTTAGTTCCTGGCTCCATCCTCTATCCTTAAAACCAGCGACATTGATTACCTCTGTTTCCCTTCTATCCTCATGTCTTTCTACCCTTAGTTGGGAATGGTTCTCTGATTTTAAGAATTCATGTGATTAGATTTGGCCCACTCAGATAATCCAAAATAACCTCCCCATATCAAGATCCTTGATCATTTTCATGAAAAAGTCTCTTTTGTAAAGCCTCTTTTGACATGTAAGGTAACTTGTTCCCAGGCTTCAGAGATTAGGACATGGATGTCTTTGGGGGGCTTTTATTCTGCCTACTTTAGAAGGCTTGAGTTTTATATGTAGCTCATCAACTCTCTAAAGATGTTACTTTGAAAAAATATTTTCAACTCTCCAGATCATAGATTTCTTTCTTTATCTGTACAATGATTATAATGCCTTGCTACTGTTGGGGCTCAGGATATGACACTCCAAAAATTCTGGACTTTAGGAGACTAGAAAATGCCATCCCGAAATGCATTTATTTGGATATTGATTATGTCTAGATGGCTATTTCGAGAAACTGCAGACACAGGCAGAGCTCTGAGAAGTTCCCCTTTTATAAAGGAAATTTACATCTACAAAGGAAATTTTCATTAATAAAGATACCCGTACTAGGAAGAGAACTGCTAAGAAACAACTTTTATCACCTGAGAAACTCTTATCTGCATAACAAGGCAAACTATTCACCATAAATTTTCTCCCCTCATCCTCCTATAATTTGTCTCCACCAACCCCCAGAAATACCAAGTTTCAATTCCTTTCTGTAGCTCAGGATCTTATATAAGCTTCAATCATCTGACAATTCTTTAAGTTTCCTATTTTGCAAGACTCCCATGTCTACATATGTAATTAAAATTGCCTTTTTTTTTCCCCGTTAATCTGTATTAGGTCAATTTAATTTGTATACCATATAAAGAACCTAGGAGGGCAAAGAGAAGCAATTTTTTTTCTCCCCTATACTACTGATACAGATAGGAGACAGGACAATACTGGGTAGAAGAGGGTGGTTCCTCGGCAAAGGCCCCACCCTCAAGCCTGGAGCCTGGATATCCACAGCCCTAAATGAGGACAGGCATTCCTCTTTTCGTGCCCAAAAAGTTGCCCTTTGGCCCACCATGCCTGCTATCCTGTACCCATATAAACCAAGAACCTCAGGCTCCAGAATCAGACAAGGAGATAAGCAGATGAGACAAGCAGATGAACGGCAGACCAGTGCAGCAGAGAAAGAGAGACTAGAAAGGATGTCTGAACATCAAGAGTTCGGCTGGCAACAGTTAGAGAGGAGTTCCACACTGGATGACCAAACTCCAGGGCAAGATCATCTTCCCACTCCATCCTCCTTCCAGCTCACCAGCCATCCCCAGAGACCCACCTCCACCAGTCAATAAAACCCCTGCATTGACCCTTCAAGTGCATGTGTGACCCAATTCTTCTGGGACACTGGGCAAGAGGTCGGGATACAGAAAGTTGTCACGCTTGCCCTCTGCCCTTGCAGAAAGGGAAAAGGGGCACTGAGCTGGTTAACAGTTAAGCCATCTGTAGATGGCAGAGCTAAAGGAGCATTGTAACACTGGGGTTGCAGGCACCCACCCCTAGACACTACTGCAGGGGCTAAGCATAAAGTGCTCACCCCAAATCCTGCATCTGCCAATCTGTGTGCTCCCTTTCCCTTAAGAGGTTTGACCTCATGGCAGTTGAACAGAGAACAGCATGCCTGTCACACACCCTGCGAGGGGAGCCAGGGAACTCTACAGTCTCACTACTTCACAGGGCTGCTTGCAGCATTAAATGAGTGAATGCATGTGAAAGCACTCTGTAAACTGTAATGGCTACATAAACATAAGGGATTATTATTTCCATAAGAGTCATGGAGCAATAGTAACAGTAAGTTACATGATAGATAATGAAGGAAGTATGGGTATCCTACCTATCCTCCATATCAAGCCTTATCAAGCTAGTTACAGATATACGTAAGGGGTGACTCATGTTAATTTACAAAGGGTTGTCTTATATTTTCTTTTCTGGATACCTTCATTAATCTCATTAATTTGAGCTGCCATCTCGCTAGATGAGTGTTACATCTCACTGTGGCTTAACTGCTTCTTGGCATGGTGCCCTCCATGTCCATGCCATGTTCTCCTCATGTTTCTGAAGCTGCACACCATAGTGATGTCAAAGACATATTAGAATTCCTTCAGTCTTCATTGAGCTGAGCTCACACTGTGTCATGTCCTCATAGGATGTCCTTTTCCTCCATTTTGTGTCATGTTTGGCCACCTGACCACAATGCTGGACATTAAAGACTGAAGACGATGCTGACTTAGACTTCATTAAATATGAATTTACTTTGTGTTGTTGCCAAACCGGAAAAGAAGACTAGAAGGGATATATACCAGATACGATTATAAATGATGCAGCTCCTGATTGCTACCCAGGTTTCTTGTGTAAGTGCCAGAAAATCAGTGGTGAATGCAATCTATGCAGAAGGAAGGTTTAGCAAGTTTAGAGGAGTCAGATACCATGAACTTGCTACCCATTGTATGATTTTAGCCTGGAGGAAGGCCCACATTAGCACTTAAGGATCTACCTTTATTATTCATTAAATTCTCACTATGCCACGGTTACATACTTCTGTGTTCCATTTCTTACTGATTCATTAAGGCTGTGACATACTCCACCTGTGTCTGACCATGGCACACTAGACCATGTGTTTCATAAGTCCTTTGTAAATACAGATCTTTCTGCTTTTGCATACAATGCCTCTATTTTAAAAGGTTACATGTAAGACTTTGGGAATAGAACAGAGGACGGACACTGAGCTATCCTCCCCATCCTTTCTCCACTATTTCATCTTTACCAACAAGGGGCCCACTTATAAGACTCTTCCTGATATTTCTTTCCCTTCTTCTTGTCTCTCTCCTTCCCCTCCTCTTTTCCTTCTCCCATTCCTATTCTCCCCAAGTGACTAAAGCCACGTAAATAGAGCTTGTGGGTGTTCCTATCAGCTAACCAGATGCACTCAGATGTGACTAAATGTCAGTTAGGTTCAACTGAGACAACTGCTGAAATTATATTTGATGTGAAATACAATCAATAACAGGTACAGCTATCATCATATAACAGGTACAGCTACTCATTAAACTAAAAGACAAATTCCTTAAAGTCTAGAAGCTTGGGACCTAATAGGCAACACAGAGAAACTAGATACAGGCTATTTCTATATACATAAAGACAAAATCATTGTAGAACCACATTAGCTGTAACTTTGAGCAGAAATAATTCACTGAGATCCTATTCCACAGCAGCATAGATGTGGAAAAATCTGTTCCTGTCAATAACTAGAACAATAACTGATCAGTCTGACTGAAAGTTGAGGTCAGAATGGTTTAGAAAGGATGCTACAGCCACACAGGAAGAAAAAGCTCTGTAAATGAACCATCCATATCCACAATCACAATTCTATGCTCAATGGGAAGAACTTGGAGTACATGCACATGTATTAATACCTTCCCTACCCATTATGAGATATCTGATATATTTATAGTTTGCACACACTTCTGATCCTGTAGATTAGAATGATAGAGTCAGACCAGAAATTGTTACTAAATGAGTACATGAGGAAAAGGGAAAACAAACAATCTCAGAGCTCCCCTCCCTGAACTACCCATATGGCTGGACTGGCCATTCAGTTCTTAAACTTCCTGATGCGATGCTTTCTAAACTGTTCTTGCCTAGGGGCCCAGGGTCTGTAGAAGCCATTGAATCAGCTCTGGCACTAGAGTGAGCTAATTTTTTCCAACATGCCAGGGAGTAGAAGGGGATTGCTTGTTCCAGCACTCAGGAAAGAACGTCATATCTGAGTTAAAACCAATGTGCTATGGCTGAAGATTGGTTCTTGTCCAAGTTTGTACTTTAATGCTGAGATCATTTCACTTAGGGAAGAAGATAAAAATTCCAAATATTTTGTTTCATGCAATTTTATGCCCTGGAATTTCCTGATTCCACAGATTCTATTCAGCCAGGTTGAAGTCCTTTCCTGTACCACAGTGATTAATGAACACTATATCTTGCATATAGCAAAAATTTTAAAATTTGGGAGCAGGGCACAATTTGGTGACTCTTCTAGTTTTAGAAACAACATACAGAGAAGCTCAGCCTAACTTGGTAGAAGAACCAGGTGTCAGTTTAACTAAAGTGATAGAAATAACTGGCTATGTCAATCCAACAACTGGTCTGTGACTATTCAGTTCCACCAAACCATCATTTGGGTAAAGCCTTGGTTCTTTCTAACAAGCTGTGTTATTATCTCTTTGGAAGAACAATCTTTCTGCCTGAAATATATTTCTATCTAATTTTTTCTAATATATAGAAGTTTTAATATACTCTGTATATTCCTGATAGTTCTTGATAGTTTATGCTTTATAAAATTCTTCACCAAAATATGTTAAGTTTTTCCTTAGACTCCTAGATGACAGAAATGTTATAAGACCACCAGGTTCGTGCCCATTCTGAGGTAACAGATCAATACACCAAGAGAGTGGGAATTGCAGCAAAGGAAGTATTTAATAATCAAATGACAGTCAAATAAGGAGGTGGAAGGAAACTTCAAACCTCACATTTACCTCCCCAAAGAGTTTTGGACTGGAGTTTTTCGGGGAATTTTGATGGGCAGGCAGCTCAGGAGCTGGGATTGCTGATTTGTCAAGAAATGAGGGGTGAAGTCGTGGAACAGGGAGATGAAGAAACCACATTCCTGCACAGGGTCTATTCCTTGGAAGAAGTCTTCAGACTAGCTAGTATCAGTGGACTCATTGGAACACAGGATCTGGAGAATATCTGAAATGGAAAACTTGAGGTTTCTTAACGTTAAAGATGTTGTCTGTAGAAGTCAGGCCCTTGTGACAGGGATTATAGGACGTCTAAGCAAGATGGCTAATACTTAGCTATGCTTCAATTCAAGGCTTATGCCTTTGTTAAAAACTTAGCAATTTAGTTTTATTAATTTTATGAGGACAGTTTCAGAAACAGAAAAAGTCACTTATTTCTTTATTCTGCTATTTTCTACACTGTCAATTCTACTGTTGCCCACAGTGTAATATAAGCTGGAGAAAAATGGAATAATTTTGAAGTTATGCGTTCTAGCCCTTTCAAAACACATTGAAGTATTTAATAACTTTGCAATTGTGTGAGTCAAAATGTTATAAATGTAACCTACAGCACATCCATACATGTCCCAAATGTCACCGTCCCCTAGAGAATTAGCAGGCTGCAATCTCATACTAACAAATAAAAATATGTATGGTAAATAAACCAGCGTACGCCTCATTCGAAACTCCCATCTTGAAAAGTGAAAGGAGGCTGGGATCAGAGCAGCAGCAGACAGTGAAACATTATTTGTGAGCTGTTTTCTATTGTAAGAAAGAAACAATGACAGCAAAGAAATGTATAAGAAAACTGTTCAAGGCAAGACAGCAATACCTGAATGAAGTCTGAGTTACTTTTCCCTTGGTAGAGTTGCTTCAGCAGCCGGTTGGAAACATGAACACTTTCTCTATAATATGAGTAGCACCAAGCTTAGCCATATAGTCTTCTGATGTTGTATAATAAAATAATCCAATGTGCACTACAGCTAGTGCTCGACTTACGACCACGATTGGTTCCAACAGACCAGTTGTAACACGATTTGGTTGTAAGTTGAGTAGGCTATACGCACGTGGAGATGGTAGTGCTGCCAGAAGCTGGTCCGCACTGTCGTATGCTCAGCTGGGCAACGTTTGTGCTGCCAGACGCGGAGCAGTCGTGGCTAGCGATTGCGGTCGTAAAGTCGAATGGTCGTAAGCTGCATAGGTCGTAAGTCGATCAATACCTGTATTAGAGAAGATAGATATAAGAGAGCATGGAAGTCACATCAAAGGTTTACTTATTTCTTTAATGGTGTGAGAAAAGACAACTTGTGGAAAAACAAGGAAATGCTTTAGGAATAGGAGCATCAATTTCAATGTCATAGAAGCCAAAAGTGTTATCGCTGGGGATGAAGATACTATTTATGATAAAACGTATTGTTTTGACTTTTCTCAGGACTCAAAGTAAAACATTTGTATGTAAAACCTCAAAGAAAAAAATACATGCGTCTGACTGTTCCCAACCTCTCCTCCAGTTGTATCATTAACACTATAGATTTATGAGTATACAAATTAGACTGAGCAAAGCTACAGTCAATAGATTTGTGGGGAAGCCTCTTACTCTATGACTGAGGTAGAGTTGAGACTTAGCTCTGAAATTCCTAATGGAAATTAGAAATTGCTCTTATGTAATTCTCTAGAAGTTGCCTTCATTTTGTGGCAGAGATTTTTTTCTGTTTTAAGTTTATTTAGTGTTTTTGAAAGAGTGACAGCCTTAGAAATTGAGCAGACTATTTCCCAAAGATTGTTTTAAAGGGGAATGATAGTTCTCTGTCATACTCCAAAAACAAAGACATTTTGTTCATTCAATAAAGACTATACCACGCTCATAAAATTGCAAAGGGAAAACAACAATCGTGCCGAGAGCAAACAGAAGGGTAAAATGCCAAGTCTCTCTGCAATTAGTTTTCTTTTACCAAGTGCTAGAAGTGTTGCTGGATATGTATGCAGGGCCCTGAGAATAAGCAAATGAACATGTTTAACCTCTGGGCCAGATGAACTGGATGGAAGTGTCATGTCAGATTGCGTTATGTCTTGGGGAAGCCACACAAGGTGTCAGTACAAACTGGGCTGGTACCCGTCAAATATTAGATTCACCAGCTAGGAAAGGCATTGCCATCCAATTAAGTGACTTTCTAAAAGGAAAAGAAACGTGATAATTCTATTTCAGTGAGCTGTTGCTTTTTGGAAAGTATATTGTATGAAATACAAAATTATCCACTGAGGAAATGCTTATAGAGCGAATCTACATCAAGTTGTTCAATTTGCAAATGCATAAACTGAGATCCAGGTAAGGCAAGTGATTTCCTCCAGTAGAGTGCATAGAAAAGCAAAGGCGGGGCTGGGAGCAGTGGCTCATACCTGTAATCTTAGCACTTTGGGAGGCCGAGGCGGGTGAATCACCTGAGTCAGGAGTTCGAGACCAGCCTGGCCACTATGGGGAAACCCCGTCTCTACTAAAAGTACAATAATGACCTGGGTGTGGTGGCGGGCGCCTGTAATGGCAACTACTCAGGAGGCCGAGACAGAAGAATCGCTTGAACCTGTGAGGCAGAGATCACGCCATTGCACTCCACCCTGGGCAACAAGAGCGAAACTCAGTCTCAAAAACAAAAAAAAAAGGAAAAAGAAAAGAAAGAAGAGAAGAGAGAGAAGAGGAGAAGAAAGAGAAGAGAGAAGAAGAAAGAAGAAGAAGAGAAGAGAAGAGAAAAAGCAGGCCTGACTAGTACTAGGCTTGGGCAGAGCTGTTTGCAAAACAAAAGTTCTAGCCATACTCCCTGAATACGCTTCCAAGTTTTCCTCAAACTGGAGACTCTGAAATTCTTACAAATTGTTACTTGTAAGATAATACAAAATATTATTTTTATACATTTAGGGAGTACATGTGCAGTTTTGTTACACAGACACATTGCATAGTGGTGACATGTGGGCTTCCAGCGTAATCATCGCCTGAATAGTGTGCAACATACCCATTAAATAATTTCTCATCCCTCACCCTCTTCCTGCTATCCCACTTTTCTGAGTCTCTGATGTCTATTATTCCACACCCTACGTCCACGTGTACACATTATTTAGCTCCCACTTAAATACAAAATATTCCCTGACATTTCCACTCAGAGTATTTCATGAGGAGAGCAGAGTGGATATTGTAGGTAATACTGATAAACAGAAAAGAGGCTAAGGTCAAATCACGGGTGATTCAAATTTACTTGTGATCTGAACCCCGATTAAATCCAAGTGAGCCAAGGTGTGTTTTTGCAATTTGAACATATGGCTTTGATCATCTCCCTTCTGTCCTGCATGAAGCATATTTTGCTCAATAGCAATATTCCCATTTAATAGCCCAAGTGATGGATTAACAGAGTGCTAAATAAAAGGAATTTTATCTGTAATACTACCAACTATTTTTTCATTAAGGAAAAAATAAATTCATTTATTCATTAATTCATGTATTCATTAAGGCCGAGGCAGGTGACTCTCCAGAGGTCAGAAGTTCGAGACCATCCTGACCAACATGGTGAAAGCCTGTCTCTACTAAAAATACAAAATTAGCCAGGTGTGGTGGCGTATGCCTGTAAGCCTAGCTACCAGGGAGGCTGAGGCAGGAGAATCACTTGAAACTGGGACATGGAGGTTGCAGTGAGCCAAGATGGCACCGTTGTACTCCTGCCTGGACAACAAGAGCAAAACTCCATCTCAAAAATAAATAAATATTTATTTATTTATTTTATATATCAAATGTATGGGAAAGCATTATCTTCTGGCACTAACCTGGAATAGGTTCATGGAGAATGAAATAAAATAAAAATTCCAAATGCTGTTTTTTAGGCTGAAACAACTTTGAAATAATGGAGGAGCATAGCAGTAAAAATGTGAATAAAACAATGAAACCCTGCCCTTTTCCATAGGCCTGGGTTTGCCAGTAGATAATCCTTTTTTCCTATATGAGATAACATGGGAATGAAGTACCTTAAACTGACACGGCCCTGAACGCTTTACAAATAGCGTAGGTATTGGTTGATATTAAATAGCCATACATACACACCCATACACATGAGTGTATACACACACATACATAGAAACCCTAGCTAATACTGCATTTGGTTTCAAATATGAAGTGATTTATTGTCTCTGCCTTCTGATTTTGTACTTGGACCCTGCTGTGGTTTCAGTGTGCTCCCCAAAGTTCATGTGTTGGAAACTTAATCCTAATGCAACAGTATTGGAAGATGGGGCCTAATAAGAGGTAATCGGGTCATGAGGGCTTTGTCCTCATTAATGGATTAATGCCATTATCAGGAGAGTGGACTGGTTATTACCAAAGTGACTTTTTATAAAAGTGAATTTGGGACTGGACACAGTGGTTCACACATGTAACCCCAGCACTTTGGGAGGCCGAGGCAGGTGGATTACCTGAGGTCAGGAGTTTGAGACCAACCTGGCTAACATGGTGAAACCCCATCTCTACTAAAAATATAAAAAAGTAGCCGAGCGTTGTGGTGCGTGTCTACAATCCCAGCTACTCAGGAGGCTGAGGCAAAAGAATCACTTGAATCCAGGAGGCAGTGGTTGCAGTGAGCCAAGATTGCACCACAGCACTCCAGCGTGGACAACAGAACAAGACTCTGTCTCAAAAAAAAACAACAAAAAGTGAGTTTGGCTCTCTCCTCTTTTCTCATTCTTGCCCTCTCTTATACTTCCCCCTTCTACCATGAGATGAGGCAGCATAAATGTCCTCACCACATGCAAGTCCTTCGACCTTGGATTTCCCAACTTTCAGAACTGTAAGATATAAATTTGTTTTCTTTATAAATTACCCACTCTGTGATATTGGGTTAGAGCAATACAAAAGGAATTAAGACATACCCTCTATATCAGAGGACATCCTTTTTCCTCAGTCAATGATCATTGGTTTCAAGGAAGAGGAGCTCACTCAAGCAAACTTGAATAAAAAGAAATTTAATATAAGGCTGTAACAAGCAATTTCGTAGAAATCCAGGGGCAACCAAAAAAGCCCAGTCAAGACTCTAGGATCTGGGAATTTGCCTAAGTCAGAAAATATGGTTCCTCACTCTGTCTCAAAAAAGCCTCTCTCCTCTCTGAGTCTCTGTCTTCTCTCTCTTCATCTTTACTCATCTCCTCTGCTTTCATATTGCCTAAGCTGACTGAGGTAACCATTCAGGTCAATTACCCATTTTCTAACTAGATTTATGTATCTTCCTTCAAATTCTTGAGAAAGAGCAATTGACTGGCCTCAGTATCCCTAGTCCAGTCAGATATGTCTAGGGATTGAGGCTTGGGACGCAGAGAATTAAAGTATTCCACCATTGTGATCTGGAGTGGCTATGCTAAAAGAGGGATTTGGACAAAGAACTGAATTCACATGATAACTTTGCTACTGTCAAAGCTATGATTTCTCAAAAGAAATCTTAAAGCTATGATTTCTTTTTATTCGAATGAAATAAACTTTGAAAATATGCCATTTCCCAGTTATTGGCTTATCTTAACCATGACACCCAAATCATCCTCAGCATGTCAACTACATTACATCTTCTTTGTTATCTTCTAGCTTTATGCTAGAAACTCTGTAACCAGTAAGTAGGTCTCAGTACCATAGTTCATTGTTTAGCCAAATAAAGCAACTGAAACAAATAATCATTAAAATATGTTGTACATTTTAAATATTTTAACAAATACTTTATGAAAAGCAGTTTGTTTAAGGGATGGTTCCTCTCTTCTAGGGTCCAATACAGATATATCATGGAAAATCATTTTTCCACGATGTTTTTCCTACACTCTAGCCTCTTCCCTAGGTGTGAGTTGAGATTTGGAGTTTTGCGCTGTCTTGCTTATACAAGCCACATCTGTAATATTTTCCCATTTGGGTTCCTTTAAAGCGGAATGAGAACTTTAAAAGATCTACAGGAGGAAGTGATATGATAGCTGAGATTTGCTGTAAAATAATTTGGCAGGAGAGTGGGTGAGGTATAGATAAAACAAGATTGGACATGTAGAGATAATTGTTGAGGCTGGGTGATGAGTATATCATGCTAATTATAGTAATCTTCCTAATTTTAGATATGTTTGCAATTTTCCATAAACCGAAAAACAAAACATGTGAAGCAATCTGAATGTCGAATCTTCCTATACTGTTATAATTTCCCTATCTTCTACTTTTTTCTCACCCACGCCAAATTTGACAGATTTTTTTTTCAGCATCCTGCTTTTACTAAGGCTTACAAAGGCATTCAGCCGAGATTTCATTGAAGCAACAACTCACTTTGCATTCGTATTTTATCGGTTTATATAATAGTTAATTAATTCACATAATTATATTATTATGCACGACTGGCACAAACAGATTTGGAACAAGCTCAACTAATTTTTGGTAAGCGTACAACTCAAATGATTGAAGCAGAAGTGTCTGGGTAAACTAGATATTTCCAACCACACTACTTCTAACCATTCTATTAGCTACAAGCAGTTAGTGTACCACGGCCATTCATTGCTGGGTCTTACTGCCAATTCAGTGGCTGGTTAAGTGGAAGTTCACGAAGAGAGAGAGTGCACTATATACTGTTTATTGTTACTATTATTATTATGATTGTATGATTGCCTACAGTTTGAAAACTGTAACTCTGACTTCGTATAATCCTCTTTCACAATCTCAAATTTGGGAAAGTTGAAGACTTTCATGCTTGCCTTAAATGATCTTCTGGAATGTAATGGAGGCAGCAGGAGCAATTTTTCAGTTATTTATATTTGGCAAGCACAGAGGGTAGGGGTGTTTCATTTCCATACTCTTACTGTTGTGTATCTCTGCTTTCTCACAACTCTCTAATTCAGCTTGTTCCCTTCAAAAAATAGAAGTAGATTGTTTTATGGACATTGACTTTGGCAAGAAGCCTGATGACACTTGCTAAGCTTCCTAGCAGCAATATCAAGAAATTAATTAAAATGCTGAGACCAGAGTCCCTACCCAGAGACACAAAGAATGAGTATACTGGTAGTCCCCTGCTCTAAACCTTTGCAATCATTTTTGAAATACCTTGAGGAAGTAAGTTTTTATTTCACTATGCAGGGTGATATAGGGTGATATGACATACCAATTTTTTTAATGATAAAACTTTAAGGACGAAAATTTCCTCTTTCTCTGCCTCTCTCCGTGACACCTAATAAAGCTACTTCCAGAATGAAATAGTCATACTGCCCACTGAGTTTCTTTTATCAAACTCATAACTGTGGATGTTGGAAAGGACTGCTTTCGCTTTGTTTAACCACTTTAGTATGACTAACTCATGAACACACAGGAGCAAGGCAATTTGCTCCTCCATTTTCCATCTCGGGCGTGCAGCAGCAGCATGCGTTCTGAGTCACGTAGAGTCCACTCTTCAGAATGCATGCTGTAAGCTCAGAGGGGCTAATAATCAAATTAGGCTTCTAACAAATGGCAATTTATAATGCTGAAACTAATGAGAGGTCAAAGAACTAAACTCTGCAAGGAGTTTTAATTATCCTGTCCTTTGTGACTCCACAAGAGCATTTTTAAAGGAACACTGTCATACAGTATTCAACTGGTACTTTCAGTTTCATTAAGAAGATTTACATAACCTATTACATAAATGAGAAATATGCACTTTATTTCCAAGTAAAGCAGGAACCTGAAACCTTCTTTCCAGGGTTGAAGAGCAAGCACCATCTTGATTTGATATTCAATTACAATACCTTCCTTCCTACAGCACTCCTGAATGGAGTAACACAGACTGAGCCTCTGTCTTCAAGGGAATCTCTAGATTAGATAGTGTATATAAAGAGAGGACTCTAACAAACCAACTATAATTGGATTTGCTTACTGTCCTTGTTTCCTGTGCCTTTTTACTTTTTTCTTCTTATTTCCACTTCCCTCTCCCACATGTATATCCATACACCACCATCACCACACCCGTCACATGCAGGTCAAAGTGTTCTTCATCTTTCATGTCCTAACTTCTTTTTGGGCTTTCTTTGGAACAGGTTTGTTTGTTTACTTGTTTGTGTGTTTGTTTGAAAGGAAATGACAAAACTGATTAACTGGAGAAAGCCGTATCAACAGAATGTAGAACCTCTCAGGCAAAAATAAAAACAAAAAGCTGCTATATTCAAAAGCTGCTGTATTCAAAAGCTGGAGAAAAGATTATTTGGAGGCAATTGAGATTTTAACATCAATAGACTATGAACACTGTCGGCCTCAAAAGACTTCTGCTACCAAAGAGGTTAATTGTCCAAAGGTAATGTCCACCCGTCAAGCCAATTGAAGGCCAAAGAATGCATCTGGGCAAAGAGCTTTCTTTTATCAATAACGGTATCGATAAAACAGCAAATAGAACAAAAGAAAATCGAGCATATCTTTATAATCAGGGCAGCAAGACAATTGGCCCAAAGCATTGAGGAGTCTGGCTGTTGAACTAGTTGCCCTTTCATTTTGGAAAAAAAAAAAAAAAAAAAAAAAACCTGCAATACAAAATATAAAAACAAATACACTGTACAAGGAAATTGAAAAGAACACACATTTTAAGAGCTTTCTCCTGGAAAAGAAGACAGTGTCTGGAAATTCTTCTGCTAAACTTATCATTGCCACACTCTGCCATGTGACATTTCTCTATTGTTCTTTTACATTGTTAGCCCATTGTTTTGTGAGACAGTATACATTAAGGGTTAAGGACATGTGCCCTAGGGTCAAACTAAATCCCAGTTCTGTCACTTGCCAGTTATGTGATCTTGAGCAGGTTACTTATTCCTTTTTCAACCTCAGTTTCCTCGTTTGTAAAATTGGGTTTAGAGCAAGACAGAAAGAGTTTTGGCTTTGGAGCCAAAATTATCCCCTCATTAAAATGGGACTGATCATTATCATGACTTTACAGGGTCATTGTGAGGATTTTAGAACATACATAAAGCACCTGGTAAGAGTTCAATAAATACATATTTAATACCTACCTCAGAAGGTCATTGTGAGGATAAAATGAGATAATGAACGAAAAGCTTTTAGCTCTGTATAGTAAGTGCTAACTAAGAACTACTCAATAAATACTAATAGATGGAAGGAAAAATTTTTCTTGTGCCTGGGGTGCTGTGAATTAAACTAACAAAAGACAAATTAAAATGAGAGGAGTACTATTTTCATTAATATTTATGTACAAGGGAGTTCACAGAAAAGAGGTGAAACTCAAAGAAGTAGACTCAGGGGCTATATATAATTTTAACAAGGGAAACGGGGGTTGGGCTTTGATATACTTTGGATATTTGTCCCACCCAAATCTTATATTCAAATGTAACACCCAGTGTTGGAAGTGGGGGCTAGCGAGAGGTGTTTGTGTCATGGGGGTGGATCTCTCATGGCTTGGCTCTGTCCTCGCAATAGTGAGTGAGTTCTTGGAACATCTGGTTTTTTTAAAGTGTGTGATACCTCCCTGACACTTTCTCTTGCTCTTGTTCTCACCATGTGATGTGCCTACTCTCACTTCACATTCCACCATGAGTAAAAGCTCCCTGAGACCTTCCCAGAAGCTGAGCAGATGCCAATGCATGCTTGTACAGCCCGTAGAACCGCAAGCCAATTAAATCTCTTTTCTTTATAAATTGCCCAATCTCAGGTATTTCTTTATTGCAATGCAAGAACAGCCTAATACAGGCCTCAAGGGATGGCAAAGCATGAGGAAATAACTGCAAAACAAATGGGAATGTAATAAAAGATAAGGATTATTTTAGTAAGGTCTGTTTATGCAAACTCATCTTTGTATGGACTCTCCATCTCCAATGATAAAAGTTACTTTTCTCTCCCTTCCTGGAATAGGTAGAAAACACCTTCACAAAGGGAAATTTATACCCTGCTTTTATGCAGATAGAGAGCAAAGAACTCTTTCAGCATTTGTTGTTTCAACCGAAGAATTATGAAGTTCACAGATTTAGAAATGAGAACTTTATTTCTCATAAAGGGTTGCAGCCTGCAAGGTGGCCATTCTGACAGACGGGAAAGCATAGCCTCTGGCCAGAAACAGACACTTTGAGAGAGGGGCAAAGGGAACAAGAATTTACACTGAGCAGGGTGGTTAAATATCCATATTTAATAAGTGATAGGAGGAGTTATGAATATTTATGAAAGGAAAAATGTGCACATGCACAATTGAGCCTTATTTGCATTTATGAGTCCAATGTACAAAAAGTGGCAACATTAGCATGATCCGAGGGTGGAGTATTTGGCCCTCTGACATCAAAAGGTGAAGCAATGATGAAAACGGTCACTGCACATTCTCCAAAGACTGGCCAGAACCACTCCATGGACAGTGGTCTCTTATCAGGGAGGAATGCTGGTTGGTTGTTGTGGGAAAACCACAAAAGGGAGGGGCAACATAGACAGTTGATTGACATAAGCAGTAGAGCCTTTCAAAGGGTCTGGCTTTGTTTAGC
The DNA here is from genome assembly GCF_009761245.1 of Sapajus apella. NCBI lineage: Eukaryota > Metazoa > Chordata > Mammalia > Primates > Cebidae > Sapajus > Sapajus apella. The sequence goes on along the minus strand of NW_022437038.1, from coordinate 3,831,817 downwards.
CCTTAGGGAAGAAAGCCTAATGGCCGTTAGTGAGGGATGGAATATAACAAGGTGTGTTGAACCTCCCATCTCATCTTGACTGGGGACTCTTTCCAAGGTTTCTCTGGGGTCTCCTCAGTCGGTGGGGGGGTTTGGATTTCATTTTTCTCAGTTGATTTTTTTCCAATACAATTTTATTTATTTTTTTAAAATTCATTTATTATATTTTAAGTTGTGGGGTACATGTGCAGAACATCAGGTTTGTTACATAGGTATACACGTGCCATGGTGGTTTACTGCATCCATCACTCTGTCACCTACATTAGGTATTTCTCCTAATGCCATCTCTCCCCAACCCCTCCCACCCCCTACTATCCCTCCCCAGGGCCACCCTGCAACAGGCCCTGGTGTGTGATGTTCCCCTCCCTGTGTCCATGTGTTCTCATTGTTCAACTCCCACTTATGAGTGAGAACATGCGGTGTTTGGTTTTCTGTTCTTGTGTCAGTTTGCTGAGAATGATGGTTTCCAGCTTCATCCATGTCCCTGCAAAGGACATGAACATGTCCTTTTTTATGGCTGCATAGTATTCTATAGTGTATATGTGTCATATTCTCTTTATCCAGTCTATCACTGATGGACATTTGGGTTGATTCCAGGTTTTTGCGATTGTGAACAGTGCTGCAATAAACATACGTGTGCATGTGTCTTTATCATAGAATCCTTAGTTGATTTTCAATTGCTTTCAGCTCTGAAGAATCTTTATGTAAAAGTGGCATATTTTGGGATGGTATATTCTAATCCCCTTCACAAGCTTTTATGTGTTTTCCCTTTGACTCTCCAACTAGACTTTGAAGTCCTAGAGCATGGATCTTACATTTCTTTCTCCATACTACAATGTCTAGCACTGTGTTCTATGCAAATAGGAGTGAATCACATATAGCCAAAAAAAAGAGACAAGCCCTCATTCAATAGTGGAAACTCAAATATCAAAATTGTGAACTCACAGCCATGAAAAGATTGGGTTTATTAAAAGTTGATAGTGTAAGTCAAAGAGCATGAGTGATTTTCGGTGAATTATAAATATTACTAAGAGACAACAGTACAGCAATTGATCTCTTCCTTACAAATATTGGTAATGACAACAGATGATTCAGCAAAATTTTTTTAAAAAGGTCAAACTAATGGCATTATATGGGCACAGCTTTGGTTCTCATTCTTGATATTTCTGTGAATCGCCTTCCCAAGTTTCATTATGTCTCTTTGCCACCAAAAAGATTCCTTCAGAATTTTTGCTTTATACATATACTAATTTTACTATTATTTATTTAATATCTTTTTTCTTTAAATTACTTACAATTGTTTTTATTTATTTGAAAAGGAGAGTTTACCTCATTACAGTAAATGGAAACCAGTATCATTTTCCATAAATGGAAAGCAAGAGTAAAAGTAAACGTAATGAAAGCAAAACAATATTCTTCAAATCTAGTTGAATTTTGCTGCCTGGCAGAGGCTCCTTTGATGTCTGTTTTTCCTTTGTGAAAGGTTTAATTAGAAGGTGTCAGATAAATGTGCAAGACAAGCTTGTACTAAAGTGAGAATGAAAAAAAAAAGTAAAAGGCAAACTTTCTCATTATGTCATCCTGTATAATTTAATATCAATAGCATTTGTGGACCATTTGAAATTATTCTGTGTCCCACCACCACCTGTAGCAAAGCACTGGCATAAGTGATTAATGGAGAATGACTTCCAGTTCCTCTAAGCCATGTTTCTCGAGGTGTAGCCTCAGGATCACTTGCGTCACCATTACAAATGGGTACTTGTTTGAAAAATGGGGACGTAATTAATGAATTGCTACTTAATCAGGAAACTGGGACCAAAGAAATTCTATTTTAAAGGAACACTCCCACGCAATTTTGATGTACAATAAAATTTTAGAAACAGGGCTATAGTGTAGCAATTATTGAAGAATATGGAATCCATTCCTATAGCAGTTCTGTAGATAAAGAAAAGCTGCTGAAAGGTGGAAGGAGAATTTGGCCCAAGCAGGTAATTACGCAGGCCCCATTAACGAGGCTAAAGCCTGGGAGGTAAAGCATTGTATTTAACTAGAGTGTTTTAATTCTAGAATAAGATTGATTTATTGCTTGATTTTTATTTTTTAAATTTTTTTTGAGACTGAGTTTCGCTCTTGTTGCCCAGGTTAAAGTGCAATGGCGCCATCTTGGCTCACCACAACCTCCGCCTCCCTAGTTCAAGCGATTCTCCTGCCTCAGCCTCCCGAGTAGCTGGGATTACAGGCGTGCGCCACCATGCCCAGCTAATTTCGTATTTTTAGTAGAGATGTGGTTTCTCCATGTTGGTCAGGCTGGTCTTGAGCTCTTGACCTCAGGTGATCCACCTGCCTCAGCCTCCCAAAATGCTGGGATTACAGATGTGAGCCACCACACCCAGCCTAGAATAAGATTTAAAAAAAACATGAATTCTAAAATTAGAATTTTCAACACTGAGGCACCTGACTGCTAAGCTTTTGGGGGAAGAGGAACACCATCAATAGCTCTCAGTTGACCACATTAGTGATTCTAAACTGCTGCTCCCAAATCCCAAACAGATCAATGGCACCAGAGAATACCAGATGTAGCAGCAGTGCCCCATACGAGCCTCTTCTGCTCCTTGTCAATTCAGAGACATCAACCTGGCTTACAGAAAGCACTTCCTGAAGGCCAGCAACATAGCATAGCAATATGCAACTTTAAATGCTCAGAATTGTATTCGGATTTATATAAGAATCCACATGTACCCCTTGTACCTTCCCTCCCAGTCCATTAATGGCTTTCTGATAGCTCACTTTGCTACGGACTCACATGAGTTTAGAATGATGTTCAGTCAGCCCAAAACGTCATGACCAAGAGGATTATTAAGTTAAGAAATGTGGCGTATGTGGCATAATTTGACACTCTGGCTAGACTGAGAAGGAGAAGGACTTAAAATACGGCACTTGATGGATGGCCTGCATCGTTGCTGGTTCTCTTCCATTTCTATGTTTCATATAATAAAGTAGCACTGCACTTTCCAAGGAATTTCACATTGCTGTAGAAGATTCTCTTTTATTGTGTTTTAATTAGATTTAATACAGAACTTATTTGAATGTGTCCTCTTCATCAGCAGAATAGTGTTTCTATCTGAAGTAGATAAAGCGAAGGATTAATTCCAAAGGTTATAAATTGCTATAGTGGACCTGTGTTGCTTTCGTCTGTTCACAAATTTTGCCTCCTTTTCTTGGGAGTAGAATCCTTCTTTCCTATGTGGAAACACAGTTTATATTTTAATCTTAGGGTGGTCTTATGGCCCAGATCTAGCCAAAGCACCCCGTTTCCTTGCCCCCAATGATTGGTCCAGGGATGAGCGTATGATTCAAGTCAGGCTTGCCACAGTATTTCTGCTGAAATTGCAGCAGAACACCTCTGGGTTAGCTGATGGTCACTTTCTCTCACTCCTGTGCCTCTGCGGGGAGTGGGGATGGAGCTCTGTGAGAATGAAAACAAGTACAAGTGGCAGGTAGACAACATATTGGCGCTTTTAGATCTAGCTGTGTTTAGAGCTAATGAAATGCCCCTGTGACTTCAGAGGTACATTCCCCATTACATCCACTTTATTTTGCTTCTGTTACTTTGCATTTGACTTCTGATACTTGGAACCAAAATATTCCCAAATTACACATTTCCATGTCGACAAAAAAAAATTCAACATAGAGGTATACCTTTTTTTATATCACTGGTGCCTTTTTCAGAAGTTGAGAGTAAATCTAAATTTTATGAATCAAATCATACTATATCAAAAATAACACATTGCACAAAGGAGACATGTGGGGGGTCTTTCATAGTACTGTTTGTTTGTTTGAAGGAAAGGTGTTACAACCTAAAAAGAAAGGTGCAAGTGACTCACAGTGAATTGGAGAGGGCTACTGGGCTGGCTTTCATGATCCATGAAAGATGGTGAAGACTTTAGTAATTTCATTGCGTTCTGGGTTTGATTCTCATCCTGGTAGGTTTAGAAATTTGATTTGGTTGGTCCACTAAGATAGGATCTGTCCCTCAGGGAAGGATTCCCATTAAGCAAGCTCACAGAGACTAAAACAGAAAACTAAAATGCCAATTGATTAATGGACAATGAGAAAGACAATCATTCATCGGACCAGAATCCTTGCAAAAGCAGGTCATTGCATTCTGTTCTTTAGAACATACGTTGCATCCTCATAGTCTGGATTCAATCTACAGATGCTTTCTGTAGGCCTGTGGTATAGTATACATGGAGTTTGAAATTAAATAAAAAATCATAAAACTTCACATAAAAATCTGGATTTCCAACTTCTCTTGAAAAGGCCCAATACCCACCAACACTGTGGCATCAGTTGCATGGGTCTGGGTAGGAGTTGAGTCTTTTCTACGGGACATAGACTCTCTAATAGACTAACATACACATCAGGCCCATTCTCTTTATATTCTCTTTCTGGCTTATATCAGCATTTGAGTCTGATATATTTAGAAAGGAAAACTACATGTGATGCCATTAAGCTCATTGCTTTCCCCTACCCATGTGGATTGGTTCAAGGGGTGATGTGAGTGAAGCCAATGCAATTAGTGAATCTGAGGAGTTTTGCTGGAAATGCTAACGCAAAAATGCTCACTTTTTCCTGCTGCATATGAAAAAGGAAACGTATATGCTGGGGCGCTGCTGATAGCCATCAGGGGACTAGGAGAGAACAAGTTTTACGATGACATGTTAATCAAGGAAGACAGAAGAAACATCAAAAGAAATAGTGTCTTCTGGGACTTATTAGAGCTGCAGGATCAGACATTACCTGAAGCTACTTTGGAATTTTCAGCTATATAGGATTATAAATTATCTTCATTATTTAAATTGCTTTGTGTCAGATGAATTGCCACAAAAAGTATTCTGACTTAAGGAAGATACTTTTTTTCCGCGATAGAATCTCTGGCAAACCATTGTTACTCATGATAGTGTGGAAAATCCTGAGGTAAAAAGAGGTTGAGAATTGCTATTCTCAGCTACAAGACAAGAAAATTAGGGTTCAGTTGATTTGCTGAATCCCAACGTTAGTCCTACCTTCCTGAGATTGTACCTAGTTCACCTGGTTAGGCTTTCGGATCTTCCCAAACCCTTTAGAACAAGTAAACAACTTCTTTGTCCACATACAGCTAGTCAAATACTGTTTTATAAAGATTGGACATTTGAAGTTAATTGTGTTTTCCACGGTTTGTGTGAGATGATTTATAGCCTTACTCGTGTACTATGAATAAGAAGAGCATATATGACTGCATTGGTACGTAGTCTACCTAACACGTCGTATATTTTCAAATTTAGGAATATATTTATTTTCTAAAGAATTATTATTTGGTAACTCAATCCAAAGTATAGATAAAAATCAGGAAGAAACTAAAATATTTTCTATAAAGCCCAACTATGTATAATGAAATTCTTACAAGAATATACATTGATTTAATCAGAGGACCTCCCTCTCCCTAGATCCTTAGAGCTATTTATTTTATTTTACACAGAATTCAAACAAAAGTGATGTTCCGATTTCTTAGGGCATAAGACTTTAGAAGTAGTACACTAGAAGTGAGTGTGAAGGTGATATTGTTAAAATTAGGCAGTGCTGACCACAAAATGAAGTTATAGTTGAAAGTGGTGGATGGCAATAATGACGGAGGGAGAGAGAGAGAGAAAGAAGGGAAAGGAACTCAGAAACCACAGCATTATCATAGAGCCAGAGAGTCTGAAACACATGAACTAAGTCTGAAAGCAGTGTAAAATATATATGTTAGCACAATAGATTATATTCACTTTGACGAACCTGATTAATCAGAAACCTAAATTATGTTCAGTGGCTTTTATTTAAGAAGACATCTCTCCATGCCATATATTTTAGAAGTATTTCTTCCCCCAAAATTAAGCTTGTGGTTTTCAAAGGAATAAACTTCAGTTATAAGAAATAACTCAGTTCCTGGCATATGGTAAAAACTATATTTACCAGAAGCTTTCAAATTTATTTTGCCTTCTTGTGGATAACATGCCTACTGATTTGCAATTTGAGAGAGAGAGTGTGTGTGTATGTGTGTGTGTTTGTGTGCGTGTGTGTTTGTATCTGTTGAACAGATCATTTATGTGGAGCATTATTTACCCACAAAAATGTGGTGTTAAGATATCACATTTTTCAACTATATGTTAAGCCATATAGTGTGATAAAAGATTTTTCTCCAATTCATGATTGCATTTATGTGAAAAGTCTTACAAAAGCATGAAAACAAAATAATGTCCCTTTATTTTAAAAATAAAATAGGTTAAATTAGAGCTGTTTAAAAATAAAGAGAAAGGGGCCAGGCACAGTGACTCATGCCTGTAATCCCAGCACTTTGGGAGGCCGAAGAAGGCAGATCACTTGAGGTCAGGAGTTCAAGACCAGCCTGGCCAACACGGTGAAACCCCGTATCCACTAAAAATACAAAAATTAGCCAGGCGTGGTGGTTTGTGCCCGTAATCCCAAGCTACTCAGGCAGCTGAGGTGAGAGAATCACTTGAACACAGGAGGCAGAGGTTGCAGTGAGCTGAGATTACACCATTGCACTCCAGCCTGGGTGGCACAGCGAGACTCTGACTCAAAATATATATATTTTTTTTTCGAAAAAAAAATATATATATTTGAAAAAATATATACATTTATATATATTTGAAAAAATTATATATAAATATATATATATATATATATATTTGAGTCAGAGTCTCTGTTCTGTATGTAATACAAACCTTCACCAACCACAAACTTTCCTTAAGCGAAATTCTACTACGCAAGAATTTACTTTAGCATAACTTCTACAGCCACAAGAATTTGGTTTTAGTTATATGGATTAATTCTGCTGGAGATAACTTAAAAAGAAGGGAATTTGATGGGAGAAAAAAAGGCAAATGGTTGAGGAAAAATCAGCAAATAGGTGAGGAAGTATAATGGTTTTACAGTACAGCCATAAAAGAGGGGACATGAACCCTGACCCTGGAGTTGCATCCATTAGCAAGAAAAGGACTAAGACACATGAAATGTTTTCTGGAATCATGATATCTGAAAATAGAAAGTGCTACACTGATATTTAGAGTCTTAAAATCAGAAAAGTACTTTTCAGTGTGGAGGGAGACACACACACACACAGACACACACACATCAAATTGTCACTTAGTAGGCATATTGTCCACAACAAAGCAAAATGAATTTGCCATTGTCTAATAATTTTGAGAGAAGACCAGGGATGGATCAAATTTTATTGGCCTAAAGTTTGGAAGGCTCTCTTTTAAGAAAAGAACACACAGTTATAAATATAAAACTAGATACAAAATGCACAGTAGCCTGAACCAAATGTGGTTAAATATCTTACTTTTGCAAATTTTACAAATCTTACAAAAACATATGACCATGTGAACACACTGTCATGTAAACACTCAAGCCTTAGAAGGTGCTCCTGCAAATGAGGGACCTTGAAGCATAAGCTGCATTAGCTTCATGATAAATTAACCTCTGCGGAAGGTAATCCTTTGTGTCCAGGAAGTAATAATAAACATAAATTAACTGTACAGAACCATTTACCATTAAGTGTGTATACCCAAAGTTAGACAAACCATTAGGTTTGAGGGCTCAAGCCTTCAGAATGCCTATTCGCCCAAGACTCCTGACACCAACTTCACGGAGTTAGGGTATAAGTATAAAGTTAGAGGGCACAGTCCCCAAGACTGTCTTTACTTCTGACATCAGCTACATGTTCAGGGGGTTCCCAAAACCATCTTTAGGTTTGATAATTCACAATAAGGGCTCTTATAATTCACTGAAAGCTATTCTACCCAGAGTGATAGTTTTTTAAGGGAGAAGAGTATAGGCACAAAGGAAGAGACACATAGGGCAGAGTATGAGACAGTTCTAAACACAAAGCTTCCCTTGTAGTCGTTAGGCATTATGCTCCCAGTGTAGATGTATGATAATACACACCAAGTATTTCCAACCAGGGAGGCTCACCTGAGCATTGGTGTCCAGAGTTTTTTGGTTTTGTTTCGTTTTGAGATGGAGTCTCGCTCTGTCACCCAGACTGGAGTGCAGTGGCCCCATCTTGGCTCATGGCAGCATCCAGCTCCCGGGTTCAAGCGATTCTGCTGCCTCAGCCTCCCAAGTAGCTGGGATTACAGACATGTTCCTCCATGCCTGGCTAATTGTGGTGTCCAGAGTTTTTATTAGGATTTCGTTATATAGGCATAATTCGTTGGTTGATTGCTCATGTGGTTGAACTCAATTTCCAGCAACTTCCTGGAAATCAGACTGATAACACATGGCCTATGGGACCCATGATGAGTCACCTCATTTGCATAAACTATCAAGTGTGGTCTGAGGGCCCCAACATGAATAACAAAGACACTCATATCACTTTAAGAAACTGCAGAGGTTTAAAGGTTACCTCCTCGGGAGACAGGAACAAAGCCCAGACCTCTTCCGGCAAGGGAAAATTCTTTATTACACAGTATAAAATACCACTAATATAGTCATTAGTATACTTCTAAATTTATTTTTATAATTCAAAAATATAATTGCTTTTAAAGATCACCATGGTTCCCCAACCCTGTTTTTCTTGTAGGCTTATAAATTCCTCATGTTCATCATAGTTGCCAGGTTGTAGAAGCAGAGATTATCTTGTCAATACAATTTAGGTCATCTCTACAAAATCTGACAATTTACAACTGTGACAAATGTCAAAACTCGTAGAACTGATTTCATTTTTGTATTAACTATTGAAAATGACAGCAACACATTTAAAATAAATTTAAGGAGAGAAATAAATTGATTGACCCAAATAACTAGAGTATCTTGCAAGAGGTGGGTTACTTTAAGCATAGCTGGATTCAGGGCTTCAGAAAATATTGTCAGAACTCAATTTCTTCTAATGACTCAGATGTGCTTTCACAGCCTACCAGGAGAAAAAAGAATTACTTGTTCCCAACAGCCCCAGCAAAATGTTGGTAGTTATCACATCCTTGGGTCACAGGTAGAGGCTAACCTAATTACCTTGACCCTGATTTACTGGGCCCACAGGATCACATTTCCCAAATCCATAATCTGGAAGATGGAATCTGTCCAATTAAAATGACAAGGATTGAAAGTGCTGCTGAAGGGTAGTTACCTAAAGGAATATGAAGCTGTTGTTATTAAAAGAAGACCAGGGGATGTTGGGCACATGAAAACAACTACCCTGATAATAAGCCCATTATCAGATGATTAGATACAAATAGTTATTTCAATCATATAGTATTTTTTAATTTTTGAGCAATTTTATTGAGATATAATGTGCATACAATAAGCTGTACTCATTTTAAGTGTACAGTTCTGTGAGTACTCACAAATATATATACCTGTGCAACTACTACGATGATCAAGATAAAACATTTCTATGACCCCTAAAAGTTCCCTCATATTCCCTTACAGTTCATTACCATTTCCACCCCAAACCCAGGCAACCACCTTATATGCCTTCTATCAATTGGGATTAGTTTGATATTTTCCAGAATTTAATATAAATGAAAACATAATATATGCATCATTTTGTATATGGCTTCGTTTACTTAGCATGTGTTGAAGCTTCACTCAAATTGGGGCAGGGGTTAATAGCTCATTTTCTCTTGTTGTTGAGCATTTTGTATAGCATTGTGTCACTGTACCTAAGTTTGTTTATCCGTTCCCCAGTTCAGGTATATCTGGGTTGCTTCTTGTTTTTACCACAATTAATAAAGCTACTATAAACATTCATATAGAAGTCTTAATGTGAATAAACGTTTTCGTTTCTTCGGATAAATACCTAGAAATGGACTAGATAGGAGGTATGAAAGGTGAATGCTTAACTTTAAAACAAACTGTCCAACTACCAACTATTAGTACAATTATATTCTCACCAGCAATATAGGAGAATTTCAGGCACTCCTGCATTCTCTCCAATATTTAGTATTGCAATTTTAATTTTAGCCTTTTTGTTGGGTGTATAGTTCTATCTCATTGTCATTTTAATTTGCATGTCCCTGATAACTAAAGATGTTACGCATCTCTTCATGTGTTTTGGGCCATTGGTTTATATTCTTTTGTGAAGTGTCTATGTAGACATTTTTCTCTTCTTATATTGAAATTTCCTCTTATTGAATTATAAGAGTTATGAAAGTCATTTGTCTGACATGTTTTGTGATTATTTTTTTCTAATCTGTGGCTTACCTTTTCATTTCTAAATAACAGCTTTCAAAGAGCAAAGATTTTGATGTTTTCCAAGGTTATTTTTTCGTGTAGTTTATGCTTCTTTTCTAGGAAAATTTTACATACTTTGGTATCTTCCACATTTTCTTCTAGAATTTGTATACTTTTAACTCTTACTTTTAATTGTGTGGTTTGTTTTGATTTTTCAGTATGGTATTAAGAGTAAATATTCATTTTTTTTTTCCCATACAGATAAGCAGTTGTTTAAGCACAGTTTGTTGAAATGACTTTTCTTCCCACCATTGAATTACCTTGCCGCCTTTGTTACAAATCAATAGGCTATATATGACTGGCTGTATTTCTGGGCTCTTTCTGTTCTACTAATCTACATGTCAATCCAGTCACAAAAACAATACTACCTTGTTTACTGTAGCTTTATAAGTTCTGAAATCAGGTGGCATAAGTCACACAAGTTTATTCCTTTTAAAATTGTTTGGCCCTTTTAAGCCATTGTATTTTCTTATGAATTTGAGAATTAACTTGAGTGAATTTTTGCAAAACATCTTTCTGAAAGTTAGATTGGAATTGGATTGAATCTATACATCAACTTGGGAAAAATTAACATCTTGGTAATATTGAGTTTACCCATATTCGAATGTTAGGTATTCCTTAATTTCTTTCAAAATTGTTTTAAAGTTTTCATTAGCTATATAATCTTTTGTTAAATTTATCCTAAAGTATTTCATGGTTTTGATTCTATTTTAAAAGAAATTATATTTTTATTTCATTACCCAACCATTTGTTGCAACCATATAGAAACACAATTGATTTTTATATATTAACTTTATGTCATGCTGTTGTGAGAGCCCTCAGCTAAATTTGGATTTCAGTACCAGAGCAGCTAGCAGTCCTGTGCTAACAGAAAAGAAAGGGAAGCAGACCGTGAGTGTTTACAGTATGCCTTGCAGAGGATACTTCTTTTTTTTTTTTTTTTTTTTGAGACGGAGTCTTGCTCTGTTGCCCAGGCTGAAGTGCAGTGGCATGATCTCGGCTCGCTGCAACCTCCGCCTCCTGGGTTCAAGTGATTCTCCTGTCTCAGCCTCTCGAGTAGCTGGGATCCATGCCTGGCTAATTTTTGTATTTTTAGTAGAGACGGGGTTTTGCCATGTTGGCCAGACTGGCCTCAAACTCCTGACCTCAGGTAATATACCAGCCTCGACCACTGAAAGTGCTGGGATTACAGGCCTGAGCCACCGTGCCCAGCCCAAGGATGCTTGTCTTACCTGGTAAAAGGCCTAGTGCCTAGCTGTCCATCCCACGACCAGGAGTTCCTCACACAGGAAATTTGTTTATACTGACAAATGTTTTTGTGGCTCTTGTAGTCTATTAAGTGTGCAATAGCATTATGTGTAAAGAAGAAGTGCATACTTTAATTTGAAAATATTTTATTGTCCAAAACATGCTAATGATCATCCAAGGGTTCAGCAATTCATTAATCTTTTTGCTGGTCTAGGGTCTTGCCTTGATATCAATGGACACTAATTGATAATGATGGTAGTTGCTGAAGGTTGGGGGGGCTGTGACAATTTCTTAAAATTAGACAACAATGATGCTTGTGGCATTAATTAGCTCTTCCTTTTACAAAATATTTTTCTGAATCATGCAATGCCATTTGATAGCATTTTACCTACAGTAGCACTTCTTTCAAAATTGGAATCACATCAGGCTCTGTGAATCATGTCTGTAATTTCAGCACTTTGGGAGGCTGAGGTGGGCAGATCACGAGGTCAGGAGATTGAGACCATCCTGGCTAACACAGTGAAACCCCATCACTACTAAAACTACAAAAAATTAGCTGGGCATGGTGGCACACGAATGTAGTCCCAGCTACTCGGGAGGCTGAGGCAGGAGAATCACTTGAACTAGGGAGGCAGAGGTTACAGTTAGCGAAGATCGCACCACTGCACTCCAGCCTGGGCGACAGAGCAAAACTCCAGCTAAAAAAAAAAAAAAAAAATCGGAGTCAATCCTCTAAATCCCTGACACTGCTTTATCAACTAAGTTTACATAATATTGTAACTATTCTGTTGTCATTTCAGCAACGTTCACAGCATCTTCACCAGAAGTAAATTCCATCTCAAGGAATCACTTTCTTTGCTCATTCATAAGAAGCAGTTCCTCATATGTTCTAAATTTATCATGAGATTGCAGCAATTCAGTCACATCTTTAGGTTCCACTCATTTTCTAGTCCTCTTGTTATTTATATGATATCAGCAGTTATTACCTCTGCTGAAATCTTGAATCCCCCCCAAAGTTATTCGTGAAGGTTGGAATTGACTTTTTCCAAATTCCTGTGAATGTTCCTATTTTGACAACCTCCCCTGAATCACAAGTGTTCTTAACAGCATCTAGAATGGTGAATCCTTTCCAGGAGGTTTTCAATTTACTTTGCCCAGATACATCAAAGGAATCACTATCAATGGTAGCTACAGCCTCATGAAACATATTTCTTAAATAATAAGACTTGAACATTGAAATGACTTCTTGATCAGTGGGCTACAGAATAGATATTTATTTGGCAAGCATGAAAACAGCATTGATATTCTTGTACGTCTTCATCAGAGTTCAAGGGTAACCAGATACATTGCCAATGAGCTGTAATATTTTGAAAGGAATCTTTTTTTCTGAGCAGTAGGTCTCAACAGTGCACTTTCAATATTCAATAAATCATGCTGTAAACAGATGTGCTGTCATCCAAGCTTTGTTGTTTCATTTCAAGAGCACAGGCAGAGTAGATTTAGCATAATTCCTGAGAGCCCTAGGATTTTCAGAATGGCAAGTGGGCACTGGCTTCAACTTAAAGTCACCAGCTACAGTAGCCCCTAACAAGAGAGTCAACCTGTATTTTGAAGCTTTGGAGTCAGGCATTGACTTCTCTCTAGCGATGAAAGTCCTAGAAAGTATGTTCTTCCAAAATAAGGCTGTTTTGTCTATAACAAAAATGTGTTGCTTAGTGTAGTCACCTTCATCAATCTAGATCTGGATAACTTGCTGCAGCTTCTGCACTAGCACTTGTTGCTTCATTTAGCAATTTTATGCCATGAAGATGGCTTATTTCCTTAAACCTCTGCTAGCTTCAAATTTTCTTCTGCAGCTCTTTGCCTCTCTCAGCCTTCAAAAAATTGAAGAGAACTAGGGCTTTCTCTGGAATAAGCTTTGGCTTAAGGGTATTGTAGCTGGTTTGATCTTCTATATAGATCACTAAAACTTTCATATCATCAATAAGATGGTTTTCACTTTTTTTTTTTTGAGGCCGAGTCTCACTCTGTCACCCAGGCTGGAGTGCAGTGGTACAATCTTGGCTCACTGCAACCTCCGCCTCCTGGGTTCAAGCAATTCTCCTGCCTCTGCCTCCCAAGTAGCTGGGATTACAGGCGCATGCTGCCATGCCCATCTTTCTTTCTTCATTTTTGAAAGATAGTTTTGCTTAATACAGAGTTCTTGGTTGACATGTTTTTTTTTTTCTATCAGCCCTTTGAATATTTCATTTCAAGGCCTCTGGCCTCCATGCTTTCTCATGAGAAATCAGTTATTAATCTTATTGAAGATACCCTAATTAGTTGCCTTCTCTCTTGCTGCTTTCATGGTCTCTGTCTTTGGCTTTTGACAGTTTAATTATGATGTGTGGATTGCTTTCAGTTTATCTTAATTGGAGTTCATTGAGCTTCTTGTATGTGAGATTAAAATTTTTCATCAACTATGGAAAGATTTTAGCCATTATTTATTCAAAAGTTCTTTCTGACTGTTCTCTTTTTCTCCTCTTTTTCTGGGACTCCCATTATGCATCTGTTGTTTCATTTGATGTCTCACAGGTCTCTGAGGTTTTGGTCATTTTTCTTCATTTGTTTTTCTTTCTGTTCCTCAGACTGGATAATCTCAGCTGACCTACCTTAAAGGATTGATGTTGTTTATTCCTTACTTGTTTGAGAGAATTCACCCATGTAACCATCTAGGTTTGGAGTTTCCTTTGTAGGAAGATTTTTGCTTGCAAATTCAATTTCTTCAGTAGATATGGCGACTTGGATTTTTATGTTTCTTCTTACCTCAATTTTGATCATTTGTGCCTTTTAATATATTTGTTTGTTTATATCTCCTAAGTTGTAACATGTATTGGCATTAATTTATTATAACATTAGCAATTATTATTTTACATTCTGAAAGATCTATAGTGATGCCCCTTTTCATTACTGCTATTTATAATTTGTATCTTTTTTTTCTTAATAAGTTTAACTAGACATGTACCAATTTTTTGCATCTTGTCAACAAGCCAAACTTTGGTTTCATTTATTTTATCTATTGTTTATTCATTTTCCATTTCATTAAAATATCATCTTTAATATTTGTGTACTTTTACATACTTTAGTTTTAATTTTTCTTCATATTTTAGCTTTAGAAAGAGAGTAAAATTGTGTTGATATTAGGGTTTCCTTATTTTCTAATGCAAACATTTTAAGCTTTCCTCTGAGGACTGTATTAGCTGTATCTCATAAATTCAGCAATGATATGTTTTCATTATTATTCAGCATAAAACATTATCAAATTTCTCATTGATCTGTGGGTTATTTAGAAATCAGTTTTTAGTATCCAAATATTAGAGAATTTGTAAGATGTCATATTGTTGTTGACTTCTAATTTAATTTTTTCATGATGGGAAAGACACTGTATATGATTTCAGTCTTTAAAAATTTGTTAAGACTAATGTATGTCATAGTATATGGCTTAGCTTGGTGCATATTCCATAGGCACTTGAAAAATACAGGAATTGCACTATTGTTGAGGGAAATGTCCTATGAATCCTAATTAAGTTAAGGTAATTAAAAGTGATGCTTACGTCATCCTTATATTTACTTATTTTTACTCTAGTTCTATCAATTATTCAAAGAGATATGTTGAAACTTCTAAATGTTTGTGCATTTGTTTATTTCTCTTTTTGCCTCTTCCGGTTTTCATTTACTGTATTTTGAAGCTTTAATATAAGGTGCCTATATGTTTATAATTGTTATGTCTTCATGATATACTAACACTTTTATAATTATGAAGTTTTCTTTTTTGAAGCTAATAATGCATCTAGTCTAGGAATCTGCTTGGTTAAATTAATCACACCAGTTTTCTTATACATACAGTTTGGTTTGCATATCATTTCCCATCTCTTATCTTTCAACCTACTTATATCCTTATGTTTAATGTGTTCTCCTGTGGACAGGACATAGTTCTTTCTGGTATCCAGTCTCACAATATGTCTGCCTTTTAATAGAAATATTTAGTCCATTTACATTTAAAGCAACTACATTAAAATTAATTAAATTACAATAATTTAAATTAATTCTTACCAAATTACATTTAAAATATCTCTTCTCTGCTTGATTTTGTCTCAAAAGTCAGCCCCTACTTAGTTTTCTTCCATGTTTTTCTCTCTCTTCTTCCAGTTGTGTAATTTTAATTGACCTGTCTTCAAGTTCACTCTTATTCTTAATCTGCAACCTGCTCTTGAGCCTATCTGGTGAATTTTCATTATTGTACTTTTGAATTCTTGAATTTTCATTTTTAAATGGTTTTTGTTTTTCTGTTGAGATTCTTTCTCTGTTCACCCACTAATTTCATTTCTCTTTTTAACTCTATGCATACAATTATAGTGGCACCTTTGAAACCTTGTCAGCCATACCCAACATTTAGACCCATTCTGATGCCTTTGTTTTCCATTGACTGGTTTTTTCCTGATTGTGGATGAGACTTACCTGTTTCTTTGCATATCTATAATTTTGTACTAAAATTGGACATTATAGATACATACTGGTGATTCTGGATTATATTGTGCTCTGAGGATGGTATTGTGTTGCTCTATAGGTAAATTGTATGAATTCAAATGGCGAACTCTGTCTCTCCTGCGGTGTACAGCAGCTGATACATTCGCTCATTTCTTATCATTTCTTGATGCTGCTATTTTTACCCTGGCTTCCTGGGAGTTCACCTGCACCTGAATATCTTGTTGGTCAGCCAAGAGCTTTGGCATAGCTTACACTCACATATTGGGGTTCACCCTCTGTTTGGTTCTCTTGCTTATGGAAATTTTTCTCTAAATTTCTCTGCTGTCCCCTGACACATCAAGCCAGTAAAGCTTCCGTTTTCAGCCACCGGCATTGGTTGGGAAACACACGTGTTTTTTTTTTTAAAAGAGGAAACACAAATCTCACCTAGTACAGCTGTTTTTCTGGGTTAAATTCCTCTCTGTGCCTTGCCTGTTTTTTCACCAGGTGCCCTGGTATCTCCCCTGCATATGCATAGTTTGACATCAGCCAGCTTTAGGGTAGAGTTAGTGCTCAGATTTTGTGTTTCACTCCTTTGCTTCCAAAATTTCCCTGCTTAAATCTATACCTGCTTTTCCAGCTTTGGATTTTTTCTCGCTATCATAATGCTGTGAATTTTTTTTTCTGCTGTAGCCATGGAGGGAGGGGAAATTCTCAGAAAAGAAGGTCACAGTTTTGCAATTCTTCCCCCTCTAATTGCGGTTTTTCAAGAGTAAGCTTTCCTCCTCCTTCTCTTCTGTTTGCACTGAGACACCTTCCAGTATTTCAAACTGTTGGGATTTTTTTCCCCAGATTTTATAATTATTAACTGTACAAAGTTTCACACAACCACTTCATTTTGCCATCATTATTGGAAGTTCTATATTCAAAAAGAGCCTAAAAGGAACTTATGGGCTCAATGTAGTCACTAGGTAGTTTGATAGCAAATTGGCTATTGGACTATTTTAGTGTTTACTTATTGGCATACCATCACAGAACATCAAGTCCATCTTTGATTTTTTTCTCCTATAGCCGCAGAAACAACCAAATGCTAAATTACTGATTAGATCATCCAAGAGATAATTTCATATGGGCATGTAGAAGGCAGATTACAATATGATATGATAAAGCATACTGATGAGAAAATGGGGCCAGGCGCGGTGGTTCACAGCTGTAATCTCAGCACTTTGGGAGGCTGATGCGGGCAGATCACCTGAGGTCAGGAGTTCGAGACCAACCTAGCCAACATGGGGAAACCCTGTCTCTACTAAAAAAATACAAAAATTAACTAGTTGTGGTGGTACACGCCTATAATCCTAGCTCCTCGGTAGACTAAGGCAGGAGAAGCGTTTGAACCCAGGAGGCGGAGATTGCAGTGAGCTGAGATGGCACCAGTGTACTCTAGCCTAGGTGATAGAGCGAGACTCCATCTCAAAAAAAAAAAAAAAGAAAAGAAAAGAAAAATGAAAGAAAATGATACAATTTATCAGCATTTTATATTTTCTTTTCTTTCTTGTGAAACTTTGGATTAATTTAAAAGGCTAATTCAGCAAAAATTTTGGTTTAGGAGAACAAATGTCCTTAATTGCTCCAGATAGATCCATCAAAGTGAGGAACTCTTAGAACAGACATTAATTTTAATGCTCTTGTCTTTCAAAACATGCACACACACACACACACACACACAGGGCATCTCTTGATGTTCAACAACCTTATTTTTCAAAAGTTATCACTTCCACTTGTGTCCTAAGAGTACCAAGAAATAATAATTTTGTATAGGCAACTTTAAATTAGCATGTAGCTCCTCTCTAGGTGGGTAGCAATTTGTACAACATATCTTAACATTTCAGAAACATGATGCTGAGCACCTCTTTACAAAGAAATTTCCCCACTAGTGAAATTTGAGTGCAAATCACATATAGATCAACAGTGAAAAAGTACATAGTTCAGTGACTTTACTAGTAGTAAGAAAGGCAGCTGGTGCGACAAATTCAACTTTGTGTGATAACCTGAATTGCCACTTGTGACTAGGCTATGGTCACTCAAAAGATAAGACCATATAAGCTTGACTGGGTCCTAGAGTTTCCTCAGAACTTCTCCAAGAGAAGCTTTCCGTTTTCGTGCTGATATTTTTCCTTTTCCAGATTTGTATCCACACAGTCAAAGAAGTTTGATGTTGAAGCCATGTAAAAAAAACTTAGAAGGTAAAAAGAAACAGATAACATTTTCAAATAGGAAAATAATCTATATTCAATTTTGTTTTTTAACAAAGCTCAGAAAAATACCTTCCCAGGTCTTCTCACAGTTTGTAAAGAAATAACAAGGTCATGTCCATATGGCATAATATTTTTAAAGTAAACTCAAATAATAAATCAGAGTTCAATTATATTTTACAAAGTGAACCTTATATTTTACAATGTGAACCTACATGTACCTACCACTCATGTAAATAAATAGAACATTACCAGCACCACGGAAGCCCCCTAATATTCTCTCCCAATTCCTTCTTCCTTAAAAATAACAACTGTCCTGAGTTCTATAACCATAAGTAAGTTTTGCCGGTTTTTTACATTTACATAAACGAAGTAATGAAATTTGTGGGGTTTTTTATCTGCTCTTAATCAATGTTTTAAGATACATTCATATTGGTGCATATATAAGTAATACATTTATTGTCATTTTTCTTAATTTGTTTCCTGTTGCTATAACAGAATCCTACAGACTGGATAATTTATAAAGAAAATAAATATATTTCTCACAGTTCTGGAGGTTGGGACAGTTCATATAAAGATGCTGGCATCTGGCAAAGGCCTTTGTGCTGTGTCATCCCGTGGCAGAAGGTGGAAGGACCAATGAGCACATAAAACAGAGGAAAGATAGGAGTTGAACTTCATCCTTTTACTGGGAGCCCACTCCCTCAATAACTAACCCACTCCTTCAATAATAGTATTAATCTCTTTGTGAAGGTAGGCACCTTATGGGCGAATTACCTCTTAATAGTCTAACCACATAATACTGTTACCATGGCAACTAAATTTCAAACGTGTTTTGGAGAGGACATCTAAACCATAGTATCATTTCTGTCTAGTGTCACATTTTGGGAATATGTCAAAATGTATCAATTTTTCTGTTGATGAGCATCCTGGGTGCATCTAGTTTTGTCTTTTATAAGTAGTGTTGTTTTGAACATTCTTGTATTTGTGTCTTGGTGAACATATGTACTAATCTGTAGGGTATATACTCAGGAATGGAACTGGTGAGTCATAGAGTAGCTCATGTTTGTCTTTAGTAGATATTGCCATGGGGCAATTTTGAATAGTTCTTGATAGGTTATTCTGCAATAATTTAAATCTGATAAGTACCATAAAGGCCCTCTAGAAACGTAGCTACAAGAATTTTCTAAGATTCAAAGAGCGTAAATGGAATACTGAATGAGATACACATTTATTCACTTGTTTATTCAACAAGCTTTTAGTAGCATTGTTAAATTTAAATTTAAATTTTTTTTTTTTTTTTGAGATGGAGTCTCACTCTGTTGCCCAAGCTGGAGTGCAATGGCACGATTTCAGCTCACTGCAACCTCCACCTCCTGGGTTCAAGCAATTCTGCCTCAGCCTCCCAAGTAGCTGGGACTACAGGCGTGTGCAGCCATGCTTAATTTCTTTCCTTTTTTTGTATGTTAGTAGAGATGGGGTTTCACCTCATTGCCCAGGCTGGTCTTGAACTCCTGAGCTCAGGCGATCTGCCTGCCTAGGCCTTTCAAAGTTCTGGGATTACAGGCATGAGCCACTGCACCCAGCAGTAGGTATTTTTATATACCAAGCATTGTGCTAGGCATTTGTAATACAGCATTGAGCAAATCAGTCTCTGTTCTCACCAATAACTGAAAAATTTCTCTATTAAAATAATTACATTTAGCAGAAAACAGAGAAGAAAATCTTTGACCTATGTCATGAGTTAAATTGTGACAACCCTTCAATTTATACATTGAAGTCCTAACCCCCAGTACCTAAGAATATGACTTTATTTGGAGATAGGGTCTTTACAGAGCTAACTAAGGTAAAATGATCTCATATGCATGGGTTCTAATCCAATATGACAGGTACCCTTATAAGAAGAGTATGATGAGAAAATTAGGACTGTGATGGTTAATTGTATGTGTCAACTGAATCGCGGGTATCAGATATTTAGCTAAATATTATTTCTGGGTGTGTCTGTGAGGGTGTCTCTGGATGAGATTAGCATTTGAACTGATGGGCTTAGTAAAGAAGATTGCTTTCTTCAATATGGGTGGTCATCATCCAACTTTTAAGAACAAAAGTTGGAGGAAGGGAGAATTTGCTCCTTCTGCCTATTTAGTTGGAACATCAGTCTTCTTCCGCCCTTTGGCTGACACTTACACCATCAGTTTCACTGGTTCTCAGACCTTCAGACTTGGACTGAACTATACTACTGGCTTTCCAGTTTGCAGACTGCAGGTTGTGGGACTTAGCCTTCATAATTGCATGAGTCAATTTCTCATAATAAATTATACATTATAATATTTATATACATTATTATATATTATACATTATACATATATATAAATCTTTATCCTATTTGTTGTGTTTCTCTAAATAACACTGACTAATATACAAACACAAAGGTTCACTAACAAAAGGAAGACCATGTGGGGCACAGTGAGAAGGCAAGCCAAGAACAAAGACCTGAAAAGAAACCAAACCTGCTGACATCTTGATCTTGGACTTCCAGCCTCCAGACTGTGAGAAAATAAATTTCTGTTGTTTAAGCCACCCAGTCTGTGGTATATGACACCCCTAGCAAACTAACACCCCTTGGGTTAGGCAACCAACTTTTATGTGAGACAGTAAAAGCCTGATGCTAAAAGAAACAATTCATAAACTGAACTTAATCAAAATTGAAAATGTTTGTCCTACAGAAGACACTGTTAAGAGAATGGAAAAGAAGCCACAGAATGGGAAAAAAAAAGTTGCAAATCATATTTCTGACAAAAGAATTTCATTAAGAATATATCAAGAATTCTCAAAACTTAGCAATCAGAAAACTAAAGACCCAATAAAGAAATGGGTAAAAGATTTGATCAGACACTTCAAAGAAGATATACAGACAGCATAAACGCATAGGAAAAGATGCTCTATGTAATTAGTCATTATGAAAATGCAAATGAAAACCACAATGAAATTATACTACACACACCTAGTAGAATGGCTTACATTAAAAATACTGGCCATATCAAATTTTGTTAAGGGTGTGGAGGAACGGAAACCCTTATACATTGGTTGTGGGAATGCAAAATAGTACAGCCACTTTGGAAAATAGTTTGGCAGTTTTCTTATAAAGATACACTTAACATACGACCCAGTCATCCTACTCCTGGGTTTCTGTTTAAGTGGAATAAAAAGATGTATTCACAGAAAACCTGTCTGAAAATGTCGTAGCAGCTTTCTTAATAGTTACCCATAAATGGAAACAACTCAAATGTTCCTTAGCAGATGAATGGATAAACAGAATATGGTACATCCATCCAATGGAACATTTACTCAACAGTAAAAAGGGAATAAAATACTGATACATGCAACAACATGGATGAGTCCCCGTGATGTTGAATAATACATATATATTGCATCATTCCATTTACATGATATTCTATAAAAGGCAAAATTATAAACGTACAGAACAGATTGGTGGTTGCCAGGGAATAAAGGTTTGATTGCAAATGTAACAAGATAATTTTGTGGGAAGAGAAAAGACAGTGATGAGACTGGATCTTGATTATAGCGGTTGTGGTTACGTAACTGTGTATATTTGCCAAACCTTATAGAACAGTCACCAAAAAGAGTGAATTTTGCTGTATATAAATAAATAACAAACAAGTGATGAATTCAGATATTCCCAGAGTCAAACACCATCCTTCTTCCTGTGGGGGAAGACCCCCCTTGCACAGTTTTCTACAAGTGAGGATAAGTTCAAGGATGAATAAGAGTAAAGTAAAAGATATCATGGTATGTATAGAGAAATGAAAAAAATTTATAATTGCTAAAGAGTGATGCTGAAGAATTAGACAGGAATAAATTTATGGAGGGCCTTGTGTGCCCTGCAAAATGGTTTTGCTCTTATACTGTGGGGAATAGGAGCTACTGAAAAATTTTGAAATAGAGAACAATATGGTCAGCTTTACATTTTAGATAAACCAATCTGGCTATGATATGGAGAGACGAACTGACATGTAGAAAGACTGTAGGCAGGGAGATCAGTTAGAAGGTTTTTGCTATTGCCCAGGTGAGACGTGAGAAAAGTCTGGGCTCAGGCATTATTTGTAACAGGAATATGGAGTAGGGGAAGGTTTCTGAACCCTGTGGAATGCAGACACATAAGCTCAGGGAAGTAATGACCTAGAAAAAGGATCATCTAACTTTGGAAGGCTTTTTCTCACTCTCTTGTTTTAGTCGTAAGGGAGAGAATTCCTATTTCTTGTCCCTATTCTAATTTCCATGCTATGAACACATGCAAATCCCAGGCAATTTTGTAAAAACTACACAGCTTCATGTTTTTCAGATGTTTCAGTGAAATCCCATGGCATTTATTCTGTTGGAGCTTAAGAAAAAAGAAATCCAATGGCAACCAAATGGCAGTGATTAAACAACCCACAGTTAAGATAGCCATACATTCCAGTTTGCTAATAGACAGTCTGTTTATTCCTAATCTACCGGAATAATTATTATAGCATATTAATAACGGCACCTCCTTTCATTCTCAAGAATGCCCTGGTTTGAAAGGCAAATTTGTTGGTCACCCTAACCTATAGTACCTTCTCCATTTCACTATTTTGGGGTGGGGGCGGAAGCCAGTATTAAAATGTCAATAAATTCATCTT
Source organism: Sapajus apella (assembly GCF_009761245.1). NCBI lineage: Eukaryota > Metazoa > Chordata > Mammalia > Primates > Cebidae > Sapajus > Sapajus apella. The sequence goes on along the minus strand of NW_022437038.1, from coordinate 3,808,812 downwards.
TTGAATAACCATCTAGAGAGACTTGTTCATCTACAAAAGCCTATAGAAAAGCAAAACCAAATGAAAAGCTATGTAAAATAAACATAAATCATTTAACAACATAGAAATATATCCAATTAATGAAGTTGATCATCAATTATTGAGTTTTCCCATTTTTTTTCCTTTCATACTAACTCTGTAACAGGTAAAGCTTTACTGCCCTTTTGTGTTTAAATTTTTCAGCACAGCATCCCCAAGGCCTTGCGGGGAATTAGGAGGTTGTGACTGGTTGCTAGGTCCCTCACTGTTCTCCTTTCAAAGCATCATTCTTCATTCTGTCTTCCTCAATCCTATGAGAAACCAAAGCAAGCTTGCTCAGTAGGGTTCCTTGTGAAATATCAAGAATTCTGCACTAAATAATCACCTCATTAATGCTAGGTCCACATAGGGCAGACAGAAGAGAAAGAAGCATAACAACTCTGTTTTCTGGCACACCATTCTGTCACATCAAGATTGGTTTTTGATATACCCCAAACCCTATTTTCACACTCTGACCATAATGCTAAAATATAATTCTGGCCTGTGTAAGCCAATACAAAAGTGATAGACAAATACAGTACTGAGGCAAAGAAGCTTGGAAGCAAAATAAAATAGTATTTTATTATTTTGGCCCATCCTACTTTCATAAAGGACTTGAGGCAATAAAATAAATAAGCAGTGGTTGTAATAAATTACATTAATTGTTAGCAATAATCAAATGAGAAGTAGCCATCACGTCACCTTTTTGTAAAACTTTTTTTGCTTGATCTTCAGTTTTGAAAGAATTGAGTCCTGCAAACTCTTCTTAGGTTCAACATCTTGAATAAGATACAAACTCAAAAGATTAATACTTGGCTTTTTATCTCAGTAACAGTCCGATGCCTTCAAGCTTTCTAAAATGAAATTGAATTTGAATAAGGATAGTACTCCTGAGGTCTGCAAATTGTCACTTCTCAAAAGGCTTCTTCTATGTATTCCGTATTCTCTTTCTGAAGCCTATATGACAGATAATTTAGACCCAATTCTAAGTATAAGATGTAACATGCATGTCAAAAATTTTCTTTTTAAAGAAACTGATATGCTCTTCAATTCCCTTAGATATAAAGAATATCTACATAAAATGTATCCGCAAAAGATGTTTTGACATGGTAAGCATGGCCTTTTGCAAGAAGATAAAGAAAATGGCCTCTCGTCCACTTCCCTTACCCCAAACTGGGACCAAAATGGGTACTAAATCAGTTACCTTCACCATCTCTCCCATTATTTATTATGTTGCACTGTAATTTATCTATTTATCTATCTGTCTCCCGCACTAGACTCCATGAATAGGTTGAGGGCAGAGGTTGATTCCCATTCATCTTTATTTCTCTGGCATGTACCATGAAAGAAATTCTGTAACTTGTTGAATGAATAAATAGGGTCTCATTTTAATTTTGTTAGAGGCCAGATGTACAACTTGTAACACAGTGCTTCTTACATAGTGAGTGTTCCATAAATGTTAACTTTTATTTACTATAATGGGGTCAGATGGAGCTGTGCTGGAGATTCCTACCAGCTATTAAATATTTAGGGATTTTGAAAGCTGATTAAATTATTGGTAGTTAGGAATAAGCAATGGTTGTGGTATTTACACCATGGAAATTGGCAAGCATTTAACTTTAATAGTAATGTGTTACTATTCCACACTCATACCCCCAAAACCAGTTGTTAATCATTTACCAACACACCACTGAGGTCAGATAGCCTACTATCCTGGGGCTTGAATACCTCCAATTGGTATTAATGTGTGTACATATGATAAACTGTACATATGATGTGTGTTCAATTCAGGAGATTGGAGAGAAGGAGAAAGAAAAGGGAGCATATAGGGAAAGTGAAGTAGTCAGCAACTAAGTGAAGCTCCAAATCCAATTTCCCATCACTAGTTACATCCCTTGGACAACAACCTTTACAACCACTTATAATACAGAGTCTCCTAGAGGGTTTAATTTTGGCTAAGAATAAAGCATTGGCTGATAATCTCAAAGGTGGCAATTCATTGCCAACCATGATTGAATTTACAAGAAATTAAATTTATCGTAAAAAACTTCACTGCCGGGTGCTGTGGCTCAAGCCTGTAATCTCAGCACTTTGGGAGGCCGAGGCAGGCGAATTACCTGAGGTCAGGAGTTCAAGACCAGCCTGGCCAACGTGAGGACACCCCGTCTCTACTATAAATACAAACATTAGCTGGGCATTGCGACACATGCTTGTAAGCCCAGCTACTTGGAAGGCTGAGGCAGGAGAATAGCTTGAACCTGGGAGGTGGAGGTTGCAGTGAGCTGAGATCACACCATTGCACTCCAGCCTGGGTGACAAGAGCGAAACTCCATCTCAAAAACAAACAAAAAATTCACAAGTATAATATTGACAACATAAGATTTTCTAACCATTAAAATTCTCCATGATGAACCAGGTTGCCTTGAAGGTTGTGAGTTCTTTGTGTACATTAAGAGTGTTCACACTGAAGCTAGATGAAAATCTTTAGAGATATTACAGAACAAATTCTTACCAGCGGATCATTTAGCACCTTGCTCTTCAAACTCATCTGTAGACTTCTCAGGATCCATTCAAGACCTATTGAGTTAGAATCGGCATTTTCATAAGATCCCCAGGTTATCGAGATGAAAATTAATGTTCGAGAAAGCTTTGTTCTAGATTGCCTCTAAGGTCACAGCCACCTGTAGGATTCATGTGCCTCTATCACTTGGATGAAGATATACAAGTCATACCTATATTTTTCAGGAAATAAAATGTCAGAATAAAATGTCTTTACATTCAACTTCAGATACAAGTTCCAAAATAATCTCAATATACTTAAGAATGGGCAAAAATCAGCCAGATGAAAGTCGAAAATCAAAGTAGGAAATCTATGTTTAGACAAATTCTTAAAAAACTAAAAGAATCAGGGCAAATCCACAGGACGGAGGCCTGCGAAAACATCTAGGTGACTGACATCCAGGCAATTCATCCCTTATCTTTCTGTCCTAGATTCTGAGCTCTTTTCATTTGCTTTCATGGGTTTACATTACTTTATGAGTTTTCTGAAATCACTGCAGGAATATACAACAGCTTCTTAATTAGACCATTTAGTAAGATCCTTAGTTATAACAGCATCTGTTTCTTTTGGGCTCTTCCCTTCTTCCTTCTGGGCCTGGAGTAGAGCTCTGTACCAAATGAGTGCCCAATCAATGCTATTGACTGATACGAATTGTTACTATCATTTTAGATAGTGCCTTTGTTTCTATACCTTTCCAGTGACTACAAAGTCTGCATAACACAATAAAACAAATCCATAATGTAAATTTATTTACATAGATAAACAGTATATGAATTTTATCAAAGCAATTAGCTGATATACATTCATAATTTCTAGATTATTATCTGAAATTAATATTTTTAGTTTAAGCTATAAATGTTTCCCAAAAAGTGACCACAGGTATTGACCACCTCTCAGGACCATGGCATCTCCTCCTGATATGTGTTGAGTAGAACAGGGTTGGAAAACTTTTTCTGTCAAGGGCTAGGCAGTAATTGTTTTAAGCTTTGTGAGACATACAACTGCTTTCACAACTACTTAGAAGCAGCTATAAACAACATGTAAATGAATGAGTGTGTCTGTGTTCCAATGAAACTTTATTTACCAGAACAGGCAGACCCCAGTATGCTGACCCTTGAGGTAGAAGATTCTGTACTATAAGTAGCTGAGGTCTCCTTTTGCACTTATTCCATGTAAAGATTGCTCCAGTTCACAAGAATTTGTCCTCTTTTCAATACAGGAACTGATATTGTCCAATATAAACCAAAGAATACAATCCAAACACATATGTTGATAGAATGTTGAAAGACAGATTTGCACAAGGGTGTCTTTTGTTTCCATTTGTCTTTTTTTTAAATTATGTTTTATTTTATTTTTTTAAACAGAGTCTTGTTCTGTCACTTAGGCTGGAGTACAGTGGCATGATCTCGGCTCACTGAAGCCTCCGCCTCCTGGGTTTAAGCAATTCTCCTGCCTCAGCCTCCTGAGTAGCTGGGATTACAGGTGTGTGCCACCACACCCAGTTAATTTTTGTATGTTTAGTGGAGATGGGGTTACACCATGTTGGCCAGGCTGGTCTCAAACCCCTGACCTCAAGTGATCCGTCCACCTCAGCCTCCCAAAGTGCTGGGATTACAGGCGGGGACCACTGCATAGGTGCCATTTGTCTTTTGTGCTTCTGTTGTAGTGTAAATGCAAAGCTCTATTCATCTGCTTATCCTTCTCTATCTGATTCCAGAGGAAAATTCACACACGAAAACTCTTCTTTGACTCTGATAATGGAAATGGGCAAGCACATGAGCCAAGGCTGAATTAAGCTGCAAAAAGAAGTCTAGATTGAGAAGCCCAGAGACGTTTTGCTTTTTTCATCCTCTATCAGTCATGTAAAAGGAATGACCAGTTAGAGAAAGCAACCCTGCCTTCTCTCAGGAGGACCTAACTAATTCTCCCTAAATCTGTTTAGTTCCAAGTCTATGAGATTCCTTCGCATGACACTACTTTTCACACTAACTTATTTAACCAATTTGAAGAGGATTAAGGGCTCAGTTGACACTTATGGAATGAAAAACATGTTCTGGCAGCTTTGAGCAGTAGGATGATGAGTTAGAATGTCAGATAAAGGAATCTGGAGGCTGTATCCCATTTCAAATTCAAACAGATATCAGAAAGGCCGTAAAGGTTCTATTTTAATTTGCAAATTGATATGTATCAGAAGCCAAGAAAGACAAACAGTCCTCATCAATGCAGCATTTTTGCAAGTTTAATCCAGAAGTTCACAGTTTCTTTGACCCTTATGAAACCGCCTTTGCAAAATTATGACTGAGACAGTGAAAGAGATCTAACTTAACTAACTCCATCTTGCGTCTAGCCTCCAAGCTGTCCTTGTTTATTCCTGGGCATAGGCTGAACTAACTTTGGGAGAAACTTAGGTTATAGTTTACAATTTAAACAAAGACGGTAACAGCCCTTTCCCAAATTAGACCTCCTTCTTGCCTGGGGACTAGATTGCCTTTGTAAGACTAACATTAACCACAAGATTAGAAATTATGGTTTAGGAGCCATGCAGCTGGAGGCTACAAGATTCTGACCCTCTCTAAATTTCTCCTAAGATCAGTGCTTGAGATATTTTGCAGACCTTGAACTTGATGGATCAGCTGGCACCACCTAGATCAATAAACTGGCTCATCTGATCTTGTGGCCCCCACCCAGGAACTGACTCTGAGGCAAGAAGACAGCTCTGACTCCCTATGATTCCATCTCTGACCAATAAGTACTCCTGACTCACTGGCTTTCCCCCACCCACTCAGTTATCCTTAAAAACTCTGCTCCCCGAATGCTGGGGGAGACTGATTTGAGTAATAATAAAACTCAGGTCTCCCGCACAGCTGCCTCTGTGTGAATTACTCTCTCTGAATTACAATTCCCCTGTCTTGATGAATCGGCTCTGTCTAGGAAGCGGGCAAGGTGAACCCCTTGGGTGGTTACACTTATGGTGCTCAAGATTACTTTGCTTCTCCCAGAACACTATGTAATAAAACGAAACTGATCAATGAAGAGAGACCTACCCTGCATGTGAAAAGATAGCTATGGGGAAATATAAAACAGTTTTATTTCGTGGTTGAGTCTGTCTAATATTTTCCCAATATTTTAAATTCAGTATTTTTACCCTGCTTAAAACAATACAGGAGAAGAATCCCTGTATTTTAACTTTGGAAAGTTTATAGGAACACTGATTTTGGCTTTGCTCTAGAAGAGATTTAGGGGTTAATTTATTTATTTGACAAGGCCGACAGTACAGAGTCAGATAATCCAGCTGTTATAATTTTGAAGTAAGCATAAATGTGATTTAGAAGCATATTCATGTTGCTATGCACCTGCCGGTGAAAGATAGTAGTGAAATCCTCAGCAGAGGCACCAATTTCAGTAATCTTAATGAACTGGAGCCTGAAAACGATCAAGAAATAGCCACAACATCTTCAATAAAGAGAGCAAGCAAGAGAGAAAACATTGATAAACAGGAAAAATGTTAATATTGCTTATTCTTTGCAAGACATGCACCAGATACACCCTCCAGCTTCCCTGCTTAAACATACAAATGAGTATGGGCTACTACCTCTTTCGCCTAAAGTGAATGTTGAAGAGAACCTTCAATCTCATTGACTAATTCAGCTGCTCCTTTAAATTGAATTTTTATACATATGGGTACACAAACCAATCTATATGCAGAACAATTCTTTGAACAGCATGCAAACGGTTTGGGATTACATGCTAGGTATCACACAAGTGAGTTTTCACAATACAAAAGAATGAATTCCTTATTGTGGCACTTGAGATAACAATACTAAAGAATTTCAGCTCAACTTTAAATTGCTCCCTTCAACTACTGTAGTTTTCTTAGTAGAAGTATAACATCCTTCTTAGTTTCTGCTTTCTTTTACCAAGTAATTGCTCATCTCTACTAAAGAATAGTCCATCCATCTTTTCATTCATTCAGTCAACAAATATTTATCAAACTATTATATATCTAGCACTATCTTAAACATGGCAATAGATAAATATGGCATGGTCCTCTAAAAATTACATTCTTCATAGGTATGACAACTATATATAGAAACTCTTCATATCAAAAAATAGAAAGTGAAACATCTCTAACGAGATTGTTTTCTTTCAATCCAACAAATCTCCTTTTCTCTCTATATTGACCTTGGGTTTTGGTTTATTTAGGTGTGTCCCTGAGAAATTCTTCTTATCAGTCATCTTTCTTGAAAAGATATTATTACTAACCCAGAGCCTACCAGTGTATGTAAGGCACTGATTACCAGGGTAGAGCAGACAAATATAGAAGTGGTCTGAAGAAATCCCTTAGCAATGGTACATGAGGAAGGAAAAAATTAAGCCTCGAGGTATCTGTTGACATTTTTATTGGTGCATAATGAGAGTTTCAGCTGCTGATTCTGCCCCAACTCATTTGCCCAGGATTTTGCTGATAAGTGGAACCAATGAAGGAAAGAGGAGGCAGGAAAGGAGAGAGTCTCTTTTAAATATTGCAGTATTTTATTACCTGAGCGGGGTTGATACACAACCAGCATGCACCGATATCTGATTGCTCAATATTTTAATATCACCCTGGGTGTAGGTACCAAATATAAAGTGCATAGAGAGCTTTAAAAACTATGTCACCTCTGCGATTTCGTCAGGGGGGTGGTGCCTCCCGAGGGGAGTCTTTAAAGCATAAATAGGAGCTAGGCTTGCAAAGAGGGCTGAGGGCATCCCAGGCAGAGAGAACATGCTCATAAATAAAAAACTATCATGAGGAGTATGCGTGAAGGTACTAGCATCCCAGTGTAGTAAAGCGTAGATTTTGAAATAGAGAGAGGTAGGAACTGAGCCCAGAAACAAAAGTACACAGGGCAAAAATTACTGCTGATTTTTGTATGGCATACTGTGGAATTGGGACTTTACCCTAAAAACTGTGGGGAGTCATTTAAAGGCTCAAGCAAGGCAATTTGGAGGGGTAGGGGAAGTTCCTGTGGTTAAATTTGCATTTAAAAAGGTTACTCAGGCTGCAATGTAGAGAAGAAATGAGACTGGGCAAAGGCAGAGAGTAAAGATAATTTTGCATACCTGAGGGTTGGAGTTTTGCTGGACTGGTACAGCAGAAGGGAAAATTACATGATCTTTGTGAAGCCAGTATGAACAGAAAGTCTAGAAAAATTCGAACTGTCAAGGTAGTGGATATCTCACTACAGCAAAGACTACCTATAGTAGAATTGAGGAGAGAGAGTTGGAAAACTGGAGGTCATAACCAGAGAATGGATTCTTGGGGTTTAACATTTCATAGGTGGTGAGGTTCCAAGAAATGAAACTGCCTTTGCAAAAATTATAACAATGAGACAATTGTTGACAGTAAAAGAGATCTTTTACTGTCTAACCAACTCCATCTTCCCTTTAACCTCCAAACTGCCCTAGGTCACTCCTTGTCAGGAGACTAGCTAGCTTTAGGAGAAATTTAGTTCGTAGTTTAAATGATAATAGCCCTTCCCAAAGGCTAACCTGCCTTTGTAAAACTAATGAAAGGCCACCAGGTTAAGAGTATGAGAGGGCCCTGAATTCTGTTAAGATGTAGTCACAGTTAATGACCAGCCATTATTCCAGGGGTCAGAAGATTTGCAATCCCCAGTTACTCCTGTAAATAACATCACTATTGTAAAACATAAGATTGGCCTTTTGAGCTGGGCACGGTGGCTCATGCCTGTAATCCTAGCATTTTGGGAGCCTGAGGCGGGAGGATCATCTGAGGTCAGGCTGGCCGTGGTGAAATCCTATCTCTACTAAAATACAAAAATTAGCCAGTCATGATGGTGGGTGCCTGTAATCCCAGCTACTTGGGAGGCTGAGATGGGAGAATCGCTCAAACCCAGGAGACAGTGGTTGCAGTGAGCAGAGATAGCACCATTGCGCTCCAGCCTGGGTGGCTGAGCTAGACTCTGGCTAAAAAAAAAAAAAAAAAAAAAAAAAAAAAAGGTTGGCCTTTTGAGATGTCTTTTCAGGCTTTTGCATTTCTGATGACTGGATGGTTTCACCTAGACCGTTTTCTCACCACTATGATTGCACCCCCAACTAATCAGCAATACCCATTCCCTAGTCACCTGCCCACCAAACTATTTTTGAAAAACCCTAGCCTCTGAATATCTGGCGAGGCTGATTTGAGTAATAAAACTTCAGTCTCCCATTTCGCTGGCTCTATATGTATTAAACTCTTTATTGCAATTCCCCTCTCTTTATCAATTTATCAATGATTCAGTTTATCAGTCAATTTGTCAATCGACTCTATCTGGGCAGCAGGAAGCAAGAACCCATTGTGCAGTTACAGTAATGTAAATGTCTACCGTGTAGCCAGAAAAGTTGAATGCAGTTAGAGGTTGAGGCAAACAAAGAGCAAGGCTACAAGTGATTCACAGTTCTGACTGTATTAGAATAATCTGTGGTGGTTTTAGACATTCCAGAAACATTCCCCTGACCTTGAGAGATTCTGATGTAGCACGAAAAACTCAGATGCACACACTTTGAAAAACTTTTACAGATGTTTCCAGTGCAGACTGATATTGTAACGGAGGACGGGACACAGGGACTCAGCTCCCTCCCTGTAGATGGATCACCAAAGATATAATGGAGACGGGAGTAGAGCTGCCAGGGTGTCCCGCAGATGCTCCCAGTTTCCCCGATCGGATGTGCCCGGGTCCTTGGCCTCCCTTGCCCCAGGAATGGGGGAAGGGGTCATGGAGGTGCTGTGAGCTTACTGTTCGAATGAATATTGTGGACCAAAAGAGTTTTGCAGAGAGCGATTTATTAGGCAGACAGAAAGAGAGAGAAGGAGAGAGAGCTCCCACGCTGCTGTGGGAGGGGTTCCAATGGAGGAATCTGCACAGTGGGATTTTAACCCAGGAGTTATTCCCGCCTCTTTTATGTTCTCATTTAATGAGAGGAGCTCTTCCAAACTTCCCCTAGAGTGATTGATCTTTGACTCTGATACTCGATTGGCTGTTAGGTCCGCAACTAGAGCCCCCTCCTCTCAGAGCTTTTCGCTGGGCTTCTTTTTTTATTTTTTTATTATTTATTTATTTATTTGAGATGGAGTCTTGCTCTTTCGCCAGGCTGGAATGCAGTGGCACGATCTCGGCTCACTGCAACCTTCGTCTCCCAGATTCAGCAATTTCCCTGCCTCAGCCTCCTAAGCAGCTGCTACCACAGGTGGGTGCCACGGCACCCTCGCCTGGCTTTTTAAACAAAGGAGCTCACCTAAAATTTCTACCTAGCCTGCACGCAGGAAAGTCAGACAAAGGACTCTAGGTTTCCGGATGGGGACGTGGATGGAGGCTTGGCGCTGGGAAGTTCCTGCCTTTGAAACCACACCCCTTCTCGACTCGGTTTTCCTTAACACAGTCCCTCAATATGGAAACTCCTGAGGTGGGAAGGATTATCCCAGCAAACCCTGAAGTCTCCAGATGACAGCAGAATTTGGGAAGAACAGAAAGCAAAGTCTTCACTGAAAGTAAGATAGTGAGCAGAAAGTCAATAGATAAGGGAACTGAAGAGAAAGTGTGGGGTAGGTAGAAGGCATGAACTTCAAAGGAGCAGGGGTTTTGCTGGAGGGTGAAGGATTTAATTTGGCATCAGCCAGCCAAGGATGAAGGTGTAAACCTCACCTCTCAACGCTAACTTTCTTTAAATTGGTTTACACAGCGCGACGTTGTTGGCACATCTCCAGTTCACCACTGGCATTTCCAAATTTTGATTCCACTTCATTCTGTGAAGAAAGGGCTTCAGGGATGGTCTCATATTCTGAAGCCCTACTTTCCACTTTTCAGAGCTCATTCCTATCTTAGATATTTCATTCCCTTTTAGATGACCACAGCCCTTGGAGGGAATAAAATGTATCTTGTGAACTTATATCCACAAATTTTAATATATAGATTATATTCTATAATTGTCAGTAGCTCACTTCACTTACCTGGTTTTCAAGACATTTGTGTGAATGAGAATCAAGTGCTATTTATTTGATAATGTAAATTAGATCATTTTCAAAAAAATGGAATATAATGGAACATATTATGCAGCATTTGGACAAAATTCCAAGTGACTGTCTCTAGTAGTAGTAGTAATATTAATAATGATGAAGCCAAACAAATAAAAAGCACCGGCTGGCCACAGTGGCTCATGCCTGTAATCCCAGCACTTTGGGAGGCCGAGGTGGGCAGATCACGAGGTCAGGAGTTCGAGACCAGCCTGGCCAATATGGTGAAACTCCATCTCTACTAAAAAATACAAAAATTAGCCTGGTGTGGTGGCACGTGCCTGTAGTCCCAGCTACTCAGGGAGTTGAGGTAGGAGAACCGTTTGAACCCGGGAGGCAGGGGTTGCAGTGAACTGAGATCAGGCCACTTCCTGTCTTCCAGGCTGCGCTACAACCTGGGAGACAGAGTGAGACTCTGTCTCAAAAAAGAATAAAATAAAATAAAGCATCAAGTTTTGTTCCTCTAGTGCATTTTATTCCTTCTCTTTTAAATTGTTTTAATAATAAAAGGAATGCAAGCTCTGTGTAAAAGTATTAAATAATTCAGAGGTATCTAGAGTAAAAGTAAATGTCCTCTTTCTACAGTACCACACCCAACTTCCCTCTCCTCATGTGCATTTCTTTCCAGAATGTCCCTATGTACTTATAAAGGGTATACATGTATGTATATGTATGTTATGCATTTTTATACAACTTCTCTTTCTGTTAGCAATATATCACAACACGAATATCCTCCCATGACAATACACATAGGTAAACCTCACTCTTTTAAGCATCTCTATAGCATTTCATAATGCACAATATTTTCAAGCAGATGCCGCCTCTTTTTGAATGCTTGTTTCAAAGGACTTACTGGGGCAGAAAGTCCTTCACCAAAGAGACATCTAAGCAGTACTTCAGTGTTCACCACATATCTGTATAATCTTGTTTTCTTATATTTAGAAACTTTCATCCATCTGGAATTTATCTTTTTGTATGATATGAGATAGATAGGGGTTCTGATTTTCCTATTCAAATAGAGAGTCAATTCTTCCTGTTAAAAATAAGTCTTGCATAAACCTTCTCATGCGCCTTTTTATGTGCATGTGTTAATATTTCTGCAGCATATATTCCTAAAAGAAAAATTGCTAGATCAAAGAGCATGCATATTTAAAATGTTGAGAAATCACTGCCCAAGTGCCTTTCAAAATAACACATTTCCACAAATAACATTTACATTTCCGCAAATATCTTGAGGGCCCATTTCCCCCATCCTCTTGCCAATTTTGTATATTATCAGCCTTTTTCATTTTACAAGTTAGCTTATTCTCTATGTTGACACTTCTCTCTTTGATTGTAAGAAAGCCTGAGAGCATCTTTTCCTATGTTATTGGCAACATCTCCTTTAACAAATTTCGTATATATTATCCTTTCTTGGGCAGGGAGTGAATTTTTCTTATTGATTTGTAGGAGGTCTTTATATATTGCAGATATGAACTCTATTTATGTTAAAAAGTATTTCCTCAAAAAATGCCTGTCTTTTAATTTTGCTTAGGATAGCTTTCATAATACTGAAAGAAGCTTTTACTTCTCATTTTATCAGATCTTTCCATTTCTTTCTTTATGGTTTTTGGCCTTTATGTTCTGTTTAAGTACACTTTCCCACACTCAAGATTATTTTAAAGATAGCTATTACTTTACCATTCAGAACATAGACATGGGCAAAGATTTCAAGACAAAAACATCAAATGTAATTGCAACAAAAGCAAAAATTGACAAATGGGATCTATTTAAACTAAAGAGCTTCTTCACAGAAAGAGAAATTATCATCAGAATGAACAGACAACCTACAGAATGGGAGAAAATTTTTGCAATCTACCCATTGGACAAAGGTCTAATATCCAAAATCTACAAGGAACTTAAACAAATTTACAAGAAAAAAAAACAGACAACCCCATCAAAAAGTGGGCAAAGGACATGAACAGATACTTCTGAAAAGAAGACAATTACGTGGTCAACAAACATATGAAAAAAAGCTCAATATCACTGATCATTAGAAATGCAAATCAAAACCACAATGATGTAACATCTCATGCCATTTAGAATGGTGATTATTAAAAAGTCAAGAAACAACAGATGCTGGCGAGGCTGTGGAGAAATAGGAACACTTTTACATTGTTGGTGGGAATGTAAATTGGTTCAATCATTGTGGAAGACATTGTGGTGATTCCTCAGAGATCTAGAACCAGAAATACCATTTGGCTCAGAAATCTCATTACTGGGTATACACCCAAAGGAATATAAACCATTCTAATATAAAGATACATGCACACATATGTTCATTACAGCACTATTCACAATAGCAAAGACATGGAATCAACCCAAATGCCCATCAATGATAGACGGAATAAAGAAAATATGGTACATATATACCATGGAATACTATACAGTCATAAAAAGAAATGAGATTATGTCCTTTGCAGGGACATGGATGGTGCTGGAAGCCATGATCCTCAGCAAACTAACACAGGAACAGAAAACCCAGCACTGCATGTTCTCGTGTATAAGTGGTAGCTGAATAATGAGAACACAGGGACACAGGGAGGGGAACAACATACACTGGGGATTGTTGGGGGTGCAAAAGGAGGAAGAGCACCAGGATAAACAGCTAATGCATATACGGCTTAATACCTAGGTGATGGCTTGATAGGTGCAGCAAAGCACATGTTTACCTATGCAACAAACCTACACATCCTGCACATGTATCCCAGAACTTAAATTTTTTTAAAAAGATACATATAATTTTACATTTTATTCCAATATGTTGTTACAGCTTGAGTTCCCCAGTATGCAGAATCTGAGATAGAGTTTAGCCTTCTGGATTTTTATTAGAGAGTGTTCTTGGAATCAACACCTGTAAATTGGAAGAAAAGGAAACAGAATTAGTCAGAGGTAGAAGTTGAGCTGCCATGCTAAGCCAATGACAACCTCAGCCTACCTCATGAGCAGCTCCACGGCTAGAATGACCCTCCAAAATTTTCTTTAGTTGAGCTGAGATAGCCATGCCTATGTATTCCTGCATGTGATCAGTCATTGGATGTGGACTGCCTTGGGAAGGGGTGTGACCTTGGGATAGTCAGCTTTCTGCAGCTAAGGCAATCACTGAAGCGGCTGGAATCTTCTAAAGACCATCTACTAACAGCACTCTCTGCAGCTGGGGCAGTAAGTCCTTCATCAAAGAGACATCTTAACAGTCCTTCAGTGTTCACAACGTATCTTATATATTTAGAATCTTTCATCCTTCTGGAATTTATTTTTATGTGTGATATGAGGTAGATAGGGGTTCTAATTTTCCTATTCAAAGAGATACTCAGTTCTTTCCTTTCTTTTCTTTTCCTTTTTTTTTTTTTTTTTTTTTTTTTTGAGACACAGTCTTTTTCTGTCTCCCAGGCTGGAGTGCAGTGGTACGATCTCAGCTCCCTGCAATCTCCGCCTCCTGGGTTTAAGGGATTCTCCTGCCTCAGCCTCCGGAGTAGCTGGGATTACAGGCATGCGCCACCACACCTGGCTAATTTTTGTATTTTTAGTAGAGACGGGATTTCACCATGTTGGCCAGGCTGGTCTCGAACTCCTGACCTCAGGTGATCTGCTCATCTCAGCCTCCCTAAGTGCTGGGATTACAGGCATGAGCCACTGCACCCGGCAAGATACCCAATGCTTTTAACATTCACCTGATAGTCCATTGTTTCTCATTTCTTTTTAATATTTTCTTTTTGTTCAAAAAACAACCCTGTCAAACTATTCATTAATTTGAAATCTACTGGTCTGGTGTTTGTGATATCTCAGATACAACGTGAGTATTTTCTATTAAGTCAAGAAGAAAACTTTTTTCTTTTTGAAGCAGAATAATTTATTAAATCAAGAGCTAAAGCAAAAAGGTCTCTGTCACTAAAGTTTTTCATCATTAGCGTCATAAATAATCAAAAGAGGAAGAAAACATAGTACAGATTTTCCAGGCTGCTCATTTTCCCAGATGAGAAACTAAGACCTAAGAGTGGTAGGGATAGATTAAGAACCAGAACATAAAGTTCTTGATTTCCAGGCCAGTGGCATTTTCTCTTTACTAGGTTGGTTGCTTCTAATGTATCACTTTATAACATAGATTTGTGAGGCTTTTTAATACTTTCATTAAAATATTTACATGTTTACATTCATTTATAATTTCTAATATGTTCTCGTTGAAAATCAGAAAATAACATTACTTTAAATAATTTTTAATATAGACTCTTTACGAAGCTAAAACTGGCCTCTGCTCTGATCCTCCAAATATTTTGAATTAGTAAAGAAAACTTTTGTGTTGGTCCCAATCTCATAGAAACCACAGAGTCATTAGGAAGTAGAAGGCATACAGACGATACTATATTGGCTTGTAAGGATAATTGGAAGTTTACTGATAAAAATCAATTTTTATTCGCCAGCTTACACTCCATAATAAGGCCACTGTGACACTTCCTGCTCAAGGCACATAAGTGAGAGTTAGTGCGTATTTGATTTTAATAAATACTGTCTGTGGGAAGCCCGGACATGAATGAACAGATGTTGGAACCATATGATAATAGTGTGGCAGTGTAAAAAAAACCTGTGCATTTATATGGCACACCTGGTGTTTATGATACTTTTGCAACTTTTAGAACTACAGCATCTGGCCCTTTGCTGCTGTTCTTTAATTTTCAAATACCCAGGATCTTATGTCTCTTGCAGTGTAGACATGGCCATCAGGAAAAAAAAAAAAAAAAAAGGCAGTAAACATGTCATGAATCTTGCAGAGAGAGCCCACTGCCTCTCTACAAGGAACTTGCATTAAAGTCATTAGTGAAATTTTAAAATATGAGGAAACATTTAGATCAGCCTTTGTCACCTCTTCTTAACAGGCAAAAAGGATTTACTCAAGGATGCCTGGATAATCTATTCATGCTACAAATTTTCCCAATATTTTAAATTTGCAATAAATAATTTATGGGGGATATCTGAAATAAATATAGCACTATAGGATCTATATTACGGAACTTGCATTCTATTTGATCCAAATGATGCAGGTTGAGGTAGGTGGAGATAATTTGATAACTACAGTTTAATTAAATTTTGTGATTTTCTCTGAGCTTTAGGATGCATTCATGTGTTAAAAGATACCAAATGTAAAACAGTTCATCTAAATTTTCAATTGTTCTAATGAGTAAATCAGATTAATAGCATAAACGCACCCAAAAGCTGCTAAAAATCATTTGACACACACATGTGACTTTAAAGTTCATTTAGTAACTCTCTAACTCTTATGGGGTTTTCTGGACCAAAACTTAGAGGAAACATCAGAGTAGTGAATGAGGTCTGAAGTCATACTCTCTAGATGACCCCAATTTGGGCAAGACACCTTTTTCAGAAAACACATCCTATTTGGATTTTGTAATGATGAGCCTGCCAGAGTTTGTAAGATACCAGACTTATATTAAGACTTTCGTAATTGGATAGATAGATGTCAGTGACAAGAAAATCCTTCAGGTGACAACCTGAAACCCCTAAATCAGGGGTAGAAAACATTCAGTGGGCAATTGTTCATGGATTCTTTCTCATTGATCACCAGAAACCTTCAACACAGGACCCCAGGAACCCATTGTCAAGCATTCAGGGTTGGTTTATGAGAAAATATATTTGTCATCCACATCCTTAAGACATCATAAGCATAACCCAACTTCAGTGTTTATAATGTTTGAAATGCAATTATTATTACGGTTGAGTATAGCTTATTGTTTCAGAGCCAAGTGGGCCACAGAAGAAAGGTGACTTGGCTAATTAGCAGCAGTTCCAAAGACACCTTTCTTACAGAACATGTTTTTGCCCTCAGCTGAAGCTGAACTTTCCTAAAAACTGATTGTTAAATCTTAACCCTTTTCATGTGGGGTCAAAATGCTACCGGAACTTGGCCATCTTGACCCATAGACCTAGCCAGGTGCCGAATTCAGTTATTCCTGATTTAGGTGACATACCATGGTGACTATGCAAGATAAGAAAGGGCACTGATTTTAGAACATTGAGCTTTTCCATGTCAGTGCTCTGCCATAAATCTCTATTTTATATCTCTATCCTTGAGCAAAAAGGCAAACTTCAAATGTCAAGTACAGATAAAACTAAATGAACCATAACACATTTGCTTTATTTTTGAGTAACGTAAAAAGAGAGACATATATGCATAGTATTTGGGCCTTCTCCTTATTGACTCTGCATTGCTTTAAAAGTATGCTATTTGTTTAGCCTGGGTTCCCCTAGGAACAGATTCTGAAAGAAAATTTATATGTGAGTGAGTTTATTTGGGAACATGATACCAAGAGCAGAAATGAGGGACAGGGGGCATGAAACAGGAAAGGAGAAAGAACCAATTCAAGTGTACGTTACCAGCTGAGCCACCATGATGGGCGCTCAATCATGAAGGCCTATCTAATTAGCTTCACAAAATGCAACCCAAGGCCATCCACTTAAATGGAAGGGAAAAGCATTTAACCAAGAGCTCTGCCCCCATTGGCTAAAGATTGCCCTGCAGGGTATTAATTTTCCCTACGCTACTTCCAGGTTGCTCTTGTTTGAATGTCAAATACCCTGTTGGAGCATTCTTCACCAAGGAATCAGAGAAGCAATAGGCATTTGTGGCTGAACAAAGACGAGGCACTGTTTGATGGCCCCTTCATCAAAGCTGTTCAAAGCCTGCTCAGTCACACAGGTATGACTCGCTGGGAGATGAAACCAGAAGTGGTGCATAAGAAACATCCAATATTCCCTGTACAAGGCCTGTCAATAAAAATTATTAAACTATTTTATATTGCAGTGACAAGCCAAAGAAGAGTTTATTTTTTACACTAGTTATTTTTTAACTCTCGCATAATTTAAGCCTGAACTGTAAAAGTTTGCTCCCCTTTCAATTAGTATTAATGAAATAATGCCACTGAGATTGGTTACATGATAAGCACCATGGAACTGATGAAAAATGGATTTTTTTATGGGTGTTTTATCCTTATTAGCAAGGAAATTCCACAATCATGCCTTTACACATAATTTTGAATAAGCAGCTTCTCATAATTATGAAATATAGAGTTATAGAATGTAATTTAAATAATTCCACTTATTCTCTGAGGTTTTTAATCACATCTATGATTTTGTTCAAGACCGAAGTTGACAGGTTTACCTTTTGTGAAAGAAAACAATTTACTCATCAACAAAATCTTATTGTATCATAATTGCTAACATGTCTATTTCTCTTTCTGGCATTGATTTGAAATATTTTGAAATAATGAAATTGTTAGAACTCAACTTTGTGGATATACTTCACAGGACTCCTGCTTAGCCCATTTGCTAAATCTACCCATGTATATATCACGCACATTGAGAATAGGGGGAGGGTTGAGAGTGGAAGTGATAGAAGTTCATTTTTGAAGGCTGAATTATTAATACCTGCCCTTTACTAAACTCTCAAAATGTGTTAGTTGCTGTGCCAGAGAAATGTTTTTTCATATATTCTGTCATTTAACATCATCGAATAGGTATCCCTTTTTCACAGATAAAGGAAACTGAAGCTCAGAGAGGCTGAGTAATATGTCCATGGTCAGATAGTCGTAACTGATATAGCCAGGATTCAAACAAGTGTGTTTTACTTCATTATTCAGGCTGTTATTGTGCAGTGTTCTCCCCTTAATTTAGATGCCTGGAATGACCAGAATAAAACCTATAAATCTCTGTATATGGAATCCATTAGACATTTTTTCCTTTGATAAATGTCTGTAGCCAAGTGTCTGGAAGAATCTGTCACTGGTCCCTTCTCTGCGGCTTAGAGCCATGGACACCCTGTCAAACTTGGCTGCCCGGTGCTGTCTGTTTCCTCTCAGTTACAGTCATACCACATTGCTTGGCTTTGTTCTGGAATGATCTGAGAGCATTCCAAGCAGCACATTATTCCCAAGAAAATAATGAGTAAAAAACAATCACATCTCTATTCATCAATTTTTCATCAACCTTACAGACATTCATTTATAAGGTTTTTCATGAAATTTCTAAATATTACATTCTCAACTGCATTAACAATTTGAAAGCTTTGATGCCATTTGGGTCTCTTTCACTGGAATAGCCCACACGACCTCCCTATTCACATTAAGACCACATCATCCCCATCCATATTCTCAAATGCTAAATTGAATAATACTCATTACATATTAAATCTGTCCCTTCTTTTAACATGACCCAGTAGGTACACAGGTACTTAAGGAAATTATTATCCCTTATTTCTTATCCAGCAAAAATGACCCAGCCTAGGCAAAGCAGTTAGAGACAATATTCTGCATTCTTTATTTCTAGAACCATGTGTAGCTTCACTTGGAAGCAACCACATTAACTCTGCCCCAGTCTCAGCAAATGTTTCTCTATAATTGGTAATGCTTGACCAAATTAGCCTGTATGTCATGAACCAAGACTACTGAAAAAGCATGGGCTTAATTAATTGACAGGTAGAATATGCCTTTGTGCACATCCTAGTTCTCGTTGGAGCAGCATGTGTTCAATGGGTCATCACATCAAGACGTAGGTCAAATCTTTCATCTTGTTTTGCTTCACGTTTCCAGTTGACATATGATACATTTTGTGGTTATAAGAATGATTAAAGCACTATAAAAAGTGTCTATAGCAATACAGATGCTCCTCAACTTACCACAGGGTTACATCCTGAAAAACCCATTGTAAGTAGAAAATACCATAGTGCATTTAATACAGTTAACCTACCAGACATCATAGCCTCACCCAGCCTACCTTAAATATCCTCAAAACACATTAGGCAAAATCATCTAACACAAAGCCTGTTTTATAATAATGTGTTGAATATCTCATGTGATTTATTAAATGCTGTACTGAAAGTGAAAAACAGAAGGGTTGTATGGGTACTTGAAGTATAGCTTCTCCTGAATGCATATCATTTTCGAGTCAGAAAAATCTTAAATTTGACAATCATGGTAAGTCAGGGACCGTCTGTAATTAGCTAACTATACATCAGAAGAACAAAAGACAATTAGAAAATTTGCTTGCCTAACTAAGAAGCTTTCCTCTGGGATAGGTTAGGGTTCTTTAGCTTTGGCAGGTTGTTAATGACACTTCCTTGATTGAGCAATGGGCATGTGATGGGGAGAGTTGAATTACCTGCATGTTGAATGTGGGGATCAAGATCCTTTGTGGCAGCTTGCAAGAGGGAGGGGAAAAATGCTTTTTAACTGCATGTTAAATATCCATGTTGCTGTCTGAAATTCTTATGTTGACCCCTGGGCCATGGGAGGCTATGATCACTGCTAAGTCAAGGCAGTCTAACTATTGTAGCAAAGAACTCCAATTACCAATACCTAAACAGAACAAAGATTTCTTATCTACCACATAGTCCAACTAGCTGATTAGTGGGAAGCATTCTACAGCGCCATTCAGGAGTCCAGACTCCTCTCAGGATGTGATCTGCCATCCCCAGTGACTTCCTCTGTAACCTCTATTTCCGGCTGGGTGACAAGAGGAAACAGAGAATACGGAAAAGGTTCACCTGTTCTTTCCTGCCTCAGACAAGCCATGACACATCTGTCCTCCTCTCACATTCCAATGGCAATAACTAGTCACATGGCTCCACCCACCTAGGTGCAAGAGGGCTGGGAAATGTAGGCCAGTGGTACGCCCAAGAGAAAAATGGAAATGAGTTTGCACCTGATGCACCATTGCAGCACCTGTTTTTACTTTGTAACAGTATCACAAAATTCCATGACTTTGTTGGTTAACTTGAGGTTTACTTGTTGTGTGTGTGTGTGTGTGTGTGTGTGTGTGTGTGTGTGTGTGTGTGTTTTAATTTTGTGTTTGTTTGTTTATTTGGTCTGTCTTCTCAAACAAAAATGTGCTGATGACCATGTCTGTGTCTTTCACTATTATATTCCCAGAACCTGGCATAGTGTCTGGTACTTCATAGGCACTTAATTAACGAGTTGCTAAATGAATGAATGCCAGTGCTATGGTAACAAAGATGAGGGAACAACTCTAATGGTTCCTTAATTCTCAGATGTACTATAGAATAACGTAGAGTGGGGGACCACCAGCATAATAAACATACATATCGATGATAAGACAGATCCAGATTTCAAAAATATTGCTCTGAAAAAATGTACAAAAATTCATGATGATTCTAGCTGATGGGCTCTGGAACGTTTCACTGAGGATGTGTCATTTGAGCTAATGGCAAGATGACATTGTCAGGTTTTAAAAAGTTGGGAAGAGACATGTTGGACATGGAAAATAGCATGCACGAAGACTGTGCCGCTTCCTCCCTTTGGGAACAGTGAGTAATTTGACACAGTTAAGTGAAGTGTGCTTAAGGGAAGCAACTGGAGATGAGTCTGGAAAGGCAATGGGGTGTCATTGACAAGTTCCAAGCAAATAATTGACATTGTCAGATTTACATTTTACAAAGTTTATTCTGGCAGCAGTAAGAGGGGTATATAAATAACGGGGTTCCGAACAGGAGGAAACTGGTTATGAGATTACTGGAAATGTAGGAGGTGAACGGAAGGGCAAGTGTTTGTTATATAACGCAGCTCAACAAAATACAGCTAAGCTGTCTCCTCACTCTCCCACAAGACAATATGAAAACTCACAATATAAGCTCTTCTTTACAAAGGATAATTAATATAAATGAAAAGTGTAGAAAAAGCATTTGTTGTATGGAATTATTTGTTGTAGACAATTTCTCGTAACATCAAATTAGCTTGAACATCTTATGAAAAATAGAAACCACTTTGTGATACAGACCTCTTCTTTTTTGAGACGGAATCTCGCTCTGTCGCTCAGGCTGGAGTGCAGTGGCTCACTGCAACCTCTGCCTCCCGGGTTCAAGCGATTTTCCTCCCTCAGCCCCCCAGTGGGTGCACCACCATGCCCGGCTAATTTTTGTATTTTTAGTTGAGATGGGGTATCACCATGGAGGCCAGGCTGGTCTCCCATGCCTGACCTCGTGATCCGCCCGCCTCAGCCTCCCAAAATGTTGGGATTACAGGTGTGAGCCACGGCGCCTGGCCAGACCTCTTCTTTATAATGACATTATTTGTAATGTTCTATAGTAGTCCCTCCTTACCCACAAGAAGTACATTCTAAAACTCACCCCACCCACCCCATGCCGACGCTTGCGCTCCCAGTAGATGCCTGGAACCGCAGATAATACCAAACCCTATATGTACTACTTTTTCAGTCTGGTAACTGAGACAGCTACTAAGTGACTAATGAACAGGTAGTACAGACAGCATGGATATGCTGGACAAAGGAATGTTTCACATCTGGTCAGGACAGAGATAAATTTCATCAAGCAACTCAGATAGCTTACAATTTAAAACTCATCAATTATGTATTTCTGGAATTTTCCATTTAACTATTTAATTTTTTTTTTTTTGAGACAGAGTCTCACTCTGTCACCCAGGCTGGAGTGCTGTGGCACAATTGTGGCTCACTGCAACCTCCGCCTCCCAGGTTCAAGCGATTCTCCTGCCTCAGCCTCCTGCCTCAGCCTCCCAAGTAGCTGGGACTACAGTCCCAAGCCACCATGCCCAGCTAATTTGTTTTTTGTATTTTTAGTGGACACAAGGTTTCCCTGTGTTAGCCAGGATGGTCTCAATCTCCTGACCTCATGATCCACCTGCCTCGGCCTCCCAGAGTTCTGGGATTACAAGCATGAGCCACCACGCCCTGCCTCCATTTAATACTCTTAAACCACAGTTAGCTGTGGGTCACTGAAACCTCACAAAACAAGACCACGGATAAGGGGGGATACTGACTACTGCATGGTGAAACCTAGTTTTGTCTTCTGTTTTTCCATTCCATCAACATTGCATCTCTAGTATCTATTAGACTACTCTGTATGTGGGAATGGGGTATTTTGCTCTCTCTATACCCATCCCCAGATTTATTCTTTCTCCTCTATAAGTAGGAATTTATTAATTACTTTTCAATGTTTTATTTACAGATCTGAAGCACTCCTAACCTGCCTCTTGTTCTTGATAGCATTGGGACTATAGAGCTGAGAAATGAAAACCTTCTGATGACTTCACTCTACTAAATATATTGAAGGAGTTATCTTGTGCTTTTCAGATATACCACAGTCTAAAGAAAAGAACGCAGGCTTTATAGTCAGACAGACATAGGCTGAGTTCTAGCTCTACATCTTATTAGCTGTGTGATCTTGGGCCGGTCACTTCATCACCACTTTATTGCAGGGTTGTGAAGAGTAAAATGAGCTACTATAGGTCAAGGGCATTGCTCAGGGCTCAATTAATACAAATAGCATTTTCACCTTCCAGGGTCATAGCCAGCCACCCAACCCCCACGTGCCTTCTTATGGCACAGATTCCAACTTTTATCTTCATATCAGCACTACATTTTGGCTTGCATTCAAACTGTAATTCAATTATATTTTCTCCTTTGTTATACTTATTTACAGAAAACATTTTTGCACAGCATTTGACAGGTTGTTTTCTCCAGCAGGGGCTCAGAAAACTATAGCCCCAAATAGGGCTTTTTGACATGCTGGACTAAAGCAACAGTCCCAAGCTCTCTCTGACCTCTCTGCTACCCTCACACCTTTTTTTTTTTTTTTTTTTTGGAGATGGAACCATGCAGGCTGGAGTATAATGGTGCATTCTTGGCTCACTGCAACCTCCACCTCCCAGGTTCAAGCAGTTCTCCCACCTCAGCCTCCTGAGTAGCTGGGATTATAGGTGCATGCCACCACACCCAGCTAATTTTTGTATTTTAGTAGAGAGGGGATTTTGCCATGTTGGCCAGGCTGGTCTCGAACTCCTGACCTCAGGTGATCAGCCCACCTTGGCCTCCCAAAGTACTGTGATTACAGGCATGAGACAGCACACCCAGCCCTTGCTACCCTCACTCTTGTCTCTCAATCATGTGTCTCTCCAAAGCACAGGATGTGGACCTGGCTGTTTTCTGCAGTTTCTTTACCTATATAGACACCAGACCCACCAAAGAGGAACACAATTGCCTTTGATCTTTGCCTGAAATTATATTAATCAGAGAAGATTAAAATTCATATAACAGAGGAAGGGACTGAAAATTAAACACCACACCTAGAGTCCAGCAACCTTTATCCCAAACCATTGCTTGTTCTCCCTTCCCATTCAATTTCCAAAGACAATCATTCACAAAACAATGTCTGCCCTCTGGGTTCATTCATTCTCCCCTAAAAGTTATTTACTCCTATACCACCATCTCCCTTTCCCTAGGAAGAAGGGTATATAAATATCTGAACCTCACCTGGATTCTTCTATGCTATGCACATTGAAATAAATCTGTACGTCTTTCTTCTCCCATTAATCTACCTTTTGTCAGTTCCTTTTCAGCAAACTTTCAGAAGGGAAAGGGGAAGCTCTCCTTTGGTCCCTACTCTCCTCTAAGGAGCAAGGCAGGCAATTCAGCCCATTTCACCTAGTCAGTAAGCATTATCTCCCACTCGATTTTATTTATTTATTTATTTATTTATTTATTTATTTATTGTAGAGATGAGGTCTTGCTATATTTCCCAGACTGGTCTCGAATGTCTAGGCTCAAGCAATCTTCCCGCCTTGGCCTCCCAAAGTGCTGGGGTTACAGACCTGAGCCACTGCATCTGGCCAAGATTTCATCTCTTTAAAGTTTGTTTCCTAGACCACATGCAGTGGCTGAGGACTGCAACCCCAGCATTTTAGAGGCCAAGTCAGGAGGATTGCTTGAGCCCAGCAGTTCTAGACCAGCCTGGGTAACATAGTGAGACCTCATCTCTATTTAAAAAAAAAAAGAAAAAAAAAATTAGCCAGCCCTGGTGGTGCATTCCCATCATCCCAGCTACTCAGGAGGCTGAGGTGGAAGGATCACTTAAGCCTGGGAGGTTAAGGGTACAGTGGGCTGTGATCACACCAGTCCACTCCAACCTGGACAACAGAGTGATATCCTGTCTAAAAACAATAATTTTTTTCTTTGTCAGCAATGGATTAATTATAAAAAGTAAATCAATAGCGATCATTTCTTAGCTGCTGCCTTTACTATACACTTTGCTTTGTATTTTTCTCCCAGTTTAGTAGTACCATAATCGCATGTCCATATGATCCCCTCTTTAGACATTTTTTTTTCTTTGTTTTATAAAAGTTAGAAACAGTGGTTCTCTCCAGGAGAAAGTTTCAGTGAAATCTTGAATTTCAAGCATTTCCAATTTAGTGTACACAACTTTATTTTCTTTTTCAGTGGGTGTTAATACTTTGGATTCCATCTTCTTGCCCTGAACTTTTATTGAGGTTTCAGCATTTTAAAGCCTTTTTTCCACTCCCACACATCTAGTTATTCTTGGCCCATAACTATTTCATTTGGAGTCTGGCTCTGTTAATTTTTTGTTAACCTCTGAAAATCTCTACAAACATCCCTGCTGGTACTTCCTACTCAGCTGCTTTGGTTCTGTGAACCTGATTGTATTAAAAACAGTGGCTCCTTGCACTTCTGACTTTCTGTGTGTGTATGTGGTTGTGATAGGGAATCCTTTAAGAAGTTCATTTTTAAATACTTTTATTTTGTATTTTGTTTCTTTATTTGACGAGGTGGACAAAGATCACCTTTTCTGTGCAGCTTCTCCTCTATTCATTAAAAGCCACTTAAAACATCAGTCAGTCTTGAAATCATTTGGAAAGTAAAAATCGTGTCTGTAATTTGAAGCATCTACATCCTTTGCTAGTAGAGTTGATAAGACCATTACAAAGACCACGTCCTGCTTCCAATCTTTAGCAAGGGCCATCTCCAAAACCACTGAATTCTATTCAGAAAACACAATACAATCTTCTGTACTTTATCAACATTTCTGTGATATTGCCTTGGACAAGTCTATGGCTTCATCATTTTCAGTTGCTAAGCAAATGGAATAAATGCATCCATAGTATTCATATCCTGTGCTCATGAATTGTTTTGCATTATATCCTGGGGAAAAAGCAACATGCCAGGCCCCTAATTTGACTGGGCTCAACACATACTTATTGAGTGCCTACCGTGTGCCTCTAACTGGATACATGGACTCCATCTAATTCCTAGAGGATATTTTAATATTGACGAAGAAAACAGGAAGCTGGGAGTGGTGGCTCAAGCCTATAATTCCAGCACTTTGAGAGGCCGAGATGGGCGTATCACTTGAGGTCAGGAGTTCTAGACCAGCCTGGCCAACATGGCGAAGCCCTAGCTCTACTAAAAATACAAAAACTAGTCGGGCATGGTGGCACGTGGTTATAATCCTAGCTACCCAGGAGGCTGAGGCACGAGAATCACTTGAACCTGGGAGGTGGAGGTTGCAGTGAGCTGAGATCACATCACTGCACTCCAGCCTAGATGACAGAGCAAGACTCCATCTCAAAAAAAAAAAAAAAAAGAATATAGGAAAAAGTCTGGACTTCATTTTCCTTATCTTGAAAACATAAAAGCTGTTGGAAATTTTCAAATCTTCAAATTTGACTGAAAAGTCCATGTTAATCTTGCTTATGTCTTTCTATTCAACAAAGATAATTTCTAACATTTGGGGAGGGGGCACAGAAAGCCTAGCTCACAAAAGACCTGAGCTACTTTGGACAACAAACTGAAGGAAGGTGAAAATGCTTGTATTTCCTGAGCGCCTTCTCCCTGATTAACCTGAGCCATCCTGTTACAGGTTCATCAGGTTAGATAGGCTTGAGCGGGGCAGAGCAGGAGAGGGCTCTTCTCCCCTACCCACTAGGAATGTGAGCTGATGGTTTGTCAGTTATCACACCGCCTCTCTAAAAATGATAATTCAGCAGCCGGTGCCAGGACGCCAGGAAGAGACAATCTCCTGATGATCCACAGCTGTTAACATTAAATTGTTGATTCAATGCAGGCACCAGGGGTAAACTACTTCCTGGGCATGTGCGTAAAGAGATAAAATGGTGGGGTATGACCTTCCAGAGACATTCTACCGGAAAAGGGAAGGAAGCCTCAGATGGGCATGTGTACAACTTCCTAAATGCACTGCATATGTGGGCAGCCCACCCTAAGGGAATAAGCATGGGAAAGAGGAGAGCCTATAAACCCCTGGGATCACAGTTAAACAGGGCACTTGACCTTCAGGCACTTACCCTTCATGTGTCTACTTGGGTCTCTTCCCAGCATACCTTTCTTTCTTTCCTGTTTGAAACCCTTTTTAAATAAACTTTCACTGCTGCTCTGAAACTCACCTTGGTCTCTTCTTCTGCCTTATGCCCCCTCAGTCGAATTCTTTCTTCTGAGGTAGCAAGAATTGAAGTTGCTGCAGACCCGTACTGATTCACCACTGGGAACTCAGATACTTTCCACTGGTAAAAATCCAACTGTAGACAAATATGTGGAAGCTGTTCCCCTGCTGTGATGGAGGACCCATGAATTATCCATCCATCTCAGTCTAGTTATTTGGAATAATCAAGCAATCAAAGAAATGGGTGGTACCTACTCACAGGCATCTTTACCTCTCCTTCACACGCCATCACATCTTCATCCACACCTACCCGTGAATACACATACATTTGTATGCTCACTTTTGCCCAAAATACAGGGAATGGCTTCCAGTTGTACGTGCAGGGCTTTGGTTTTGCAAATTGGTTGGGGAAAGACAAAGGTTTGATTGGGAGAGGGGTTCTGGGGAGGACTATAGTGAAAGACCCAAAGGGCTGGAATGAGTTTCATCTACACTGGGTTCTTTGGCTGGCTTTTATGTTCCTACATGGAAAGGAAGCTAGAGGCAGAAGATGAGGAACGACATCTTTCACGTAGACAATGGCCTTATCATTATCATCTATAACAGTGGTGAAGTCCCTGAAGGATATTTTAAGAGGAGAGGATATAGACAAATGGGAATAGGAGAAGAAAAATAAAAAAGATGCCACTCAGTGGGAGTAACCACTAGATTAGTTTACAGGCACATGTGAAGCACTCCTCTGGGGACTCTCAGAAATAACTGGGGAACATTTGCAGGTTGCCAGGCTCAGACTCAGCTTCTACACAGTTGGAAGTTAGCGAGTCAATGAACAATTGGGTTACAGTTGGTAAAGCTTTTCCTCATACTATCATGCAAAGCACAAGGTATAGAGAGCTACAACTCAATATGTTTTGGCCTCAAAAAGAATTTAGGCTTCTGACTAACCACAGGGCCAGAAATACAAAAGGAACGTTAACTCTCTAGCCATTCCTTCTGGAACCCAAACCCCACCCCACCCTCATCCCAACACATAGGTACACGTAGCTCATCTTGATTAATCTAAAACAGCTCCCAAGGGTGTGTTGTCTTTGTGCACACCCATACCCCTCCAAAACTCTCCCTATACTCCCATGCCCCATCTCCCATCACAAAATGCACTTGCTCTTTTGAAACATTTGGTTTCTGCTACAAAGTTAGACTTTTTCTTCATAGCCTGCAGGAAGAAGGATCTTTCACCATTCCGTTTCTCAGTTTGCTTTAGCACCCTCCAAAGCATCCTTTTCATCTCTTTCTGTCTTCTTTCTACACTCCACCCACCACCTTGCTGGGAAGTGCCTAGTAACTTAATTCCTCTAGGAATGAAAACTTTTGAGTTTAATCCTTTAAGGGATTTACATTTGAATAAGGGACAATCTCCCAACCAAAAGAAATTAATTATTCCTGATGGAACTTGGGCCTTCAGCAAAAGGTCCTACAGAGTGGAGACTTGCCAAACCTACCCCTTAAAAGTTGCATACATTAGGGTTGAGGAGGCTTCTTTACTTGGTAAAGCCTTGGGACTTAAAATTCTCACACCCCACTTTTCCTTTGCACTTTTGCTTAAATTCCATCTCTCTACATATCTCTTCCATATTTTTCAGGGAGAGAAGCATTTTCCAATGGTCACAATAAAATCTGGATTCTGCTGATGCTAGCTATTGTTCGGGAAAAAGGAGTGAAAACACATCTGACCTAAGATGAGAGTCAACTGATTTTTTTCTTGGCTAGAGAGTTGTTTTCCTTGTCACTTTCATGTACTCACTAATTTATATCTTCAGTAGCTGTATAGTCTAGGGTTCCTTTCCTTTGAAGAGTTTGATATGCTCTTATTGCTCTAATTTTTGAAATAATAATAGAGTCTTTTGGTAATTACTGAAAAACTGTCTTAATATGATCTTGAACTAATGCCAAAACAGCCAGGAAAGGGCCGTCATTAGGAAGGAGACTGTTCTGGGTCTAGTTTGCAATAATGAGGACAGGACCTTAGTGGGTGAGCCTAAATTACGCTGTTTTGTTATTCAGAAGCAGAGAGCTTGAGACTGATCCACAGGAATTTTACATTCGTAAATAGAAGTAGGTTAAAGTAATTAATCCTATGTCTTGCAGCTCCAACGTTTTCTCCCTTAAGAGAAATTACCCAGGGTCCAAGGCAGCTAACAACAAGGTGTAGTGATAAAGTGCTTGAGTTCTTTCTGATTTGGGACCTGTTATTTGTTCCAATGAATGTTAGTCTGTTGTATACAAATCGTGGGTTTTAAGCCAAAGAGCAAATATAAATTTGGTGTAACCTCATATCCTTCCAAGTCATAGATATGGAAAATGCTTTTAGAAACAAAAAGTCACATTTTTAAAAGCAACTCACTAGAACTATTCAAGAAGCAATTAGATGCCATCCTTGGGGAGGGAAATCTTCAATAAAATGAGTGGGCAATTTCTCTTAGCACTTTTTATATTTCTATTTTCATGCTTAATGAAATGGAAGCATGAGAAGGAAACTCTGCCCCTTACTGTTTTTTTCTGTGGTAACTTTCAAGCAGTTTTTGGAAATTGCAACATTATTTAAGGTTTGGGACAAATAACTGCATTTGGGAGTTGTATTAGTCCATTCTCACACTGCTGATAAAGACATACCCGAGACTAGGTAATTTATAAAGGAAAGAAGTTTAATTGACACACAGTTCAGCATTGCTGGGAAACTTACAATCAGGAAACTTAAAATCATGGCAAAAGGGGAAGCAAACACGCCCTTCTTCACGTGGCAGCAGCAAGGAGAAGTGCTGAGCAAAAAGGGGAAATGTCTCTTATAAAACCATCAGATCTCATGAGAACTCACTATCACGAGAATAGCATGAAAGTAACTGCTCCCATGATTAAATTACCTTCCACAGGGTCCTCCCACGACATATGGGGATTATGGGAACTATAATTCAATATGAGGTTTGGGTGGGAACACAGCCAAACCATATCATTTCACCCCTGGCCCCTCCGAAATCTCATGTACTCACATTTCAAAACACAATCATGCCCTTCCAACAGTCCCCTAAAGTCTTAACCCATTCCAGCGTTAACTCAAAAGTCTAAGTCCAAAGGCTAATCTGAGAAAAGGCAAGTCGCTTCCACCTATGAGCCTGTAAAATCAAAAGCAAGTTAGCTACTTCCTAGATACAATGGGGGTACAGGCATTGGGTAAATACACCCATTCCAGATGGGAGAATTGGCCAAAACAAAGGGGCTATAGGCCCCATGCAAGTCCAAAATCCAATAGGGTAGTCATTAAACCTTAAAGTTCCAAAGTGATGTCCTTTGACTCCATGTCTTACATCCAAGTCATGCTGATGTAAGAGATGGGCTCCCACAGCCTTGGGAAGCTCTGCCCATGTGCCTTTGCAGGGTACAGCTTCCCTGCCCCCTGACCGCTTTCATGGCTGGCATTGAGTGTCTGCAGCTTTTCCAGGTGCACAGTGCAAGGTATCAGTGGATCTATCATTCTGGGGTCTGGAAGACTGGTGGCCCTTTTCTCACAGCTCCACTATGCAATTTCCCAGTAGGGACTCTGTGTGGGGGCTCTGACCCCACATTTCTCTTCTGCACTGTCCTAGGCAAAGTTCTCCATGAGGGCTCCACCCCTACAGCATTACCATACATCCTCTGAAATCTAGGCACAGGTTCTCAAACCTCTATTCTTGACTTCTGTGACCCCACAGGCTCAACACCAAATGGAAACCACCAAGACTTGGGGCTTGCAACCTCTAAACCAAAGGCCTGAGCTGTACATTAGCCCCTTGTAACCACAGCTGGAGTTGAAGCAGCTGGGACGTAGAGCACCATGCTATAAGGCTGCATAGAGCAGGGGGCCCTGGGCCCCGCCCAGAAAACCATTTTTCCCTCCTTGTCTTCCAGGCCTGTGATAGGAGGGGCTGCTGTCAAGGTCTCTGACATGCCCTGGAGATCATCTTCTCCATTGTTTTGGTGAATAATATTTGGCTCCTCGTTACTTATGCAAATTTACACAGCAGGCTTGAATTTCTCCCCAGAAAATGAGTTTCTTTTCTGTCACATCATCAGGCTGCACATTTTCCAAACTTTCATGCTCTGCTTCTTCTTGAACACTTTGCTGCTTAGAAATTGCTTCTGTCAGATACCCTAAATCATCTCTCTCAAGTTCAAAGTTCCACAGATTTCTTGGGCAGGAGTAAAATTCTGCCAGTCTCTTTGCATAGCAAGAGTGACCTGTACTCCTGTTCCCAACAAGTCCCTCATCTTCATCTGAGACCATCTTAGCTTGGACTTCGTTGTCCATATCACTATCAGCATTTTGGTCAAAGCTATTCAACAAGTCTCTAGGAAGTTCCAAACTTTCCCACATTTCCCTGTCTTCTTCTGAGCCCTCCAAACGGTTCCAACCTCTGCCTGTTATCCAATTCCAAGGTCACTTCCATATTTTCAGATATTTACCAATTTACTCCACTAGTCAATTCTCAGGTTTCTATGAAGAAAACAGGTTTAATTGAATCACAGTTCCACGTGGCTGGGGAGGCCTCAGGAAACATACAGTTATGACAGAAGGGGAGGCAAACACGTCCTTCTTCACATGATGGCAGCAAGGAGAAGTGCGGAGCAAAAGGGAGAAAAGCCTTTATAAAACCATCAGCTCTCATGAGAACTCACTATCACAAGAACAGCATAAGGGTAAGCGCCACCATGATTAAATTACCCCCCACTGGGTCCTTCCCATGGCATGTGGGGATTATGGGAACTACAAATCAAGATGATATTCGGGTCGGGACACAGCCAAACAACATCAGGAGTCTTTTTTTTTTTTTTTTTTTTTTTTTGAGATGGAGTTTTGCTCTTGTTGCCCAGGCTGGAGTGCAATGGTGCAATCTCGACTCACTGCAACCTCCGCCTCCCGGGTTCAAGCAATTCCCCTTCCTCAGCCTCCCGAGTAGCTGGGATTACAGGCATCCACCACAACGCCCAGCTAACTTTTTATATTTTTAGTAGAGATGAGGTTTCACTATGTTGGCCAGGCTGGCCTGGAACTCCTGACCTCAGGCGATCCATCTGCCTCGGCCCCCCAAAGTACTTGGATTATAGGCATCGGTCACCGTGCCTGGCCCCACACTGGCAGTCTTACTTCTACCATGTTAATTCTGGAATTAAGTGCTTCATCCGTTTGTATGACAGAAAACACCAAAGCAACTTTCATAAATTCATTCACAGAAAAAAAGAAAAAAAAAGATAAATCCACAATCTAATACTTTGCCAGCACAGTAGAATGCTATTCTTTCAGAGTAAATATAGAGTGGCTTTTTTGTGCCAAGCATGGTGTTAGGTGCTCATTCAATACTACAAAATTCTCAAACACAGGAACTAAGACATTCCCATTTTAAATATGAGGCAATTAAGGCTCAAATAGGTTAAGTGATTAGCCCCAGTAGAGCTTCTCCAAATTGGATCCAAGGCATACAGCGTCTCCTGTATTCATCTACTCCCAGTATAAGCCTCCCCTGTATATACATGCTTCTAAGGCACATAAGGAAAGACAGAGACCAGTTAACAGACATCAGAATTAAGACTCCTGGTCTGACACTGATTAGGAAAAGCCCCAGGCAGGTGTGGAAAAGCAGAGCTGAAATATACTGTTTCTAGAAAACACAGACAGATTCACTCACTGGCTCAGCAACAGATTGGAAACCCAGGGGCTGTTAGTTCTCTCCTTAAAGCTTTGTTTGAGAGCAGATGTGTCCCTGATCTTACTAGTGAACCATGCTGGCCTCAGTTTTCTCCTCTGTGACTTAGAAATGGAGACTTGGATACTTGGAAACATAGCCAAGTGACAGGAAATTTCAAGAGCCCAGACTCTCATACTTGATGTATAACAACACATAGTTTTGTGTAGAGTTAAGTATGTGCTTATGAAATAATAACATATTAGTCTTTGTCCCTAGTTCCTGGCATATGGCTTCTAAAACTCTTAGAATTTCCCAGGTGATAGGAGCATCTTTTATTCTAATGAGATGTCTTGGTGGGCTCCTGTATGGGGGCTGATCACCAGAGAGACCAAGGCATGATTAGGAGCTTGGAACTTTCAGCCCCACTCCCAGCCACTTCTCCAGAAAGGGAGGTAAGAGAGGCTGGAAATTGAGTTAGTAATTGTTCATACCTATATGATGAGCCTCCATAAAAATTCCAAAATATGCAGTTCTGGATAGCTTCCAACTTGGTGAGCAAGGGCACATTAACATACTGGAAGGGTGGCTACACCCAGCTCCACAGAGACAGAAGCTCCTGTGTTCTAGATCTTTCTGAACCTTACCCTATGTATCTGATCATCTGGCTTTCCATTTACATTCTTTAAAATATCCTTTGTAACAAATCAGCAACACTAAGTAAACTCTTTTTCTGGAGTTGATGAAACCTGAAAATGGGGTCATGCAAACTTCTGATTTTTACCAAATCAGACAAAAGTTGTAGGTAACTTGAAAACTTACTACTTGTCATTGGCTTCTGAAGTTGGATGAGGGAAGTCTTGTGGGACTGAACCCTTAACCTGTGAGGTCTGCACTAAGTGATCAGTGTCAGTTTGAATTGTGAGATACTTGGCTAGTGTCAGAGGGTTGCTTGCTGTGGGAGAAACACCCACATATTTGTTCACAGGGGTGTTCTGTGTTGAGTGTTGAAAGTATAGAAAGAGAAAAAAAAATCTGTGTTTTTTTCTATTCAATGATCTACGCAGAAACATAGACCAAAGACCTAAAAATACTATTCCCCTTTTAGGAAAAAAAAGTTATTTACCAAGTTTTTCCTCTTCTAAAAAATGTCGCCTTGATGGATATGGCTAAATTAAGCATTGAAGGAATGAAAAGGTCTGTCATATTTAGGAGTAAACTTTTAAAAGTTCCTTTGTTTCCAAATGTAGTCAAAGTAATGTAGTTTTAATAAATATGAAGCTAATAAAATAGCATTATTTTGAGCTTATGAATTGTTAAGCTTATTTTTTGTAATGATTAATGATGAATCATTTTATAAAGCTTGGGTGATTCATCAACAGAGCAGCCTGTCTTTAAAACAGGTGTTCTGGGGATTTCACAAACTCTGAATTACAAAGTTTTTTTTAATTTTCTGTAATTTGGGAATTTCAAAGTCACCTGCAAATAGGAAGAGAGACAAAGTAGGAGGCATCTACTCTCAGCTCCCCAGGTTACTTCCATCTTCATGGGATCTTAATAAATTCAGCTATAACAAAATGTAAACTACAAGTAGAGTCCAATTTCAAAAGAGGTCTAGCAGCGTTATCTAAGAGAGATTGTGTAGTTTTTATAGCGGTATGTTTCTTTCAAATGTTTTGCCCCTTCTGTGTTATCCGAAAGGATTAAAAAAAGAGAGAGACAGTAGCAAAAGTGGATCTGCTCCAGAGCTCAGATGTTTTTTAAAATGTGGACTGTTTCTCTGGAATTATTCTTTAGAAAGAAGGGTATAAACTTTATTTTCAATAGAGAATATAAGGTGATGGGACAAAGATCAAGGAAGGGACGAGAAGCTGATAATTGCCTGCTGGATCCCAGCCTCTGAACTCATCAAAATGGAAAGATAATGATCATGATCATACTTCAGTCTCATGATAGTTTCAGCGTATTCAAAAAGAAAGACTAAACATAAATGACCAACAATAAAGAAATGCTTATGTTATGGTGTACCTATATGATAGAATCCACTGCAGCCATTATAATGAATGTTTTAGAAGAATATTTAATAAGAGAGAGAATGCTTATAATATAAATGAATAAAAATAACAGAATACACTGTAAGAGGAGTATGAAATCCATTTAAAATA
The DNA here is from genome assembly GCF_009761245.1 of Sapajus apella. Classification (NCBI taxonomy): domain Eukaryota; kingdom Metazoa; phylum Chordata; class Mammalia; order Primates; family Cebidae; genus Sapajus; species Sapajus apella. Next base: position 3,773,981 of record NW_022437038.1, on the reverse strand, counting down.
TATGACCAAAAAAATGAATGGTAATGTTAACAGTGTCTGAGCAGTGGTTGTATTTTGTCTTTTACGCTTTTCTGTTTGTTTCAAATGTGCGTCAATGACCATGTATTTGTTTTGCTATTAGAAAACAATAACAAACACTTTTTGAAAGTCTTAAAAACTTCTGCTTATTTTCAGACAAGCAACAAAAATGTTGAGTTATTTTTATGATTTACTTTTATGTTTTGAGAGATGAAACTTTCTCTGACATAAAGCCAAGAGTGACATAAGTTGACTTTTTGTTTTCTCTTTCTCTCTTTTTTTCCTCTCTATATTTGACAAGGTAGATGACCTTTATTGGTAGGAGTTCTCTAAACCCAAGCTTGAGATTCACACATTTCTCCTTATGTTTAGCTATCCTCTGTAAAAAAAAAAAAAAAAAAAATCCATCCTCAAATATTGATGTTTGCATAACCATTTATTTGTTTATTTATTCACCCAACATTCTTTGATTGAGGAATACAGGCATAATAATACCACAGTGAGGGATAGTTTGGAGGACAGAAAAACTAAAGGTGGAAAACCAGTTAAGCAAGGAATAGTGCAAAGGTAAAACAGGCTGGTGAGTTTGAGAATGCGAAGAAAGGAATAGGGTCAAGAGCTATCCTTAGAGTAAAAAGAACAGAGTTTGATGGCTCTTTGTGTGTAGCTGTGACTAACATGTACTAGATACCATGCTAATATAAGGTGTACGATGGTAAACAAAAGACACCTTCTCCTTATTCTGCAAATCTCCAACCCATCGTCCCTTACTCCTCCTTGCTCTCAACTCATGGTCTTGCTTCTTATTTTCTGAGAAAACAGAAGCAATCAGAAAAGACGTACGTCTCAATTTAACCTCCAAATCTAACTTCCCTGAATTCTCTACTGGATAATCTGCCTTTCCTCCTGTATAAATGAAAGACCTGTCTACTGCTTCACATGTGTTCTGAATCCCATCTCAATATCTTATCAAGGACATCACTCGTATAATTGTCCTACTACTTTGCATAATCAAAATTTCTCCCTCTAATGGGCCATTCTAAGCAGCATACAAATATTCTGTCATTCTCTCATCTTAAGCAAACATTCCCTTGAGCTTAACCCTCACTCTAGCCACCATCCCATTTTATCTTGCTAAAAGGTCCAAATTTTTTAAGAAAAAAAAATCAAGAGAGTTATCTATGTTTATACCTATACTTCTTCTCTTTCCATTATTTCCAGTGTTAAAATCTTTAGCCAAATTCAATTTAACAGAGTTTAATTGAGCAAAGAATGGTTCATGAATTGGATGGCCTGAGCCAGAGCAGGCAGACAGAAACTCCAGCATAGCCACATAGTGGAAGAAGATTTATAGACAGTAAAAGGAAAGTGCCATACAGAAAATGGAAGTGTGGTACACAAAGAGCCAGACTGGTTATAGCTTGGCATGTGCCTTATTTGAACACAGTTTGATCAGTTGCCCCCATTTGATTGCCCAAATCTCAGTGATTGGCACAAGAATAGGTTATAATCTATTTACATCTCCATTTAAGTTATAGCATGCTATGTACAAAGAAATCTTTAGGCCAAATTTAGAATATGTCAGGAGGAAGATTTAGACTAAACTTGATTTAACACTAAAAATCAATTCAATTATCCATTTGCCCAGATAACCCTACCAAAACTGTGCTTGTAATTGTCATCAGTGGCCCCCAGGCTGTAAGACCCAAAGGCAGGGCCAGTTTCCTGGTGTTCATGTAACCTGCACAGTCATACAGGACCCTATACTTACAGGAGCCTCGTGCTTGGTTTAATGCTCTGTTGTTGCCATCCTGAAGTTCTTAATAACTTTTGAATAAAGAGTCCCACAATTTCATTTTTCTCACTGGACCCAGCAAATTATACAGCTGGTTCTACCCAAAGTTCATTTCTGAATTCTCATTTCACTAGACTTAGCAACATTTGGCTCACTTGATCAGATACTCTTGAAACCTTTTCTTCACATGGCTTCATGAACACTATGCTCTGGTTTTCCTTCTATCTCACTGGCTTTTCTTACTTGGTTAATCTTTGTCTCCCTGACCTCTAAAATGTTGAGCACTTCAAAGTTCAGATCTCAGCATTCTTGTCTACTCTACATTCCTTCTCTGGATGATTTAGTTTCATGACATTAAATAGCACTTAAATATTAATGTCCCCCACTCAAAACTGAACCTTCAGGTCAGAACTCTCTCCTGAACTCTAACCTTCTGTAAGAAATTGCCTACTCAATATCTCCACTTAGATTTTCAATAGATAGAGTAACTATACATCTCAATTTGTCTGGAATGATCCCAATTTATAACTATTGTTTATGAAATCGTACTCCTTTTCACACTCAAAAGTGTAATGGTTTGGACAAGAAATTACATGCTCATCCTACCAGTAGATATCTGAAATTGAACATGTTCAAAAATGATTCTTGGTGTTCTTTTTTAAGTTTCCCATACTCTTCTTCATCTTAGTAAAGGACATTAGTATTGATGTAATTTCTCAGAACCACAGGTGGACTTAAAAAAGACATTTTAGTTGCTTATTTTTATGGGCCTTTATAATTCTCTAAATGTGGGTCTTAGCAATGTATTCACATAGTCATATAGTCATATGGTTTTGTAAGATTTACTAATTAAGACACAAATTATTCTGATGTTGAAAAGCAGACTTGTAAATATTCTTTGGAAAGTGTTTTAGTCAGGGTTCTCCAGAGAATCAGAACCAATAAGATATATATAGGTATATATGAGGAGATTTATTATAGAAATGAACTCACACAATTACAGAGATCAATAAGTCCCATGACATGCCCTCTGCAAGTTAGAAAACCAGGAGAGCCAGTGGTGTGTAATGTAGTTTTGAATCCAAAGGCCTGAGAACCAGTGGAGCTGACAGTGTAACACCCAGTCTGAGGTTGGAGGAGTGTCGTCCATGTAATTCCTGAAGTCCAAAGATCTAAGAACCAGGAGCTCTGATATCTGAAGGCAGAGAAAAAAGAATGTCCAAGCTCACGAAGAAAGAGAGAAAGTTCAACCTTCCACTGTTGCTTTGTTCTGTTTAGGCCCTCAATGGATAGGATGATGTCCACCCACATTGGTGAGGGCAGATATTCTTTACAGAGTCCACTGATTCAAATGCTAATCTCCCCCAGAAAAACCCTCACAGACACACTGAGAAATAATGTTTTAGCAGCTATCTGGGCATTCCCTAGCCCAGTCAAGTTGACACATAAAATTAACCATCACCGAAAGTTTCAGTAAAACAAGGGAAAATTTACAGACTCCTGGTTTGGCTGAATATGAAAGGTACTTATTTTGTCATCTTTAAGCATATTTATTAAAGCACAGATAAAATTTAGATAAAAAAATTAATTAAACATGAAGTAAAAGTGATAAAGATGAGTGATGAAATCAATAAAAATTATTCCGACATTGAGAAATGAAACATTTTTTCCGGATTATGCCAAAAGCAGTCATTCACTAAGAAGGGATACATTTTGAATAGAAGTAATGACTAGACTCTTGGATTGTTTAAGAACCCAAATAGTGAAGAGAAGTGAATCATATGAATAAATTGGAAAAAGAGTCAAATTTCTTACTGAATTGACACAAAGCACTGTCACTGATGAAGATAATATAAAACTCTTAATAATGCCACTACGACAAGTACATTGACTCAAACCTGGTTAATGAGTATTATCTATTCAAATAATATTTAATATTAGTCACTGTACAAGAAAATTTGAAGTACTCTGAGCTTGTACTTCACATGAATTAAATAAATTTGACGGAAGTTTTCCCAAATGTAACAAAAATGCTGAAACTGTACATGACATTACCAACAGCATGTTGTGAAGCTGAAAAAAAAACGTGTGAAAACTAACAGTAATAAAAAACTGATTAACCATGCTAGAGAGAATACTGACTTTTTTTCAAAGAATATGCAGACAAAAACTATAGAGAAAAAGATAGGATAGTGGTATGCTAGGCAGTTAATTAATAAAAGTATTATGTTCTTCAATTTGTGTCAGCTTTTTAAAAAATATTTATTTTGATATCATGTATCATTCTGTAACAATTATCTATCAGAAATTACTTTAGTGGACCCATGTAAGTTTTCATCTTATATAACAAATTACTCTAAAATCTAGTGGTTTGACTTAATAAAACAGGTATTGTTTTATGGTATCTGTGGATCAAAAATTTCAAAGAATCTTAAGTTGCTAGCTTTCATTCAGAGTCTCTCATGAGGCTGCAGTTAAGATATTGACCAGGAGGCTGGGCGCAGTGGCTCACGCCTGTAATCCCAGCACATTGGGAGGCTGAGGCGGGCGGATCACCTGAGACTGGGAGCTTGTAACCAGCCTGACCAACATGGAGAAACCCCGTCTCTACTAAAAATACAAAATTAACCGGGCGTGGTGGCACATGCCTGTGATCCCAGCTACTAAGGAGGCCGAGGCAGGAGAAGGGCTTGAGCCTGGGAGATGGAGGTTGCAGTGAGCTAAGATCACGCCACTGCACTCCAACCTGGGCAACAAGAGTGAAACTCTGTAAAAAACAAAGCAAGAAAGAAAAAAGAAAAGAAAAAGAAAAAAAGATGTTGGCCAGGGCTGTAGTTATCTGAAGACTTGACTGAAGCTGGAGGGTCCACTCCCATAATGGCTCATTACCATGACTGGGAAATTATGTTGGCTGTTGGTAGGAGGTCTTTATTTCTCCCCATGTGGAGCACTCAATATTGTTATTTACAGCATGACAACTGACTTCCCCAAGAGTGAGAGATCCCAATAACAGCAAGGTTAAAGTCACAATGTCTTTTATAATTCAACCTCAGCAGTCACATCCTGTCATTTCTGTACTAATGTACTGGTTACATAGACCAGTCCTATTCAGGGTGTGAAGGGACTGCACTAGAGTATAAATACAAGGACAGAAGAATCACTGAAGATTAGTTTGGAGACCTGCTACTGCTGTCCTCCCTCTGGCCACCACAGATTTATGCCCCTACCATATGAAAAATACACTCACTCTCTTCTAAGTCCCAAAAAGTTTAATATCATTCCAACATTAGCTCAGAGCCTGGAATCACCTCGTCTAAATCATGCCGTAGTGTAGATGAGGCTCCTATATTACAGTTTCTTAAGTGCAGACCCTCATAAACAGCTTTTCTTGTCCAAAGACCTGTCAACTAAAGAGAAAACCTAGCTGCCTGTTTTAGTGCATTTTCACACTGCTATAAAGATTATTACCTGAGACTGAGTAATTATAAAGGAAACAGGTTTAATTGACTCACTTTTCCACAAGAAGCATGGCTAGAAGGCCTCAGGAAACTTACAATCATGGCAGAAGGCAAAGGGCAAGCAAACACCTTCTTCACAAGGCAGAAGGAGAGAGTGAGAGAGAGCAAGGAGGGGAGATGCCAGACACTTATCAAACAACCAGATCTTATGATAACTCCCTCACTATCATGAGAACAGCATGGGGGAAACTGCCCCCATGATCCAATCACCTACCACCGGGTGCCTCCCTCGACATGTGGGGATTATAATATGAGACGAGATTTGGGTGGGGACACAGAGCCGAACCATGTCACTGCCCTCCACACATCCAATATACAATAGTAGGAGAGGCATAGCTATGATGGCCACTACAGACACTCCTGCTTAAGAGGGAGGAAAACAGGAGGTACACTGGTCCAAAGAAATTCTGAAATTTAGCTGGGCAAATGCTAGAAGTTCCTTGATTAGGCTTTGGTGCTATTCCTGCCCAGAAATTATTTGACACATCCCTTGGCTCTGCCTCCTGTGTTCTTGATTCTATCTTGAGTCCAGGTTTTCGGTTGCACAGTTTTCTCAACCTGCTTCCCTGTCTGTAGAAGTTTTAGGGTACAAGGTCCTCTTTTTATTTTGCAGTTTTCTGTCCCTTTCAATGCAAGCTAGCAGTGTTTCTTTCAAATGATTATTTTTAAAACTTTGCATATATCCTATGAATATCTTAGGGGGGTTCACTCCATGAAACAAAATCTCCTCAAAATAAGTCATTTTCCACCCTGAGCTTCTACTGAGACACCCAAGGGACAACAATCTTAAACTTCTTGGAAATCTTATTATTTAACTAAATGGATCTCTGAGGCACTATTTTGCATTTTTGTATGTCTTAACAAAGAATTTTACAGACATTCTGAGCTGCTTCTTTGTACTCTGTTTTCTGACTCTGACCTGAATTTGATACTTGCCCCAAAGCAATTTATTTTTATGTTTATTATTATTATTATTTTGAAACAGAGTCTCGCTCTGTCTCCGGGCTGGAGTACGGTGATATGATCTCGGCTCACCGCAACCTCCACCTCCCGGGTTCAAGCTATTCTCCAGCCTCAGCCTCCCACGTAGTTGGGACAACAGGCGCGTGCCACCATGCACAGCTAATTTTTGTATTTTTAATAGAGATGGGGTTTCATCGTGTTGGCCAGGATGCTCTCGATCTCTTGACCTCGTTATCCGCCTGCCTTGGCCTCCCAAAGTGCTGGCATTACAGGCGTGAGCCACTACGCCTGGCCAGCAACTTCTTAATTTCCATAATGTCTGCCATCTGGAAAGGTTGAAAATTTTCAAAATCAGCAAGCCTGGATCCTTTTTGTTTTACAGTCCTTCCTGAAGCTTACCCCTCTTTTCTCACATTTTGTTGTAAATAGCAAGAAGAAACCAGGAGGACCCCTCATCCTTCTGCCTGAAAATCTCCATAGCTAGATCATGCAGTTCTTCAGGTACTATATTTTCCACTTTCCACATTACACAGGTGACAGTGTTACTAAACTTTCAACACTTGTATAACAAGGATCCCCTTTCTTCCAGCTTTCAATAACATTTTCCTACTTTGCTTTAAGATCTCATCTTCAGCTTCCTTATGTCCTTCAAGATTCTGCTAAGTCTCTTTCATGTTTCTTACATTTTTACTGACATCTCCTCAAAATCTTTCCAGCTTCTGCTTACTACTTAGCTCCAAAGCGTCTTCATATTGTTTTTATCATGGTAGCGCTCCATTCCTGTCACCAAAAACGTTGACTAGATATCTTCTCTTGCATTAAAAAACATTGCTCCAAAAGGTAATGTCTTAAAATATAAGCATTTACTATCTCATGCAGTTTTTGTGGGTCAGGAACTCAGGAATGATTTAGCTAGGTGGCTTTGGCTCAGGATCTCTCATGGCATTGCAGTCAAGATACCACAGAATGCAGTCAAGATCATCAGGGGCCGCCTGGAAGCCAGGCCACCACACATTCCAAAGAAATATTTACTTTCATACCTTATTTTTATATGTAAATTTGTATTCACAACTTGCATAATTTTCAGTTCCCGCAACACCTGGATTTCCTCAAACTCACACCAAAACTCTTGACTTCTTTCCTCGTCTCACACTCCACAGTTGGTCTGTTAGTATATCCTATTAGGTCTACCTTCAAAATATATATCTCCAATTCAGTCACATGTCACAACCTCCACTGTTACCACATTCTAAATCATAATCCTTTCTCACTGATATTATTCTTATTTATTTTTGCGACAGTTTCACTCTTGTTGCCCAGTCCGGAGTGCAATGGCACTCTCTTAGCTCACCGCAACCTCCACCTCCTGGGTTCAAGTGATTCTCCTGCCTTAGCCTCCTGATTAGCTGGGATTATAGATGCCCACCACCATGCCTGGCTAATTTTTTGTATTTTTTTTAGTAGAGGCGGGGTTTCACCATGTTGACCAGGCTGGTCTCGAACTCCTGGCCTCAGGTGATCCACCTGCCTCAGCTCCCAAAGTGCTGCAATTACAGGTGTGAGCCACCACACCCAGCCCTCACTGACATTATTGTGACAGAATTGAGCTTTCTGCTTCTACTTTTGTCTTCCTTCAGTCTGTTGGCAATATAGTAAACAAAGTCATTACTTAAAAGTCATGTTATGTTTACTGCTTTGCTCAAATCTCCCAATGACTTTCAATCTCACCCGAAGCAAAATCCAAACTCTTCATATGTTCTATAAAACCCTACACGATTTGGCCTCAGCTTACCTCTCTGGCCGCTGACATACCTCTCTCCTACCACTCACTGTGCTCCAGCTGCAATGGCTTCCATGCTGTTTCTACCTTGAAAACTTTGTATTTGTAGTTCCTCTGCCTATCGGTCTTTCGCCAGACACACTTCTTTTTTAATAACACATTATATATTTTGCTCTTTGATATGGTTTGGCTATGTGCTCACCCAAATCTCATCTTGAATATTTGCTCCCATACTTCCCACGTGTTGTGGGAGGGAACTGGTGGGAGATAACTGAATCAAGTCTCATGAGACCTGATGGTTTTCTAAGGGGAAACCTCCTTCACTTGGCTCTCATTTTCTCTTGTTTGCTGTCATGTAAGATGTGTCTTTTGCCTTCTGCCCTGATTGTGAGGCCTCCCCAACTACATGGAACCATAAGTCCATTAAACCTCTTTTTCTTCATAAATTACCCAGTCTTAGGTATGTCTTTATCAGCAGCATGAAAACAGACTAATACACTCTTTTTAACAATTTTTGTTTATTGCCTCTCACCCTCAACTAAAATGTAAGTTCTCTGAGGGCAGAAACTTTGTCTTGTTCATGGTGGTATTCTTAGTACACAGAACAAGGCCCAACACAAAATAAATATGTAATAAATATTTATTGAATGAGTAGATGAATAAATGAATGAACAAATGAATTTTTGGACCGGTCAAATTAGGGCTAGGATTGTACAATGTTACTGCAGTCAAGGAGAAAAAGAAAACAGTGATATTTTCATCTGTGTTAAATGCTCTAGAAAGGTAAAAGAAAAGTCCTGAAAAATGGCAGGGAAAGAAAAGGTCAAATTTGACGATTTGAAGATTATCTGATGGAGTGATTGTAATGTAGTTGTAGAAGCAAAAATCATTGCCAGATGGTAATGAGGGAGGTAGGGAAGCATATAGGCTATGCCTATTCTTTTGAAAAAGAGAATAATGAAAGAAAAGGGGGAATGAAGAAAGGACATAAGGGAGGGAAGGAGAGAGAGAGAAAGAAATAGCACACATAGCCCGGTGCAGTGTTTAAGAGGTTAAGAGCTTAGTCTCCGGAGTTAGTTATGAATTCAAATTCCAGCTCTACCACTAAATACTTGCATGGTTTTCGGCAAGTTGCTTAAGCTCAGGAGCCTCAGTTTGCTCGATCAATTGGGAATAAGAATATTACTTACCTCATAAGGTTGATGTGAGGATAGAATGAAATAACTCATGTAAAGAGTTGGAGATAAGAACATTTGCTTGGAACATACTGACAGCTCGGTAATTCTAGCTCAAGAATAAGTACCTTCAAAGAAGTCACAGAATTAAGAATGGGAGTTTTGGTGATTTATTGTTTTTTAGCATATGAGAAGACTTGATCATGCTTAAAAGCCAAGCAGAATAAGCTAGTGGAAGGAAGAGATTGAAGATATAGGAAATGTGGGAGTGAAATGGAAGTAGACAAATTTCCATAGTCCTGGAAAGAGTGGAATTGAATGAGATGGGCTTCTTTCTTGCATTGAAGTAGGTAAGAGGGACAATTGAATGGGTGACTGTTAGAAATTTCAGAGACAAGGGAGATCTGCTTACTTTTATTTAATAAAACAGAAGGAATCAAGACATCTGCTGAGAGGATAAAAATGTGGAATTCAAAGCTGTACAATGCACTGCCTCTTTCTTTCAACTTTGCCTTTGCTTCAAAGGCTCAAACATTATTTCTGCTCAAATTTATCCCCTTATTCAGTGTATTCCACGGTCTCCAGCACAATCAGATACTGTTTTATGCCTATCTTTTCAAGTGAGAAAATACTGAAAGCACCTTTTTAAAAGATGATGCTCATAACCTGGTAGATTGGTTTGCTTGTTTTTAAATAACTCTCAAAATGTGAATTGTTCAGGATGCATCTCAAAAATAATTTTGCAGTTTTTGTATCTTTCTTACTAGGTTGTTGATAAATATGTCATAAATGGGTAGGTAAGTTATTGGGGATCAGACTGTATCAATAAACAATGATGATTGTGTAGAAAACGTTTTCTGCTTCTCAGATTGCTAACATCTCGTCTACCTAGTGTTCTGTTTTTGTTTGTTGTTTGTTGTTAGGGAAAGGGGTTTCCTCTGGATTGAGACTGGGAGAGGAACAAGATCGGAGAAGACAGGGGAGGCTGCTCAAATCTTCTATAGTAGGGTAGTCACACTGACATAATCACATTGAATAGAGCTGACAATCTACCACTGAGGCAGTGAAGGGTGATTTAAAAAATGACTTAACAACACTTTGTGCTTCCTCATGACATTACTTTACTCCAAGGTTGACTAGTTATTATCTGTAGCTTTGAATAAACTGTGGGAGGTAAGAGACGGTGAAAGGGAGAAATGGTGGGTCAGCCCTTACGCCTGAAAATGTTTTTTGGTCTGATAAATGCAATCATCATCAACAACAAGAAACATTTGTTGAGTACTTAGTACTTAGAGAGTAGTTCTAAGGTCAGAGGAATGATTTTAAATGTCACTGCTTTATGTCGGGAGATTTATCAAGAGAAAAAGAAGACGTCAGTTAAAAATTACTTGGACAGCTTTTTAAAAGAAAACTGGGTTATCTAAATCATTCCCTCATGTGTCTTCTGAATTCTAAAGACATGAAAATATTATTAATTAAATGTGGAATATGTAATGTATTTTTTCACAACTTTGAGATAGGATAGTGACAGCTGCATATTTTACACGTTAAATCCATGTTTTAGGAAACATTTGTAGGACAAAAATGTTTATTATATAGCATTGCTTAAAGCTATCATTTTTAAACTACTGAATCCTTAGTGAAATGGCTGAACCCAGTAACAATTGTTTCTATAAAAAATTTCATTCCGTTTACGATAGTTTTCAGAAACACTGCACAGCAAATAATAAGAATCACATAGATTTTGTTTCTATTTGGAAATTTAATCTGTCCTTTAAACACACACCTTAATGTTATTTACCAGCCTGAGTGTCTTGATTGGAATCAGCCAAAGAATGATGTCCTCCCCAAAGGCAAAGAGAAGATTCAGATCCTAGCGAAATACAGACTTGTTAAAGACTCAGGTGCTTAGACACTTACTTTGGAAATGTGTTACAGAGAGAATCTCAGGGAGAGAGGCGTGATGCGGCAAAGAAAAAAAAAAAGGCTACAAGGAAGGTTATGTACCAAATAAATATCTCTTTAGAAGGAGGGGCACTTTACATTGTTCCAGAATGACTATTAAACCTTGAAGAAGCTGCTGGCCCTTCTGAGTTTCAATAGAGTAACAAGAAATCAAGTAATAATAAATTGGAGTCATAAGAGAACTTTTTGAGTGTCTTAAGATGCACTACTGAGCATGCTGTATAAGGTGAAGTGGGCTCAAGTATGCATGTTACAAGGTGACAGAAAATACAGTATTCAACTTATACTTCAGTTTTGCTTCCTTTTTCTTGGCTCTGTATTTACTAGTGTTTGATTTATTTATTTGGCGTTCACAAGTCAATAAAAGAGAACCAGCATGACGAATTCACCAAAAGTTTCAGGGAAAAGAAATATTGGTCAGGCGTACAAATTGGTACAATGTGTCTGAAGGGAAGCTGCCATTGAATTTTCAAGAAGCTTAAAAACGTATGTAGCTTTTGAGTCAGTAATTCCACTTCAAGAAATTTATGTTGAGAAAATAATTGAATGTGCATAAGATTTTATGCACAAGATTAGAGAAGACTAACAGTTTTCTCCCTCTGTCCCTCCCTTCCACTCTAGATGATGAAGAACATACAGAAAACCATTATCATGATAGTAAAAATCATCAATAATTCTACCACCCTGAGACAGTCTCTCCGATAACACTCTTCTTGGTGTTATTTTTTTCAAAGTGCTTTAGTTTTCTATTTGAGACCATAACAAATTACCACAAATTTAGTAACTTGGAACAACACAAATTTATTATCTTACAGTCATGTAGGTCCAAAGTCTACTAGACTTCCGTGGATGGAGGGCTTACTGGGCTTAAATCAAGGTGTTGGCATAGTTGCATTCCTTTCTGGAAGTTCTAGGAGAGAATTCATTTCCTTGCCTTTTTAAGCATCCCTTGGCTAATGGTCTCCTTTCTCTATCTTCAAAGCCAGCAATGCTGCAACTCTTCATGCCTTTCTTCAATAGAAGCATCTCCCTCTGACCGCAGCCAAGTAAGATTCTCCACATGTGAGGACCAATGTAATTAGATTGAACCCACCAAGATAAGCCAGTAAACTTTCTCCATCTCAAGATCCTTAAACATAATCATATCTGCAAAGTTCCTTTTGCCATGTAAGGTAATATACTGATAGGCTTTGGGAATCTGGGCATGGACATCTTTGGGAAGGGGGGCGTCATTGTGCCTACCACAAAAATGTTTTCATGTAGATTCAAAAATGTATCTTTTCTAAAATTGATGTCACATTATAAACAATGTTGTGCCTTGCTTTTATTCTACTTGAGTTTCTCCTTGTCATTAAGTGACTTTGAAAAATCTTTTTAATACTACATAATGTTTAACTTTAGGGCTCTATTGTAATTTATTTAACCATTTCTCTACTGTTGGACCTGTAGGTTATTTTCAATATTTCTAAATATTTAATTTGGCACTGTTTACACAGGATATCTTCTGCATAAATCTTTGTGAATAATTCTCATTAACCTTAGGATGAATTCTTAGAAGTAGGATTATCCAGTGAACTGTTTTAGGAGGATATTGCTTGAGATAATCACATCTATTCTTTCAATAAATATTTGGTGAATGCCTGATAATTTTACTTGTGTGTGTTTTCTTTTCATCCTCACTAATGCTGCCTGAGTTCATGTCACCATCATCTCTGGGCAGAATAATTACAATGTCTTCAAAACAAATTTCTCAGTCTCTACTTTGCCCCCCTCCACTCTGTCCTCCAGACAGCTACCGTAGTGATCCTTCTGAAATACAGTATGATCTTGTCACTCTGCCTCTACCCTATCCCCACCATGTTAACTATTAAATGGTTTTCTGTTGCTTACATGATTAACTCCAAGGTTCTTAGAGTGGCATAAAACTTTTATATTTTCTTTCCTCCTATTTATCTGCTTTCATATCCTACCATTCCTTCTTTTCTTTCTTCCTTCCTTCCTTTCTTCCTTCCTCACAACTCATGCTCCCAGCAAACTTGCTGTTTCTTGCCTTTATGCCTTGCTCATGCTATCATCTTTGGGTGGCATGTTCTACTTTGCCTGACCACCTCCTTTATGGTCTGTTGAGACTTAGCTCAGATATAACTTCCTCCAGAAAGGCTGACCAATCGTTGTTCTTTAACCATCCCTCATGTCCTGAACCTCTCTAGGCTCCCTTATATCCTCTGCACATCCCTGTCATTGCACGTAAATGTTCTCTGGCAATATGTCACTGCGTAATAAGAAAAGGTTTCATCCACCGGGAAAATATAGTAAGTTTTTATATTAACTGCATAGTCCAGTAACATGGAATCAAAATACATAAAGGAAACATTGTCATTTATCATTATGAAGTGGCCCTCTTTTAGCTTAAGTAATAGTTTCCTGCCTATACTGGTTTTCAGTTGTTTACATGGCATTGTTATATAATAATTATTATTTATTTTAAACTGTCAATGTTCATTTAGATTTATCCAGGTTTTACTAACATCCTTGTTTTTTATTCCTTTCTTCCGCTCTGACCTGACATCTAGGATCATCTTTCTTCTGCACGAAAGTACACACTTCAGGGTTACCTTTACTGTAGCTCTCTGTGACAAACTCACTGAGATTTTCATTTATCTCAGGCTGTTTTTTACACTGCCTTCATTCTTAAAGGATATTTCTTTTTAGCCAGATATAGAATTCTATAATTGACAGTTAAGTGTTTTTATCTCATAAAAGACTTTGTTACACAGACTTCTGACTTTGCTGCCTTTGAGTATGTAGACAACAATATATCTGTTGTTCCTTGAAGGTAGCGTATCCTTTCTCTGATTAATGACTGGATTTGGCATTCTACAATTTTATCATGTGTCCAGGCATGGATTTATTTTTCATTTATCCCACTTGGGACTCATCTGGATTCTTCAATCTGTGGTTTGATGTATTTAGTTAATTCTCAACAATTCCCTGTTAAGGTCTCCCCTAATATTCCCTCTGTCCTCCTCTTTTCTCTGTAGACTTCTGGGACTTCAGTTAAACATGTAATAGTTTCCTACTCTACCCTCTATGTTTTTACCTCCCCCCACCACACCATTTTTGGTTTCTCTATGAATCTTTACATATAGTTCTCTCTTATCAGTTATAAGGTAATCTGTCCTTCAAGCTCCTAAGTTGCTAAGATCAGGTATCTTATTTTGCATTTGCATAATTTCTGTTTCTTTCTTTCTCACATCTGTCTCAGATAAACATGGAGGCATAGTCAATCTACTCATAAGTTCTAAATTAACTTTGCATCAAACTATCATATCCATACATAAGAGTGTAGAGATTATAAATGTACAGCATGACAAATTCTCATAAACTCAACACACTTAACGCAATCAGCTTTCAGTCCAAGACACAGAATATAACCAGTACTCCAGAGGCCCCCCTCATGACACTCTCTAGTCATTACCACCAAGATAATCACTATTCTGACATGGATTAGTTTTGACTGTTTTGTACTTTGTGTAAATGAAATTATACAGAATGTATGCATTTGTTTCTGGTTTCTTTTACACAACATTATATTTAAAAGATTCATCCATATTGTTTTATATAATTGTAGATTGTTCTTTGAATACTACTATATAGTATTCAATTGTGTGAGTATGTCACAATTTATGCATTCCACATTGAGTATTTTGCAAGTTTAAATTGGAGGACTGGGGAGCATATTTCATAGGGGAGGCATATTGGTAGCTTAATCAGATACTGCCAAACCCTTTCCCAAAGCGATTGTACCTGTTTCACTCCCAACAGCAATGGGTGGAAGTATTATTTGTTTTATGACTTTGTTGAAGCTCTTTATTTTCTTGCTCAACATCATGGATCATCAGAGAAATGCAAATCAAAACTACAATGAGATGTCATCTCACCCTAGTTAAAATGGCTTATATTCAAAAGACAGGCAATAACAAATGCTGGTGAAGATGTGGAGAAAAGGAAATCCTTATGAACTTCTCATGAGGATGCAAATTAGGATGGAAATGTAACTTAGTACAACCGGAATGGAGAACAGTTTGGAGATTCCTCAAAAAACTGAAAGTGGACATACCATAAAATAAAAATGAGAAAAAATACTTATTATTTACTATTGCATTTTAGATACTCTAGTGGGAGGACTCAAAAGTTTTTATATATACTGTCCTAATGTAGTTCTATAGTCACAACTATAAATTTTCTCACTTGATTGAATAGTTATTTAGAAAGGTATTGGTTATGTCCCTTTCTTTAAATTATTGTTAAATTTTAGTTTTGTCACATTATGATTAAATAATATGATCTTTATAATCTCTGCTTTTTGGAATTTATTTTCTTTTAGGATCTAATATGTAATCTATTTTTGAAAATGTAAAATGGACATTTAAAAGTAATGCATAGTCTCTGTAGTGTTTTAAGTTTCTTATAGCACTCTGATTAATATTTAAATCATTTATTGTTTCTCCTATTTAATCTAAGATAGAAAGAGCGGATTAAAACTTTCCACTTCAGTTGTGTTTCTCTCATTTTCTTCAAGACAGCACAGGCAGTGGTTCTCAAATTTTACCATGCATAAGAATCAACTGGAATACTTGTTAAAATGCAAATTTCCAAGCTCTAGAATATATTTGAGGTGATGCCAGGAGTTCACATTTTTAGTAAACACCTCAGGTAATTCCGATGCTGGACTAATCTTTCAGATAACACGGGCATATATCTTACAGGTTCTCCAGTCAGATCCTTGTTCAAATTCCATTTGTGTCCTTAGAACCTTGAGCAAATTATTTAACCTCTTTCTGTTTAGTTGTTTTATCTGTAATATGAGTATAATAATCCCATCTACCACATAATATTATTCTGAACATTAAATTGAGCAATGCAAATGATGTCACTAAATTACATAGTAGAATTACCTGGCCGCATTGTTCATTATTATATAAAGGCCATGCCTCTTATTTTCACTGACCATATACA
This sequence comes from Sapajus apella, assembly GCF_009761245.1. Taxonomy (NCBI): domain Eukaryota; kingdom Metazoa; phylum Chordata; class Mammalia; order Primates; family Cebidae; genus Sapajus; species Sapajus apella. The sequence goes on along the minus strand of NW_022437038.1, from coordinate 3,757,748 downwards.
ATTTTACCAATGTAAAATGATACTGTCTCATTTATTGAATTCTACTTTATTTTTAATGACCATGATTTTTATTGTATCTTGTTTTATTTTTGCCTATTTTTAACTTTTGCTTTATTTTGAATGTCTCTCATAAGTTGCACAGTTGTATTTTTCTTTTGTCAATTAAATCTGAAACTATTTTATTAGAGGTATTGATTCATTTATATTTGCTTCATCTCCTATAGCCTTTTTGCTGTAATATTTTAATATTTTCTTGCTGTTTGATTTGTTTTATGTACTATATTTTTCTTTGCTTTCTGTTTAGCTATTTGGGAAAAAATAGCCATGTTTTTAATTAACTCTTCTATTTAAAAACTTGTTCTTTTTTTTTGTCTTCTCGAAGTCAAGTATGAGACAGCATTCCTTGGCCTCTCCTCTTCCCTTACACTGTCCCTAGTGTAAATGGAGTAATGTTTAATATACCTACATGTTTGTAGGACTTATTTTTATGCTTTCAGTTATAGAAATTTCACCAGGAAATGTCTGGTCTTACTTGCCTCATTTATTTTGCATTATATTGACTTTGTTCAGCTCAAAGTTTTCTTCTAAACTTTGGTTTTTGCTTTTACTTGATCTGTTCTTTACGTGATTGGAAAGTTTGATCTTATTACTTTTTTTTTCATTCTGGAATAATTTTTCTATAAAGCCTTTTAGGACTTGACTCTGACACCTAAACAGGGACCAGCATGAAGCCTTCCAATGATATTTTAATATCTTTTGCTCTATTCAAAAACATTTGCTTGGCCCTAACATCTCTGATGTACAATGTAGATAAAATGGAGCTAGTTAAACCACAAGAGTAAGCAGTGATAAATATATAGGGCTTAAACAGTGTTGTTTATAAGAATAAAGTTCAGCCGGGTGCAGTGGCTCATGCCTGTAATCCCAACACTTTGGGAGGCCGAGGTGGGTAGATCATGAGGTCCAGAGTTCGAGAACAGCCTGGCCAACATAGTAAAACCTTGCCTCTACTGAAAAAAAACCACAATAATTAGCCGGGCGTGGTAGCACAGGCCTGTAATACCAGCTTCTTGGGAGGCTGAGGCTGGAGAATCGCTTGAACCCAGGAGGCGGAGATTGCAGTGAGCAACTGGAGATTGCACTCCAGTCTAGGTGACAGAGTTAGTCTCTGTCTCAAAAAAAAAAAAAAAAAAAAAAAATCAACAGCTACTCAAATATTATTTTGAAAAACCTCAGTTTCCTCCAGCTTTGTGCTAAGCTCTCCATGGTTTGGTTGCACATTAAAGGTGATTGGCAAAACAAAAAAAAAAAAAAAAGCTGATTGGCCTCTGTAGCAAGATGATTGTCAATGGAAATGAGGGATATAAGCTTTTTTTGATCATATCCAGGAGGACAGAGAGGGGAGAATCTCTTCTCCTTGAAACATGGACTAGGTACTTTAAGGTTTTTTGTTTGTGTGTTTGTTTTTTGACACAATCTAGCTCTGTCGCCCAGGCTGGAGTGCAGTGGTACAATCTCAGCTCACTGCAAACTCCTCCTCCTGGGTTCAAGTAATTTTTTGCCTCAGCCTCCCAAGTAGCTGAGATTACTGGTGCCTGCCACCACGCCCAGCTAATTTTTGTATTTTTAGTAGAGATGGAGTTTCACCCTCTTGGCCAGGCTGGTCTTGAACTCCTGACCTCGTGATCCACCCACCTCAGCCTCCCGAAGTACTGGGATTACAGGTGTGAGCCACCACACCCAACCCTCCTTTGAGTTTTATTGAGCTAACTTAGGTCAGGTGCCAACTGCTGGACAAATAACAGTTACCAAGGGAATGCTGTACATTTATTAGTCTAAACTGTCAGGATTCCCCTTTACATCCAAAGATGGGATTGGATATCTGAATAAAATTGAAATCCCATGAAAAATAACAAAGGGCACATGGATGTCTAGGAGGCAACAATGCCGACCAAGGATGCTACCTCCTTTCTCAAATCCAGATCTTTGCATGCACTATTTCCTCTGCCTGGAATGCTCTTTGCCTGCCTCTTTACCTCACTTACTTTTGTTTCTTTTACCTCTCATCTTAAACATAATTTCCTGATCTACATAAGCGGCATTAGAAATGTTGCAGCCTATATAGATTTTGTAGATTAAATGCAATTTTGTGGATGGAGTGAGGATAACTCAACAGTTTTAAAAATCATTGTTCCTAAAACATACCTCAGACTTGAGACAGGACTGCTCTGCATAGCTTCACAGGTTCCATACTACCACTCAGTAATGTCCCCCTGATTGGGCCTAGGAGTGGAAAAACTATGGCTAATAGGCCAAATCCAGCCAACCACCCCATTTTGTAAATTAACTTTCACTGGTGAATAAAGGCACTCATTCATTTATATATGGCCTACAGATCTGAAAATATTTACTGTTTCCCTTCATTTTAAAAAAAAAAAATGTCATCCTCTGACTTAGACAACACAGAGGCCTTGTCTTGCTGAGAGTTGCTACCCTTGGGAAATTGACCTGGAATTTCCTGCCCTCACTGTAAACAGTCAGAATGTAATGAGATTTTCCCCCCACTTACTTGTACTTGGTGAGCATGAAGACAAGTAGTTATAGTCTCTGTAACAGTTGGTGGAAGAGAGAATGGATGAGACAAGAATACATGGAAATACCCATGATATTAACAAAGAAGAGTGGCTTACACTCGGCGGTCTCCTTATACCATGTGTCATCAGCAGTTGTAAGTCACTATGGAAAACTCTGGGAGACCTGAGAAGTCAATACATCCATTCAGGTTCACGCCGTTTTATCTTCTGCTTTATGTAGTAGCCTTTGAATAGATGGGTTGTAATTAAATAAACTGAACATCCTTTAACTCTAAATGCATATCCATCAATCACACTATTGGACTATATTGTAATAACAGCAGATTTTTAGATCTATATTGATGGGTAAGATTGTTATGTAGATATAAAGTGTGAAAGTATTTAATTAGGAAGTTGCACCTGATTTCTTTTCCCAAATAGTGAACTTGTTGAATACAGGGACCATATCTTACTCTACTTTGCATGCCTGATTCACAAGAAGACTAAGTGCTCAGCTCCTCAATAAATGCTTGTGAATGTAGAATAAATTTAACACAGTCTAGCTGGGCAATTGATCAGAATTGAATGTTCTGCTTAATTCTTTGAAGGGGAAAAATCAGAACATTTTCTACTTCCTATAATTCATTTGTCCTCATATATAAAAGATGTAAGTAAAATTTTAATAAACCCCAAATAAGTGAAACTAGAACAGCATCTTTGTTGTTAAAAGTACACATAAGGACTATTAAAGTAGACTATATCCTTGATCTGTAATCACAGCCGCATTCATAAGCGGCTCAGAGACTTAAGCATGCTTGAACTGTCCCAGACTAATAAGGCAACTCTGAACTCTATTTCTTGAAAATGAGACTTTAGGAAAACTTAGAGTCTGTCAATATCAGAAAGATGCAGCCTTTTCATAAATTCAAAACTGCTTAGAACAAAAGGTGAATTGTGATTCCTGACTACAAGACTGGTTCATGAAAGGTAGTAAAGCTAGCATGATGTCAAGTATATGATTGAATATTGAGCCCTAGCTCTACCTTGGTTTTGTAAAAGATGGCTAAAAAATGAATTCAATTATTCTTTCTTCCTACCGTACACCAGCCATGATTTAAGGCACTAGAAATACAACATTGAGTAATATAAACAAAGTTTCTGCCCTCAAGGAGTTTATATTCTATTAGAGTAAGACATAGAAGTAATCGGATTCATTGCAATTATAATTATCATATAAGTGACGGGCCAAAGTACTGGGATGCTATGAGAACACATACGAAAAACATTTAACCCAGAGTGTGGAATCAAGCAAGGCCTCTCTAAGAAATTGTTATAATATTCATGAGATGGGTGAAGTTGAACCACCAGCAAAGGAGGTAAAGAGGTGGTGAGGGTAGTGGTAAAGAACATCCCAGGGAAAGGGAACAAATGCAAAGACCCTGAGGTAGAAACATATGTAGAAAAAATTGAATTTTAGCTGGAATGGATGATTTTTCTAGAAAAATATGTATTTACCAAAATAATCCAAGAAGTAGAAAGCATAAATGACATGAGATTATACTGAAGAGGTAGGCAGGGGTGACATCATGAAGGGCTTTGTTGATTGTGTTAAAGATGTTGAACCATGCTAAGGATTGCGGGGCAATAAGAAGTCACAAAAGGGCTTTGAGAAAGGTAGTACAGATTGACCATTCCTAATCTGAAAATCTGAGATCTGAAATGCTCCAAATCTGAAACTTTTTGAGTGCCAATGTGATGCCACAAGTGAAAAATTCCACATATAAATACCTGACCAAAGTTTGTTTCATGCATGAAACTATTTCAAATGTTTTATGAAATTACGTTCAAGCTATGTATATAAGGTATATATGAAACATAAATGAATTTCATATTTAGACTTGGGTCCCATCCCCAAGACATTTCATTACATATATGCAAATATTCAAAAAAATCTGAAATCTCAAACACTTCTGGTCCCAAGCATTTTGAATAAAGGATATTCAACCTATATCCTAATCAGATTTCCGGTTTCTAAAAACTGTCACCAGTTATTGTACAAAAACCCAGGAGAAGAGCAAGAACAAAGGCAGTTTGCCCAGTTGGTGTGTAATTCACAACTTTTCTTCCCTATGATTTCATTTGTAGGGAACACTGTGCAGTGCAGTAACTACTCCCAATGATAATTGTGTTAGTGATTTACTTGACCCTTAAAATTAGGCAGGAAAGGCTAAATTGCATTGCAGTAACAAACAATAAACCTCAATGGCTTAAAACTACAGAAGTTTGTTTTTTTGTTTGTGATACATGTTCATCTTGGGTCAACTGGTAGACTTTGCTACATGACATCCTCATTCTAAGATGCAAGCGGACAGAGCAGCTATGATCTGGAGTATTACCCATGGCTGGGGAATTAACTTGGGATCACCTAAATCAAATAGCAAACTACTTTTCAGAGCTTCCACCTAAAAGTAATGCAGGTCCCTACTTCTCACATTAAGAAGTAAAGGAGAAGTACAGCCCTATAATATAACTGAAAAGAGGAAAATCAAATTATTTATGATGAAAGACAACTTATAAGAGAGAAAATATTTGCAAATCATATATCTGATAAAGATCTAATATCTAGAATTTGTAAACAACTCTTAAAACTCAACAACAACAAAAAACAACCCAGTTTAAAAATGGACAAAGGATTTGAATAGATATTACTTTAAAGAGGATATTAAAATTTCCAATAAACATACAAAAAAATGCTCAACATTATTAGTCCTTAGGGAAAACAAAAAAAGCAAGTCAAAACCACAATGAGATACCACTTCACATCCATTAAGATGGTTAGAATTTAATAACAAAAACGAAAATGGAAAATAACAAGTGTTGGTAAGGATGTGGCTTAAATTGGAACACATATATTATTGATGAGCATGTAAAATGATTTAGCTACTGAAATTTCTGAATAAAATAAACATAGAATTACCGCATGACCCAACAATTCCATTCCTAGGTTTATACCCCAAATCATTGAAAACAAATGCTCACATATGCACACATATTCATAGCAGCATTATTCACAGTAGCCAAAAGGTGAAAACAACCCAAATGCCCATCAACTGAAGAATGGATAAACAAATTCTCATATATACCTACAATGGAATATTATTTAGCCATAAAAAGAATAAAGTACTGATACATGCTATGATGTAGTTAAACCCTGAAAATGTACTAAGTAAAAGAAGCCAGACACAAAAGGTCACATTATCATATTACTCCATTTATGTAAAATATCCAGAATAAGTAAATTTATAAGAGGGAGAAAACAGACTGGTGATGTCAGGAGTTAGGGGAATAGGGGAATGGGGAAGAACTGCTTAATGAGTAGGAGATTTCTTTTAGGGAGTGATGAAAATATTTCGGACCTAGATAGAGGTCGTGGTTGCATTGGAATGTACTAAATGACACTGAATTATTCACTTTAAAATGATTAATTTTATGTTACATAAGTTTCATCTTAATAGAAAAATTTACTCATGACAAGACCTAACGACTACCACACCCCTCTCTAAAAAACAATCTGCCATGAGAGAGCTTGTAGGATATTCTGAAAATTGTGTTAAGGTAGACATGTATTTTAGAATATAATATGGCCTTTTGAGAACTGTTTTCTTGTAACTATAATCCCCATCGTTCTTTGTAGTTCTTTTGCTTCATATGACAATATAACATACCTTTCTATAAATCTATGTCATTTAGATTTCTCTGCAAAAAAGTCATCATCAGCAAGAAATCTTACCAAATACCTACTCCCTGAAGATTAATAGGTCTTCCAAGACAATAGGAGCCTTATCCTTTTGTATAGAGATCAGGCATGGTTATAATCTGAATATTTAAGAGCCAAAGTTAGCGGAGTATTTGTTATAATTCTTCAGGAGGAACTAGACCTTAGTAGGGGTTAGAATTAGCAGCATCTTTTAGATCTTGCCCAAAGTGCGTAAGTGCATGTTCTGAGATTTTGTATGATATACCAGCCATCCCTGAAATGATGCCCTCAGTGCAGCTAAGAAATAAAGAAGGTTAGGTATGCCTTCTAAAGAAAAGAGACTAGGCACCAGGTGAATTTTGGGCTAGAGTTCATGCTATCCAGACCTTAATATGCCTGCTGATTATGAGCATATTGATAAAAGTCTAATCACTTAAGATCAATCAGGATTGCACACTCTGCCCAGGGATGATTTGGTGGTATGGTCAAGTCATGAAATTCAAATTTGTTTAATTTGCAAAATAAAATGAAAGATATTTAAATTGTTAAAGCAAGTCAAAACAATTTGCCTAATGGTTCCCCAAACAGTCACTGTCCTTTTTAATCTAAGTTGACACTGCTGACAATGATGTTTTCTACATCAGACTTCTCTGTCTCAGTAGGCAATACACAGAATCATTCACGTGAAGTGGCCTAAACAAACCTACCTGACTTTTCATCTATTACGAGCCCCATGCAAAGCATTATGGGTGTTAGAGAGCAATGGGTCAAAAAGGGTGTAGAGAAAGTCATAGCTGTGATTTCTTTTTCGTGCAGGATACCAAAGGCATCAGGATCGATGGGAAGAGGCTACGATATGATCTGAAATGACAAGGAAGTGAAAAGAAACACAGAAGGTTAGTGCCAAAAAATTTTTTTAAATTAAAAAACATTTTTTAATGGGGTACAAATCCTGTTAACACTAGTTACTAGCTGGGTGATCCGGGACTTCACCTTTCTGTGCCTTGGTTTCTTCATCTGTAAAACAGAGATGATAATAGCATCTAACTCACAGGGTTGTTATGAAGAATCAATGAATTTGATTCGTGTGAAATGCTTAGAATAGTGGTTCTCAAACTTTCTCACACATCCAATAATCTGGAGGGGCTCACTAAAACAGACTGCTGAGGCCCACTCCCAGGCGTTCTGGTTCAGCAAGTCTGAGGTGGATCTCTAGAATGTGCATTTCTAACAAGTTACCAGATGATGCTAATGCTACTGGGGGACCACACTTTGCGAATCGTTGGGCTCCTATGATGTTTAGCATTTGCTAAGTTAGGAATTACTATTTCGTAATGTAAAACAAGTACAATTTATTAAGCATTTACTATATGCCAGGCACTGTTCAGATTATTCAATGTGTATTGTCTCACTTAAGCATCCCAATAATTCTCTAAAGAAGGTACTGTGACAGGTACCTAATCACAGATTAACACTCAAAGGGCTTGGAGAAATTGGCCAAAGCCCCGTAGCTTGTAAGTGGCAGACATGCAAATTAAATGTCTGTCTGACTCCAGAGATTATGCAGGTGACTGCTCAAATCTGCCACTGCCTTCTGTCTCTGTAATGCCTTGACCCTCCCCACAAGTATCTTTGTGCTGTTCTCTTTGGCACCCAGGAATTCCTCTTTTTGGCAGGCTGTACTAGACCTTTGAAATTTTTATTTATTTTTTCTTCCCTATTACCTCCACCCTTATGTTCTCCACTTGCTAACCAAATGGAAGAGCACGTGTCCAGTGTATTGCCACCTATATCTGGAATGATCCTCTCCCCTCTCTAACACAGGTTTCTGTTTTCTATGTTTTCATTAATACCTAGCTCACATACCATCTTTAGAAGCCCTTCCCTGCCCACCTTCCTCTCTCTCTCCCTTTCTCTCTCTCTCTCTCAACCCATGAAAGTTCATCGCACTTTTCTTCTGAGAATGTAATATAGTGGCTAAGGGCACAGAACTGAATTTGAATTCTAAACCTGTCTCTGCTACTTACTAGATATATGACCTTGAACAAGTTACTTAACTTTTCTGGGTCTCAGTCTCTTCATCTGTAAAATAGTGATGATAATAATAGTGCCTACCTCAGGACTGCTGTGAGGAGTGAATGGGTTTATCCATGTAAAATACTTAACATACTGTCAAGGTATATACTGTAAGAACAAGAGAGTACTCCAAACCTTAGCTATTTCTTTCATACTATTTTTATAATATCATGAAAGTATAATAGCATGAATGTCTATGCCTAAAGTATACACCCAAAGCATCATCCTATTATTACACAGTATTGCAATCATCTGGTCCCCTACCTATGTCTGAGGAGCACTTTGCCTCCACAGTCTCTATATTAGAGGTTCTCGAAGTGTGGTCCCTGCTCATAACTTACTACCTGAGTTCATGATGTAGGTCATAGGCCTGTGTTCATGGCACACTGGGACCCCGTTGCTTTGACTTTAGACCATATACCTCTATCAGCTCTCTCAGCACAGTGTGATTCTCAAGGTACCCTGTAAATAGTAAGTATTTTTTACATTTTTTAAAAATGAACTACATTAGTGATTTTCAAGGTGTGGTCTTTGGAACACCAGCATCAGCGTCACATGGGAACTTGTTAGATTTGAAACTGTATTAATAGAAAAAAAAATTTTTTTTTAAATGGCAAAGTATCTGAAGAGGTATTTCTCAAAAGAAGCCATACAAATGCCCGACAGGTATATGAAAAAATGTTCAACATCACTAATCATCAGAGAAATGAAAAGTTTTTTCAGCTTTTATTTTAGATTTAGAGGATACATATACAGGTTTGTTACCTAGGTGTATTGTGTGATGCTAAGATTTGAATGATCCTGTCACCCATGTACTGAACATAGTACCCAGTTGTTTTCCAGTCCTTGTCCTCCTCCCTCCCTCCCACCTCTGGTAGTCCCCAGTGTCTATTGTTCCCATCTTTATGTCCATCAATGTCCAATGTTTAGCTCCCACTTATACCACTTATAAGTGAGAACGTGCAGTATTTGGTTTTCTGTCCCTGCATTCATTTGCTTAGAATAATGACCTGCAGTTGTATCCGTATTGTTGCAAAGAACATGACTTTATTCTTTTTTTATAGCTGTGTAGTATTCCATGGTGTATATGTACCACATTTTCTTTCTCCAGTCCACCACTGATGGACACCCAGGTTGATTCCATGTCTTTGCTATTGTGAATAGTGCTACAATGAATATATGAGTACATGTGTCCTTTTGATAGAACTATGCATTTTTCTTTGGGTATATACCCAGTAATGGGGTTGCTGGGTTGACTGATAGATCTGTTTTAAGTTCTTTGAGAAATCTCCAAACTGCTTTCCACAGGGGCTGAACTAATTTACATTCCTACCAGCAATGTATAAGCATTCCCTTTTCTCTGCAACCTCACCAGCATCTGTTGTTTTTTAACTTTTTAATGACAGCCATGCTGACTGGTGTGAAATGGTATCTCATTATGGTTTTGATTTGAATTTCTCTGAAAAGCAGTAATGTGGAGCATTTCTTCATATGTTTGCTGGCTGCTTGTATGTCTTCTCTTGAGAAGTATCTGTTCATGTCCTTTGCTCATTTTTTAATAGGGTTATTTGTTTTTTGCTTTTTGAATTGTTTAAGTTCCTTATAGATTCTAGATATGAGACCCTCATCAGATGCGTAGTTTACAAATATTTTTCTCCTATTCTGTAGGTTGTCTGTTTACTCTGTTGATAGTTTCTTTTGCTATGTAGAAGATCTTTAGTTTAATTACGTACCACTTGTCAGTTTTTGGTTTTGTTGCAATTACTTTTGAGGACTTAGTCATAAATTCTTTCCCAAGTTCAGAATGCTGTTTCCTAGGTGTTTGTCTAGGATTCTTATAGTTTGAGATCTTACATTTAAATCTTTAATACATCTTGAGATAATTTTTGTATATGGTGTAAAGTAGGGGTTCAGTTTTATTCTGCATATGGCTAACCAGATATCCCAGCATCATTTATTGAATAGGAAGCCCTTTCCCCATTCCTTTTCTCTTTTTTCAACTTTGTGAAACAGCAGATGACTATAGGTATGTGGCTTTATTTCTGGGTTCTCTATTCTGCTCCATTGGTCTATGTGTCTGTTTTTGTACCAGTGCCATGTTCTTTTGGTTACTGTAGCCTTATAGTATAGTTTAAAGTTAGGTAATGTGGTGCCACCAGCTTTATTCTTTTTATTTAGGATTGCTTTGGCTATTTGGGCCCTTTTTTTGGTTGCATGTGAAATTTAAAATTTTTTTTGTTTTTTGTTTGTTTGTTTGTTTGCTGGGCACAGTGGCTCATGCCTGTAATCCCAGCACTTTGGGAGGCCAAGGCAGTCAGTACACCTGAGGTCAGGAGTTCAAGACCAGCCTGGCCAATATGGTGAAACCCCGTCTCTACTAAAAAAATGCAAAAAATTAGCCAGGCATGGTGGCAGATGCCTGTAATCCCAGCTATTTGGGAGACTGAGGTGGGAGAATCACTTGAAGATGGGAGGCAGAGGTTGCAGTGAGCCGTGAGCTGAGATCATGCCTCTGCACTTCAGCCTGGACCTGCCAAGGCTGTCTCAAAAAAAAAAAAAAAAAAAAGTTTTTTCTACTTCTGTTTAAAATGACAGTAGTTTGCATGAGCGTGGAATGTTTTTCCATTTGTTTGTGTCATCTATGATTTCTTTCAGCAGTGTTTTGTAGTTCCCCTTATAAAGATCTTTCACCTCTTTGGTTAGATGTATTTCTAGGTATTTTATTTTGTGTGTGTGTATGGCTATTATAAATGAGATTGCATTCTTGGTCTGGCTCTCAGCTTGAACCCTACTGGTGTATAGAAATACTACTGATTTTTTTACATTAACTTTGTATCTTAAACTTTACTGAAGTAATTTATCAGTTCCAGGAGCCTTTTGGCAGAGTCTTTGGGGTTTTCCAGGGATAGGATCATATCATCTGTGAAGAGAGATAGCTTGACTTCTTCTTTTCCTACTTGGATGCCTTTTATTTCTTAGAGAAATGAAAATTAAAACCACAATGTGATATCATCTCACCTGCTCTGTTAAATGACTTTTATCAAAATGATGAAAGATAAGTGCTGGAAAGGATATGAAGCAAAGGAAACACTTCTACACTGTTGATGGAAATGAAAATTAGTACAGCCATTATGGAGAACAATATGAAGATTCTGCAAAAAGCCAAAAATAGTCCAGGCACAGTGGCTCACGCCTGTAATCCCAACACTTTGAGAGACCTAGGCAGGCAGATCACGAGGCCAGGAGATTGAGACCATCCTGGCCAACATGGTGAAACCCCGTCTCTGCTAAAATACAAAAAGTTCGCTGGGCATGGTGGTGCATGCCTGTAATCCCAGCTACTTGGGAGGCTGAGGCAGCGGAGTTACTTGAACCCAGGAGGCGGAAGTTGTAATGAGCCGAGATCACACCACTGACAGAGCAAGACTCCGTCTCAAAAAAAAAACTAAAACTAAAAATAGAACTACTATATATGATCCAACAATCCCCCTACTGGGTATAAATCCAAAGGAAATGAAATCAGTATGTTGAAGAGATATCTGCACTCTCATGTTTATTGCAGCACTATTCACAATAGTAAAAGTATGAAATCAACCTGTGTTCATCAATAGATGGATAACGAAAATGTGGTATAGATTCAAAGTGGAGCACTACTCAACCTTAAGAAAAAGAAAGCCCTGTCATTTGCAACAACATGGATGAACTTGGAGGACATTGTGTTAAGTGAAATAAGTCAAGCACAGAAAGACAAGTACTGCATGATCTCACCTATACGTAGAATCTAAAAAAGTTGAATTCATAGAAGTAGACAGTAAAGTGGTGGTTACTAGAGCTAAGAGTCGAAGGCTGGCGAGATGTTTGTCAAAGGATACAAAATTTCAGTTAGATTGGAGAAATACTTCAAGAGATCCTTTATACAATGCGGTGATGATAATAACAATGTATAGTATACTTGAAAACTGATCAGAGAGAAGATTTTAAGTGATAAGTACTGTATGTGAAGCGATGCATATGTTAATTAGCTAAATTTAGCCATTCCACAATGTTAATATATTTCAAAACATGTTGTGCATGATAAGTATAAACAATTTTTAGCTGTGGATTAAACTAAATAAATAAATGATGTTAAAAAAAAAAAAAAAAGAAGCTCTCGGGGAGGGGCCCAGGAATCTGAGTTTTTACAAGACCTAGGTTTGAGTAAGAGAACCACTGCTCTACCACATCTGGTTTAATAAACGCCTCAGTTCCTAAGGGCCTACTTCCTATTAGCTTTCCTTTTTTTCACAAAGCATACAGTTTTTGAAATTTTACTAAGGTCATATTTTGGTAACATCACCGTGAACAAGAGATTGCTGGACTCAGAATTCATATCAAGGTTAGGATGAGAAGAAAATGTGGTTCTCAATATCGTACCTAATATTATTAAATTCACTGACTGTTGAGCAAGCTGAAATTTTCTAAGACTATGCCATTCCTATGAGGAAAATATCATTTTTAACCATCCTTACCACAATTAATAAAGCATCAAAAGACTAAAAGAAAACAAGTCTCTCCCGACAACAACAAAAAACAGCCTTCTTTATGCTAAGCTAAGACAATTTCCCATTGATTGCAAGATATCTCTTAATCACATATTTAACTCCTCTATTGAATTGTACTGCCTATTTATGCACACGCACAATTACTGGCAACTGTAGAGAATTTTAACTCCTTGAGAGAGTTGCAGAGGCAAATCATCAGTGGAAAAACAAAGTGGCAACTTTACCAAAATACCCTGGACTTCATTTCCACACTGAAATGCGTTCAGTGCTCTCTATAATTCCTCAAAGCCATTAAAATATGCTTTGCACACAATCTAAGCAACAGTATGGGCTGGTGAGGCTATAAAACTTCTTTTTGGAGGGGACTTCAGAGAATATTAAATAGGGAGTTACGGTACCTGGATTCTAGTGAAGGCCCTTCTGTGTTCCGGCTACGTGACCTTGAGCAAATCACTCTCCTCTTTGCTGCATTTCTCTATCTATAAAATAAAAGGATTTGGATTAGATGATATTTAAAACTCGTGGCTTCTCTAAAGTTTCTAGGGGAACCCAAAGGTCAAAATTTAGAGCTAAAGTGATAGTAAAACTTGAGAGTACCTTCTTGTAAATGGAGTGACTCTAAGCAGGTCTTCGCTAAAGGCTGGGTGGCAACCACTGGAGATCAGTGTAGATGTTATGACTGATGATACAGGTGGATCTTTCCTGAGTTTAGCCTACTTCCTGAGGGCAGGCTGGATAAACAGTGGGCCCAAGGCCTGTAAGATTCAAGGGCCAAGGCCTCTCTGTTCATGTACCATCTAGGAACATTTCAGTAAATTCTGATTATCTCTAGATATCTAACATTCTTGGACATTTCTTTCCAATGACACCAGTTGCATAATCTGAGATCCTGAAAATAACATGACCACCTGGGAGCCATCTGGAGCTTCCCATTCCTAAGAAGGCTCTAGGTTTGGCACACCGACTGTCTCCTCACTGTTCATCAGGCTATTCTACCTTAGAACCTGTCTCCATCTCAAAGACCTATGCAGCTTAGGGATTCATCAGTGTCACCTCTGCCACTGAAGCAGGTGCCAGAATGATGAGCTCTTTTTTTTCATACTCCTTGGTGAACTGTAAAACATTCTCTAGGGTTTTTTAGGTATCTAAAAGAGATGTGGGCTGGCCTCAGTACCTCATGACTGAAATCCCAGCACTTTGGAAGGCCAAGGCAGGAGGATTGCTTGAGGCCAAGACCAGCCTAGGCCACAAAGCAAGACCCTGTGTCTACAAAAAATTAGAAAATTAGCTAGGCATGGTGGCACACAGCCTATAGCCCCAGCTACTCAGATAGTTGATGCAGGAGGATCGCTGGAGGCCAGGAGTTCAAGGTTGCAGTGAGTTAATGTAGGATCTTGCCACTGCACTCCATCCTGGGCAACAGAGCAAGATGCTGTACCAAAAATAAATAAATAAAGAGAACCAGAAAAGATCTTTGAATCCCAAAATCTTATAGATCATTAAGTACTGAAAGTAAAGCTTTATGCAGTAAAGGCATTAATTTATTCATCTTACTTATAACATCCATTCTTTTTTTTTCCCATTTATTTTATTGCATTTTAGGTTTTGGGGTACATGTGAAGAACATGCAAAATTGTTGCATAGGAACACACGTGGCAGTGTGATTTGCTGCCTTCCTCCCCATCACCTACATCTGGCATTTCTCCCCTTGCTATCTCTCCCCAGCTTCCCACCCCCCACCCTCCCTCCCCTATTTCCCCCCAACTGACCCCAGTGTGTAGTGCTCCCCTCCCTGTGTCCATGTGTTCTCATTGTTCAACACCCGCCTATGAGTGAGAACATGCGGTGTTTGATCTTCTGCTCTTCTGTCAGTTTGCTGAGAATGATGGTTTCCAGGTTCATCCATGTCCCTACAAATGACCCAAACTCATTATTTTTGATGGCTGCATAATATTCCATGGTGTATATGTGTCACATTTTCCCTGTCCAGTCTATCATCGATGGGCATTTGGGTTGGCTCCAGGTCTTTGCTATTGTAAACAGTGCTGCAATGAACATTCGTGTGCACGTGTCCTTATAGTACAATGATTTCTACTCCTTTGGATATATACCGAGTAATGGGATTGCTGGGTCAAATGGAATTTCTATTTCTAGGTCCTTGAGGAATCGCCACACTGTCTTCCACAATGGTTGAACTAATTTACACTGCCACCAACAGTGTAAAAGTGTTCCTATTTCTCCACATCCTCTCCAGCATCTGTTGTCTCCAGATTTTTTAATGATCGCCATACTAACTGGCGTGAGATGGTATCTCAATGTAGTTTTGATTTGCATTTCTCTGATGACCAGTGATGATGAGCATTTTTTCATATGTTTGTTGGCCTCACGTATGTCTTCTTTTGTAAAGTGTCTGTTCATATCCTTTGCCCACTTTTGAATGGGCTTGTTAGCTTTTTTCTTGTAAATCTGTTTTAGTTCTTTGTAAATTCTAGATATCAGCCCTTTGTCAGATGGGTAAACTGCAAAAATTTTTTCCCAATCTGTTGGTTGCCGATTCACTCTAATGACTGTTTCTTTTGCTGTGCAGAAGCTGTGGAGTTTGATTAGATCCCATTTGTCTATTTTGGCTTTTGTTGTCAATGCTTTTGGTGTTTTGGTCATGAAGTCCTTGCCTACACCTACGTCCTGAATGGTTTTGCCTAGATTTTCTTCTAGGGTTTTTATGGTGTTAGGTCTTATGTTTAAGTCTTTAATCCATCTGGAGTTAATTTTAGTGTAAGGTGTCAGGAAGGGGTCCAGTTTCTGCTTTCTGCACATGGCTAGCCAGCTTTCCCAACACCATTTATTGAACAGGGAATCCTTTCCCCATTGCTTGTTTTTGTCTGGTTTGTCAAAGATCAGATGGTTGTAGATATGTTGTGTTGCCTCCGAGACCTCTGTTCTGTTCCATTGGTCTATATCTCTGTTTTGGTACCAGTACCATGCTGTTTTGATTATTGTACCCTTAGAATAGTTTGAAGTCCGGTAGTGTGATGCCTCCCGCTTTGTTCTTTTTGCTTAGAATTGACTTGGCTATGCGGGCTCTCTTTTGGTTCCATATGAAGTTTAAGGTGGTTTTTTCCAGTTCTGCGAAGAAGGTCATTGGTAGCTTGATGGGGATAGCATTGAATCTGTAAATTACTTTGGGCAGTATGTCCATTTTCGCGATATTGATTATTCCTAACCATGAACATGGAATGTTTCTCCATCTGTTTGTGTCCTCTCTTATTTCGTTGAGCAGTGGCTTGTAGTTCTCCTTGAAGAGGTCCTTTACATTCCTTGTTAGTTGTATTCCTAGGTATTTTATTCTCTTTGTGGCAATTGTGAATGGAAGTTTGTTCTTGATTTGGCTCTCTTTAAGTCTGTTATTGGTGTATAGGAATGCATGTGATTTTTGCACATTGATTTTGTATCCTGAGACTTTGCTGAACTTGCTTATCAGTTTCAGGAGGTTTGGGGCTGAGACGATGGGGTCTTCTAGATATACAATCATGTCGTCTGCAAATAGAGACAATTTGACTTCCTCCTTTCCTATTTGAATGCCCTTTATTTCTTTTTCTTGCCTGATTGCTCTGGCTAGAACTTCTAATACTATATTGAATAGTAATGGTGAGAGAGGGCATCCTTGTCTGGTGCCACATTTCAAGGGGAATGCTTCCAGTTTTTGCCCATTCAGTATGATATTGGCTGTTGGTTTGTCATAAATAGCTTTTATTATTTTGAGATATGTTCCATCGATACCTAGCTTATTGAGGGTTTTTAGCATAAAGGGCTGTTGAATTTTGTCAAAGGCCTTCTCTGCATCAATTGAGATAATCATGTGGTTTTTGTCTTTGCTTCTGTTTATGTGGTGAATTACGTTTATAGACTTGCTTATGTTGAACCAGCCTTGCATCCCCGGGATGAAGCCTACTTGATCATGGTGGATAAGCTTTTCGATGTGCTGTTGCAATCGGCTTGTCAGTATTTTATTGAAGATTTTTGCATCTATGTTCATCATGGATATTGGCCTGAAGTTTTCTTTTCTTGTTGAGTCTCTGCCGGGTTTTGGAATCAGGATGATATTGGTCTCATAAAATGATTTGGGAAGAATTTCCTCTTTTTGTATTGTTTGGAATAGTTTCAGAAGGAATGGTACCAGCTCCTCTTTGTATGTCTGGTAGAATTCGGCTGTGAACCCATCTGGACCTGGGCTTTTTTTGGGTGGTAAGCTCTTAATTGCTGCCTCAACTTCAGACCTTGTTATGGGTCTGTTCAGGGTTTTGGCTTCTTCCTGGTTTAGGCTTGGCAGGAGGTAAGTGTCCAGGAATTTATCCATTTCTTCCAGGTTTACTAGTTTATGTGCATAGAGTTGTTTGTAATAATCTCTGATGATGGTTTGAATTTCTGTGTAATCTGTGGTGATATCCCCTTGATAGTTTTTTATTGCATCAATTTGGTTATTCTCTCTTTTCTTTTTTATTAATCTGGCTAGTGGTCTGTCTATTTTGTTGATCTTTTAAAAAAACCAGCTCCTGGATTTATTGATTTTTTGAAGGGTTTTTTGCGACTCTATCTCCTTCAGTTCTGCTCTGATCTTAGCTATTTCTTGTCTTCTGCTAGGTTTTGAGTTTTTTTGATCTTGCTCCTCTAGCTCTTTCAGTTTTGACGATAGGGTGTCAATTTTTGATCTCTCCTTGCTTATCATGTGGGCACTTATTGCTATATATTTTCCTCTAGAGACTGCTTTAAATGTGTCCCAGAGATTCTGGTATGTTGTGTCTTCATTCTCGTTGGTTTCGAAGAACATCTTTATTTCTGCCTTCATTTCATTGTTTATCCAGTCAACATTCAAGAGCAAGTTGTTCAGTTTCCATGAAGCTGTGCGGTTCTGGGTTAGTTTTTGAATTCTGAGTTCTAACTTGATTGCACTGTGGTCTGAGAGACTGTTTGTTATGATTTCCGTTCTTTTGCATTTGCTGAGGAGTGATTTACTCCCAATTATGTGTTCAATTTTAGAGTAGGTGTGATGTGGTACTGAGAAGAACGTATATTCTGTGGATTTGGGGTGGAGAGTTCTGTAAATGTCTATTAGGTTTACTTGGTCCAGGTCTGAGTTCAAGTCCTGGATATCCTTGTTAATTTTCTGTCTGGTTGATCTGTCTAATGTTGACAATGGGGTGTTAAAGTCTCCCACTATTATTGTGTGGGAGTCTAAGTCTCTTTGTAAGTCATTAAGAACTTGCCTTATGTATCTGGGTGCTCCTGTATTGGGTGCATATATATTTAGGATCGTTAGCTCTTCTTGTTGCATTGATCCTTTTACCATTATGTAATGTCCCTCTTTGTCTCTTATGATCTTTGTTGCTTTAAAGTCTAATTTATCAGAGATGAGAATTACAACTCCTGCTTTTTTTTGCTCTCCATTTGCTTGGTAAATCTTCCTCCATCCCTTTATTTTGAGCCTTTGTGGATCCTTGCATGTGAGATGGGTTTCCTGGATACAGCACACCGATGGGTTTTGTCTTTTCATCCAATTTGCCAGTCTGTGTCTTTTGATTGGGGCATTTAGTCCATTTACATTTAGGGTTAATATTGTTATGTGTGAATTTGATACTGCCATTTTGGTGCTAGCTAGGTGTTTTGTCCTTTAGTTGAGCTGGTACTTGTTGTTCCTTTATATGTGTAGAGCCTCTTTCAGGAGCTCTTGTAGAGCTGGCCTGGTGGTGACGAAATCTCTGAGTACTTGCATGTTCCCAAGGGATTTTATTTTTCCTTCACTTATGAAGCTTAGTTTGGCTGGATAGGAGATTCTGGGTTGAAAGTTCTTTTCTTTAAGGATGTTGAATATTGGCCCCCACTCTCTTCTGGCTTGTAGGGTTTCTGCTGAGAGATTTGCTGTGAGTCTGATGGGCTTCCCTTTATGGGTAACCCGACCTTCCTCTCTGGCTGCCCTTAGTATTTTCTCCTTCATTTCGACCCTGGTGAATCTGACGATTATGTGCCTTGGGGTTGCTCTTCTTGACGAATATCTTTGTGGTGTTCTCTGTATTTCCTGGACTTGAATGTTTGCCTGCCTTGCTAGGTTGGGGAAGTTTTCCTGGATAATATCCTGAAGAGTATTTTCCAGCTTGGATTCATTCTCTTCGTCGCATTTGGGTACGCCTATCAAACATAGATTAGGTCTTTTCACATAGTCCCACATTTCTTGGAGACTTTGTTCATTCCTTTTTACCCTTTTTTCTGCAGTCTTGCCTTCCCGTTTTATTTCATTGAGTTGATCTTCGACCTCTGATATCCTTTCTTCTGCTTGGTCAATTCGGCTGTTGATACTTGTGCATGCTTCGCGAAGTTCTCGTGTTGCGTTTTTCAGCTCCATCAATTCACTTATATTCCTTTCTATTTTGTCCATTCTCGTTAGCATTTCGTCAAATCTTTTTTCAAGGTTCTTAGTTTCTTTGCATTTGGTTAGAACATGTTCTTTAGTTCACAGAAGTTTCTTACTACCCACCTTCTGAAGTCTGATTCTGTCATTTCATCACACTGGTTCTCCATCCAACCTTGTTCCCTTGCTGGTGAGGAGTTGTGATCCCTTTTAGGAGGAGAGGTGTTCTGGTTTCGGGTGTTTTCATCCTTTTTGTGCTGGTTTCTTCCCATCTTTAAGGATTTATCCACCTGTCGACTTTGTAGTTGCTGGCTTTCAGATTGGGTCTCACATCTTTCAGGTTGACGTTCTGTTTGTTGATGATGAGGTTATTTCTGTTTCTTGGTTTTCCTTCTGACAGTCTGGCCCCTCTGCTGTAGGTCTGCTGAGGTTCACTCCAGGCCCTGCTTGCCTGGGGTTCACCTGCAGCAGCTGCTGAACAGCAAGGGTTGTTACCAGTTTTCTTCTTCTGCTGTCTTTGTCCCAGACGGATACCCGCCTAGTGTCAATCTGATCTCTCTTTTATGAGGTGTCTTTTTGGATATATAGGGGTCAGGGAGCTGCTTGAGGAGACGGTCTCTTCTTTATAGGATCTCAAATGGTGAGCTGTGAGCTCTGTTGTTGTTCATTCAGAGCTGTCGGGCAGGTACTTTTAGGTATGCTGCAGCAAAACTCATAAACTGCTTTTTGTTCCCAGGTGCTCTGTCCCAGGGATTTAGGGCTTTCTTTATGAGTTTCCGTTATGCTGCCGCCTTCTTTTTTTTTTTTTTCCTTCAGACCTGCCCAGCCCAGCAAGGAGGCAGCCTAGTCACTGTCGGCCTATAGCAGCTTTGCTGAGCTGCTGTGGGCTCCGCCCCGCTGACGAGTGAACTTCCCTGCAGTCCTGTTTATATGGGTGTAGTTAGAACTGCTTTGGCGATGGTGGCCCACCTCTGTTGAGGCGGAGTCTCTTTGCTGTGGCGGGTTGCCTTGGCAACGGCGGGCTGCCTCAGCAATGGCGGGTTGCCTTGGCAACGGCGGGCTGCCTTGGTAATGGCGGACGCCCCTCCCCCACAGAGCTGGACCGTCCCGGGTTCAGCTGCGCTGGCTGTGAAACTCTCAATCCAGAGTTTCTTGTTGCTGTTCTTTTGTGGGGGTGGGGCCAGCAGAGCCTGATCACCCGGCTCCCTGCCTCAGCTCCTTTTTTAAGTTGGTGTTCCAGTCGCCTGTTGAAGTGGCGCCGGGGTCTGTTTGTTTTCCCCTGCGGCCACTCACTGCGCTGGCTTAAACAGCGGCACTGAGGTTTGTGGCGCTTTTTTTTTTTTGCCCTGGTTCTCTGCTCAGTCCCCTTTTTGAACCGGCGTATGGGCGACTTCCCGTGGCTCCAATCGCCAGCCAAAAGGGCACCCGGACCAGTGTATTTTGTACGGAGAACCGCGGCTCCGGGGCGCCGACAAAGCAGCCGCGCGGGGCAAAGCAGCGGCGCTGGCCGGCACAGCCGTGCTGGCCGAAACAGCCGCGCTGGCGACCGTGGAGCACCTCCGCCCAGGAATTTCCTAGTCTGTGGGCAATAAAAACGCGGCGTCCACTCACCCTCTGCGCTTTCACTGGGAGCTGCAATCCTGAGCTGTTCCTAAACGGCCATCTTGGATCCGACCTCAACATCCATTCTTAATAAGTTTTTCCGAAGCAATGACCAAAGTAAGGGAGAGCTTCTGATTCACCCCAAGTAAGGAAGTAATGATACATTAACCCATAACCCATAAAACTCAACACTTAAAAGCACAATACTGATATTGCTGATAAAACTATCCTAGAGATACGTCAAAATTATAATTTGTTGCCCATGGCAACATTAATTGGCTCATCTATAATATTTTCTATTGCTACCTAAACTTACAAATATTTGTTCTGGTACACAGTTCTAAGTTTGATACTTTCTGATTTTGCATGCCTGATTTTGGATCACTACCCTTGTTTTACTGTTGGTTTTCATATTTAAATTCCAAGGATTTTTTTTTAAGCTAGTAAATACTAAAACAGCTTCAAGATGAACATAAGCATCTGAGTGCCCCAGGATCTGGCAGTTAGACAAACAAATACAGTCTAAGCAGATGCTTTAACAGCCAGGGGAGGCCTGAGGCAGAACAGAGTACTCTGCCTACAGGAGACGCTGGCAGAGCTGAGAGACCATCATTTCCTAGCTTGTAAGCAGCCTAATCCCCCAGCGTTACGCCTTCAGCTTGGAGGGTTTTATTTCAGGCCTCAAAGTAGGTTCCATAGTTTAGCCTCACTTCTCCCATATCTCTGCCTGAAATGCCCCATTCCCCAGAGACCTGTGCCAAGAAAACCGACTGGGGAAGCACCGATTCAAAGCTGAAATGAAATCCCAAAAGTCTAAATACACTTCCATGAATTTTAAAATAAGAGTTGACATTTGTAGAGCACTTCTTATTTGCCAGGCACCCTGCCAACTACTTTACATGGATTATCTAATGTAATGCCCACAACAGTCTAGGAGGTAGTCACTCTCATATTTTCCTTCCATATTTTCAACAGGGAAACTCAGGCTGGGGGACGTCAAGTGACTGTTCAATGTCATTGAGTTAATAAGAGGCGGAATTAGAATTTGAGGTCAAATAGTCTGACACCAGAGCCCACATTCCCAATCCGTACATGACATGGCCTGTGTGTAGGGTATGGGGGATGAAGTCGTGGGGCCCCTTTTGCAGGCCCGCTAATGCTGAAGACATCCCAGCATGCACTGTAGCACTTGAGCTTTGTGCCCTCGCTGTCTGTGCATTTCACTGAAGACCAAGCTATGGTCCTGCAGTCCAATGCCCAAATGACCATGTCACTATCTCTAGTGCATGGCTGCTCCAGGAGAGGTAATGCTGCCAAGTACAACTCAGCAGACAAAAACCAATGCAGCCAAAAATTGGCCTGACAGGACACCAGGTGGCAAGAAATAAGGGAAAAACAGCCAAGGCCTGGATGATCTGAGGTGAGACTGAAGGTCCATGGGAGGCAGAGAATAAATAGCTTCGACACATTATTTGCCAAATACACCTAGGGAAAGTCTCATAAAAAAAAAAAAAAAATCCAGTCACCACACCAATGAGCAGGTGAATAAGTGGCAGCTAGCAGGTGCACAGAACCATAAAAAAAAAAAAATCCTGCTTTTCCTGCACAGTCCCATCCTTGATAGCTGTTCTTGCTGATTCAAGCTTCGCATGCCAAAATTGTTTCAGCACCTGCCCATTGAAACATAATTATCCTCCTCAGAGGAGTCCAGCGGCTCTGGGTCAGGGAGAGATCCACAGGTCACCATGCCATTCTCCCCATGCCAAAGAAGCAGTGCAAATAGAAATGCCTTCCAGAAGCTTGAGGAAACTTGACCAGGAAGGAAGAGTGGGGCAAATGCTAAAGAAAAGAATGATCCAAAGAACCCAAGGTGACAGTGGCTCCCCAAGAGGGCGCATGTGTTTTTCTCATGTTCCCTATGACATATTAAACTTTGTCCCATGAACATTAAATCCAGTTTAATCATGAGCACATTTTTGTTGTTTTTTGTTGTTGTTGTTTTCTTGTTGTACTGTAGGTTCTGGGGTACATATGCAGATCATGCAGGATTGTTGCATAGGTACCTACATGGCAGGTGGTTTGCTGCCTCCATCCCCCCATCACCCATGTCTGGTATTTCTCCCCACATTATCCCTTCCCACCCTCCCCACCCCAAACTGTCCCTTCCCTACCGCCCCCCCCAACTGACCCCAGTGTGTGATGCTCCCCTCCCTATGTCCACATGTTCTCATTGTTCAATGCCCGCCTATGAGTGAGAACATGCAGTGTTTGATTTTCTTTTCTTGTGTCAGTTTACTGAGAATGATGGTTTCCAGATTCATCCACGTCCCAACAAATGACACAAGCTCATCGTTTTTTATGGCTGCGTAGTATTCCATGGTGTAGATGTGCCACATTTTCTTTATCCAGGCTATCGTTGATGGACATTTGGGTTGCTTCCAAGTCTTTGCTATTGTAAACAGGAGCACGTATGTTAATAGGTAGTGCCATGTGCAACTGCATTTTAGTCTCCAGGTTCAACTTGCTTTGATCCCTGCAGTATTTCCACAGCAGCCTTCCACCCCACACTCCTCAGTTATATCTTGGAGAACACAGGGAATGCATCCCAATTCTGTCTCCTGGGAAATCAGGTCTTTCTGCCTCATATACTGTGCTTCATTCATTCCATTGTTGAATGCCAGTCACTGTAGCAAGGCACTACCAAGCCTATAGAGGGTGATTTGACACAGCCCCTGCCCTCAAGGAGGAGAGAAAGCCATAAAGTTTCCTGACTGAGCACGGTGGTTCACGCCTTTAATTCCAGCACTTTTGGAGGCCAAAGTGGGTGGATCTCGAGGTCAGGAGTTGGAGACCAGCCTGGCCAACATGGTAAAATCCCATCTCTACCAAAAATACAAAAATTAGCAGGGCCTGGTGGCAGGCGCCTGTAGTCCCAGCTACTAGGGAAGCTGAGGCAGGAGAATTGTTTGAACCCAGGAGGCTGAGGTTGCAGTGAGCCGAGATCTCGCCACTGCACTCCAGCCTGAGCAACAGGGTGAGACTCCATCTCAAAAAAAAAAAAAAAGAAAAAAAAAAAAGTTTCCCATAATCAAATTTTCCAGTGCCTCAGATACTACAAGTACCTACATATGAGGTCACTTAATGCCAATGGCCTATATCTCTGCTTTTTATTCCCACCTGCTAAGGTTGGAATGCCATGTTCTGTGCCAATTATGTTAGAGTGTTTAGTAAAAAGGTCATTTTAGTATTTGCTTATATCCTAACCCCTGCTCTCCATGACACTTAGAGAGGAACTAAATGGGGAGCTGAAGTGGAACTTAAATCCAAGTGGCACACAGTAGATCAGGGACACAAACCCAGGTCTATTTGAATTCAGGACCTGCATTCTTTTTTTTTTTTTTTTTTTTTTTTGAGATGGCGTTTTGCTCTTGTTGCCCAGGCTGGAGTGCAGTGGCACGATCTGAGCTCACTGCAACCTCCGCCTCCTGGATTCAAGCAATTTTCCTGCCTCAGCCTCCCGAATAGCTGGGATTACAGGCACCACAACTGGCTAATTTTCGTATTTTTAGTAGACATGGGGTTTCACCATGTTGACCAGGCTGGTCTCAAACTCCTCACCTCACGTGATTCCCAGCCTCGGCCTCTCAAACTGCTGGGATTACAGGCATGAGCCACCATGTCCGGCCGGACCTGAGCACTTTTTTTTTTTTTTTTTGATATGAAGTCTCCCTCGGTCGCCCAGGCTGGAGTGCAGTGGCACGATCTCGGCTCACTGCAACCTCCGCCTCCCAGGTTCAGGCAATTATCCTGCCTCAGCCTCCCGAGTAGCTGGGATTACAGACGTGTGCCACCACGCCCAGCTAATTTTTGTTTTGTTTTGTTTTTTGTAGAGACGAGGTTTCACCATGTTGGTCAGGCTGGTCTCGAACTCCTGACCTTGTGATCTACCTGCCTCGGCCTCCCAAAGTACTGGGATTACAGGCGTGAGCCACCACGCCTGGCCCAGATCTGAACTCTTAACCACTGACTGTTACTATCCCCACACATTTAGAGTTTTGCTTATTTGCTAATGTGAACCTTCCACTTATTTTATCGTTCCATTTACACATTATAAACTTGAGTTAGGAGTGTGGACATAGGGGATACTAAAGGAGAAGTTTAAAAAAAAAAAAAGATTAAAGTCAATGCCCTATCTGGCCAAGTTTACAATCACTCATAGATTCAGCTGTGGAAACTTAGAATTGGCTCTTTGAAAAGCACTTCCCAATTCTGAGGGTAGAGAATTCCCAGAATTTGCAAGCAGAGATACTAGATGCTAAAAAGCCAGTCTGGAAGCTACTGAGTACAAAGTACTCTACAGCCTGTTCCCCACTTTTATTTTTAGAATCTTCTGTATAATAGTGGTAGCTGAGGCTGCCTGCCATCCCTCCTTGGAATACATTCTGCCCTATTTTTCTCCCCTAAGACTGTGGTTTCAAATTCATCTAATTACTTCCCTGTGCAGTGTTAAATCAAGGTGGCTTCAAAATGAAGATGACCCAGTGAGTTTAATTATTCTCTATGTGCCCCGTTGTGGCAAAAGTGTGTTTACTACACAAATAACCATTCTAGAGGACGGCAAGTGTTTTTGTTTGTTTTTCTTCGTTTTTTGTTTTTTTTTTTATAAAGCCTGACTGTAAGATTTATTTGGGTTTTAAACATTGAGTCACCATCTTTTCTAAGTAGTGGTACACTATTGCAAAATTGTTCACACTAGCACACACACGATCTTTTTTCCCCATTTTTTAAAATAAAGAAATGGAGGAAAATTGAATCAGCTACCACCCTTATCATTCTAGCTCACCCTAATGACTCTTGTTTTTCCATAGAAATTATTGATTTGTTGGTAAACATTGATGCTACTTATTGTGGCTAAGTTAAACACAGCAATACATGGGTTAACATGAGAGCAAGACAAATTAAAGTATAGGGAAAAGCTAGTTGGCCTTTTATCTTTGGCCCTTGTCTATTTGAAAAATCAAATTTTTATTTCTCTTTGAGTCCTTCTGCTCAATTTCTCATCCTTTTATTTTTCTGCTAAAGCAGAATACAGTAAATCTTCAAAAAGAAGATTCCGCAATTCTCTCTAAAACAAAATGACCAACTCTTAATTTTTAGGTATTATTTCTACCCAACATCAGAAATGAATCTACAGCTGGAAACTTTTTTTTTTTGAAATGGAGATTTGCTCTTGTTGCCCAGGCTGGAGTGCAATGGCGCTATCTCAGCTCACCACAACATCCGCCTCCCAGGTTCAAGTGATTCTCCTGCCTCAGCCTCCCGAGTAGCGGGAGTTACAGGCATGCACCATGATGCCTGGCTAATTTTGTATTTTTAGTAGAGATGGGGTTTCTTCACTTTGGTCTGGCTGGTCTCGAACACCTGACCTCAGGTGATCTGCCCTCCTCGACCTCCCAAAGTGCTAGAATTACAGGCATGAGCCACCACACCCAGCCAACTTTTTTTTCTCCTTTCTGTTTTCTCTTAAAAATACATAGACTTTTCTAGAAGGGCTTTGTATATCCACATCACAAGGAAGTGGACCCAGTTGCTCTGAGACTGCTTTGATTCATGAAGTAGCATCAAGACATTAGGACCCCACATTAGTTGGTCAACCCACTCAGCACCACACTAGAAAGAGCGTGGTGAAGGACTGCTGGTCTCCAGAAGGAGAGGCGTCATCATTAAAGAGGAATTTTCTCGTTTAATTTTTCATCTTTTCAGTCTTTCATACTTGAGAAAATCTGTGATCTACTCATAGCAAAATGAGGCATAGCAAGGGAATTATGTTCAATTGAATCCATTTAAGGTAATTGGGCTGACTGAGATCAAAAAGAAGACTGGAGTTAAGAAGGCAAGGCAAGGCGGAAGAAAAGGGTCCCCTAGTTGACAGTAGTCAGGAGCGTCAATGGTCAATGTGCTTGTATATAGGAGTCTTGTGCTGTAGCTATGTGTTCAAATAAATTATTTTGTAGTGAAATAAAAAAAAGAAAGCAGTATTCAGTAGGCTATATTCATTCATGCTGCACTCTCTGCTCCACATATTGCAAAACCTGACTCCCCTTGCCATTTCACAACTCATTCACTAAGATCACAGAATCCCCCAGCCCTGACAAAGGTAGCAAAAGATACTATGAGACTGGGGGTTTCTATGTGGATTAAGAGTTCTCACAAGATCATTATTGCATGGAGCGGCATTGTCCTACTAATTAAGAGACCTGCATTCTAGACCAAGATTTGTTCATGTCGGCCTGGCACAGTGGCTCACACCTGTAATTCCAGCATTTTGGGAGGTCGAGGCGGGTGGATCACCTGAGGTCAGGAGTTCGAGACCAGCCTGGCCAACATGACAAAACCCTATCTCTACTAAAAATACAAAAATTAGCCAGGTGTGGTGGCACGCACTATAATCCCAGCTACTTGGGAGGCTGAGGCAGGAGAATCGCTTAAACCCAGAGGTGGAGGTTGCAGTGAGCCGAGATTGTGCCGCTGCACTCCAGCCTGGGTGACAGAGCGAGACTCTGTCTCAAAAAAAAAAGTTTTGTTCATCTCTAACATGGTAACTTCTGAGCCTCAGCTTCCTCATCCTTAAAATGAGAAAGCTGGATAAAAGATGATCTCTGCAGTAGCTTTTTTGCTCTAGTGTTCATTTCTCTTTTCTTTCTTTGTTTCAAAACAAAACCACTGAGTCCAGGGGAATGTTTAGTTAGTACCTCTGCCAAAAGGCATCTGGGCTATACGAGGCAGTGGGGCTCTGCACACTTGACCTGTGCAGAAGCATTTCAGATCCACTTTTTTTCCCTAGGTGACAAACCCCATCCTAGCCAAAACTCTGCAAATATATCTATGCCCCCGGGCCCGTGACCATAAGCCATGTAAGGTCATTCTTTCAATCTGCTTTGTGACTTCTACTTTTTTGTTTGTTTTTAGCTTTACATATCCTAGGAAATGACGGTAGTCACACTTTCCTTTTCCATATGCCTTCAATTCAACAAGTTTTAATTAAATACCTGCCATGTTCCCACTACTGGATTGGAAGTCACGGTGGATTAAAGATAAATATATGTGTATGTAATCATATATACATATATATGAGAAGATTCCCCAATTATCTGTAAAATAACGTGGCCATCTCTTAATTTTCAGGTATTATTTCTACTCAACATGCAGAAATGAATCCACAGATGGAAACTTTTAAAAATCTTTTTAAAATCTTTATTTAATCTTTAATATATATGAGACTTTATATACATATAATATATACAGTATATGAGAAATTTTATCTATAAATATATATTATACATTAGAGATTTTATATATGTAAATATATATAATATATATTAGAGATTTCACATTTATAAATATATGTATATATAAAACGTCAAGAAATATAAACACAGACTCCTTGGGAAGAGATGAGATTCACACAGGAAATAATTGTACATTTACCAACATTTGTAGGTGAGCTATATCCAAGACAATTAAATGACATGTTATGTAATGGAGGCTATATACAGCATACGCAATCAACAAGGAAAGAGAGGGTTGCAATGACTTAAGGAAGTCTTTATAAAGGAAATAAGATTATAATTGGCTCTTGAATGATGAATAAGATCCAAATAGATAAAGTGGGTAGAGCCTTACAAGATAGGGTTGCAACCTGAGAAAAGGTACTATATTAATTAAGGTTCTTTTGGTTTCAAGCAACAGAAACCACACAGAGCTTTGATACGCTGATGCGACCTCTAGATCAGTGGAATCAACATCATCTGGGAAACTGTTGGAGATGAAGCATCTTGGGCCCCACCACAGACTTACTGAATGAGAATCTGCATGTTTATAAGATCTTTAGGTAGGTCATATGTACATTACAGTTTGTGTATCACTGTAGAGTGATGGTTCTCAGCCTTGGGTGCATATTGGAATCACCTGGGGGACTTAAAAAATACTAAGTCTCATACTTGCTCACCTGGAGCTAGCTGAAATAGTGAGCATTGGAGGGTTGTGCTTGTTGCAATGTTATTAGAATCTTGAAACTATTGAAACACCAACTCAAAGAGGCCAGGAACCAAGGTAACTACCGAGAGATTTGGGGCATTTCAGGAATCTTCTTTCTAGGCAGTGTTTCTTAATTTTAATACCTACTCCTAAACCAATCAACTATGAACAGAAGATAGGAATTACTGCTTTATATCTATGGTTATTTTCAGAGAAGGGAAAATTATGAGGAAGGCAGCTGCACTGCAAAGTGTCTACTAATAAGCACCAGGGCAAAAATGAGCATGGAGCATGCAGGAGATACCAAGCAGGCCAATCCAACTAGGAAAGAGACCAAGAAGCTGGGCGCAGTGGCTCACACCCATAATCCCAGGACTTTGGGAGGCCCAGGTGGATAAATCACGAGGTCAGGAGTTCAAGACCATCCTGGCCAAAATGGTGAAACCCCATCTCTACTAAAAACACACACACAAAAAAAAAAAAAAATACAAAAAATTAGCCAGGTGTGGTGGCAGCCCCTATAATCCAAGCTACTTGGGAGGCTGAGGCAGAGAATTGCTGAACGTAGGAGGCAGAGATTGCAGTAAGCTGAGATAGAGCCACTGAACTCAAGCCTGGGTGACAGAGTGAGACTCTGTCTCAAAAAAAAGAAAAGAGAGCAAGAGTTGGTACCTCTTTTCATTTGAAAGCTTCTTGGCTTAAATGTCTATCATCATGCTCCTGCTCACAATTAACCTTATTGGTTCTTTGTTTCATTTGTTTCCCTTAAGATATAATGTAAATCGTTTTTTGGGTTTTTGTTTGTTTGTTTGTTTTTTGAGACGGAGTGTCACTCTTATTGCCCAAGCTGGAATGCAATGGCGTGATCTCGGCTCACTGCAACCTCTGCCTCCTGGGTTCAAGTGATTCTCCAAACTCAGCCTCACAAGTAGCTGGGATTACAGGCATGTGCCACCATGCCTGGCTAATTTTGTATTTTTAGTAGAGGTGGGGTTTCACCATGTTGGCCAGGGTGGTCTCAAACTCCTGACTTCAGGTGATCCACCCGTCCTAGCCCCTCAAAGTGCTGGAATTACAGGCGTGGACAACCGTGCCCTGCCCTATTTGTCTTTTGCTCTTCTGTTGTCGTGTAAATGCAAGGCCCAACCAATAAAGGGTTAATTTTTAAAAGTCTCTAGCACTACAAGTATCTATACAATGAGAAGTAAGCCTGCCTTCTACCTTGGATTATCCACACACCCTGCCCCTCATCTTTCCAGGTTCCCTGCACCACAGTTAAATCTCTTCCACTTTGCAAAGACTAATGTTTCTAGCTCTATGTTTGATGCAATAAACTTAGAGCTAGAAACATTTGGAAAGTTCCCCTAACCAGATGATTATGGGAAGACTTTCCAGTAAATAAATTATATGTGAGCCATTGAAATGGAAATTTAAGTTGATCAAATAAACATACTAATACCACCTTACACTTGTATCACAGGACTTTAAATTTTGCAAAGCACTTTCACACTCACCATCTGATTTTATCGTCATGTTGACTATGTTGATTCTGTGAATTTCTACAAGGCAGGTATTTTTTCTCAATTAAGCCATTTCTGAGGTTCACAGAGATTATGATTGCTTTCATAGTCATGTTTCTCACCAAAATAAAGGGCCCTCTAAGGGCGCTTTGCACATGTCATGCAGAAAATTGAAGTATAGTCAAATATTTATTTTCAACACCTCCTAGAAGTTGTCTTGCCCTTATTGCAAAATCCTACTTGGGTTACCCACTAGGGAAGTGTATCAAACCCCTTTCCTCAGTTAAAACATTCCCTGGGCTTTCCCAGGCCCAGTTTACTATGATTAACAAACCAAGATCAGGCAATGATGGCAATATCTTGCAGGGTTGGAGGCTGGGAAATCCAAAATTAAGGTGCCAGCAGATTTAATATCTGGTAAAGGCTTGCTTTCGGCTTCCAAAATGGTGCCCTGTTGCTGCATCCTCTGGAGGAGATAAATGCTGTGTCTTCACATAGCAGAAGGGACAGGATTTTCCAGTTTACCAAGAAGCTTTGTGTTCAGACAAGTATCAATTCATTCAACAAATATTCTATCCCATTATGTACCAGACACTGTTCTAGACTTTAGGGTAAACAGTGGTAAACAACACAGGCTAGCTCCCTGCTCTCATGGAGCTTACATTCTACTGGGGAAGGCGAGGCAAGCAAGAAACCAAATGAATATTAATTTTAGATAATGATGAGTGTTAGAAAGAAAATAAGACAAAATCATAAGTGATATGACAGAGAATGACTACGTTAGTTTAGGGGGTGCTATGGTTTGAATGTCTGTGTCTCTCTGAAATTCATACTGAAATTGAATTCCCGTTGTGGTGGTATTAAGAGGCAGGGTTTTTTGAGAAGTGATTCAATCATGAGGGCTCCAGCCTCATGAATGGGATTAATGTCCATGTAAAAGAGGCTTCAGAGAGCTACCTGGCCCTTTTTCGTCTCTCTGTCCCTTCTGCCATGTGAAGACACAGCATTTATCCCCTCCAGAGGATGCAGAAATATAGCACCATCTTGCAAGCAGAAAGCAAGCCCTTACCAGACACTAAATCTGATGGCACCTTAATTTTGGACTTCCCAGCATCCAGAACTGTAAGAAATAAATTTCTGTGCTTTATTAATTATCCCGTCTCAGGTATTCCACTATATCAACACAAACTAAGAGGAGTCAAGAAGAGTCTTTGAGATGACGGCCTTTGAGCTAAGAATTGAATTCTAGACTTGGTGCTGTGCCATTCACTAGTTACGAGAACTCTGGGCAAGTTAGTCAACGTATGCATTTGTTTATCCCTATGTAAAATGTGGATTACATGTAATAGTATAATAATGATATCTACCTCAAGGTGTCATTTTGAGAATTTAAATGAGGTATTACATGCAGAGAATTTTTTTAAATTATACTTTAAGTTCTGGGGTACATGTGCAGAATGTGCAGATTTGTTGTTAACATAAGTATACATGTGCCTTGGGGGTTTGCTGCACCCATCAACCCATCATCTACATTAGGTGTTTCTCCTAAAGCTATCCCTCCCCCCAGACCCCACACCCTCACAGGCCCCAGGGTGTGATATTTCCCTCCCTGTGTCCATGTGTTCTCATTGTTCAACACCCACTTATGAGTGGCAACCGGCAGTGTTTGGTTTTCTGTTCTTGTGTTAGTGTGCTGAGAACTATGGTTTCCAGCTTCATCCATGTCCCTGCAAAGGGCATGAACTCATCCTTTTTTATGGCTGCATAATATTCCATGTTGTATATGTGCCACATTTTCTTTAGTCTATCATTGATGGACATTTGGGTTGGTTCCAAGCCTTTGCTATTGTGAACAGTGTGCATATGTCTTTATAAACATACGTGTGCATGTGTCTTTATAAGTGATTTGTAATCCTTTGGATATACATTCAGTAATGGGATTACTGAGTCAAATGGTATTTCTAGTTCTAGATCCTTGAGGACTCACCACACTGTCTTCCACAATGGTTGAACTAATTTAACACTCCCACGAACAGTGTAAAAGCATTCCTTTTTCTCCACATCTGCATGCAGAGAATTATTCATAAAGTTTAATACATAAGTGCTCAGCAAAGAATAGCCTGTGGTTATCTATGATTGTACAGTTGACCCTTGAACAATACGAGTTTGAACTATGTGGGTTCACTTATACAGAATTTTGTTTCCATATATATTTTGGAAAATTTTTGAAAATTTGTTTCAATTTAAAAAACTTGCAGACCAACTGCATAGCCCAGAAATACTGAAATGGGAGAGTTCCCTGGCTCCACTCGCAGGATGTATGACAGGGGTATGGCTCTCTGTTTGGCCACCGCAAGCTCAAACCCCTTATGGGATGGGGAGCACACAGACGGCAGGTGCAGGAACCAGGACAAGCTCTTTTGGGTTCCAGCCCCACAGCAGCATTGAGGGGTGGGTGTCTGCCACTCCCAAAGCCCGAGTCAGTACGTGTTACAGTGCAGCCTTTTAGACTTGCTGTCTGAAGATGACTTAAGGGTTAATTAGTGGACTCTGCCTTTAGCAAAAGCATGGGGTGAGTATGACAGCTTTCTTTATCCCAGGCTTTTGTCCAGCATCCTGGAAGAACTGGGTCACACACAGCCTTGAAGGATGAATGCAGGGGTTTTATTGAATGGTGGAGGTGGCTGTCACCAGGATGAATGGGGAGCTGGACAAGGGATGGAGTAGGAAGATGATATTGCCTTGGAGTTTGGCTGTCCAGTGGCTGATTCTCTGACCATCCCCAGCTGATCTCCTCCTGATGTTCCTTCATTTCTCTCTGTCTCTGCCTCACTGGTCTGCCATTTCTCTGCTTGTCTCCTCTTCTCCTCATCTGCTTCTGGAACCTGGGGTTCAAAGTTTATATCGGTACAGGATAGGGGGCATGACGGGTCAAAAAGTAACTTTTTAGGTGTGGAAACAGAAATGCCAGTTGTCACTTAGGCTGTGGGTATCCAGGCTTCAGGGTGGGTCCTTTGCCAGGGAACCACCCTTTTCTACCCAGCATTTCCCTGTCCATATCAATATCAAAAAAATTAAGAAAAAGGTACATCATGAAAGCACAAAATATATATAGATACTCGTGTATTTTATCATCTACTTCCATAAAATATACACAAATCTGTTATAAAAATAGATTAAAAAGATGTTTTAAAATATATGCGCACAAACACAGATCATATATGGTCTCATTTTCAGTTGAGAAAAATGTAAACAAATGTACAGATGCAGTACTAAATCATAACTGTTTAACATTAACTCTACATATTATACTGCTGTAATAATTTCTAGCCCCCACCTGCAGCTATTGCAATGAGCTCAAGTGTTGCGAGAATCTGCCTACAAGGCCATGAGATAATAATCATCTCTGCGTGAGCAGTTGTCTCTTCAGTAAATCATGTATCACTGTAAGAAGTGATCTCTCAGTTCTTGCATATTTTTCATCGTGTTTAGGGCAATATTATAATCCTTGAATAACAACATGGGGCCCATACAAAGTGCTCCCAAGAAGCAGAGAAAAGTCATGCCATTATAGGAAAAACTGAATTGCTTGATATGTACCATAGATTGAGATCTGCATTTGTGGTTGCCTGCCCTTTCAGAGGGACAATTCATTTTGTAAACAGGTGATATAAATTTACAGTATTGATGAGCACAGTACAGTACTGTACATGTATCTCCTTTTCCTTATGATTTTCTTTCTTTTTTTTGACACAGAGTCTTACTCTGTTACCAGGCTGGAGTGCAGTGGCGTGATCTCGGCTCACTGCAACCTCCGTCTCCTGGGTTCAAGTGATTCCTCTGCCACAGCCTCCCGAGTAACTGGGACTACAGGTGCGTGCCACCATACCCGGCTCATTTTTTTATATTTTAGTAGAGACTGGCTTTCACTATGTTGGCCAGGATGGTCTTGATCTCCTGACTTCATGATCCACCCACCTTTGCCTCCCAAAGTGCTGGGATTACAGGTGTGAGCCACCACACCCAGTTCCTTATTATTTTCTTAATAACATTTTCTTTTTTCTAGCGAATCTTATTGTAATACAGTATATGATACATATACAAAGTGTGTTGATTGACTGTATGTTACCGGTATGACTTCCAGTCAACTGTAGGCTATTCGTAGTTAAGTTTTGGGGGGAGTCAAAAGTTATTTCTGAATTATTTTCTGTGCAGGGGTTGGCACCCCAACTCCTGCATTGTTCAAGGGTCAGTGGCACTTTGTCCTTCATAAACAAGCCATTAAATTGTGCAAGGTGGGGATTATCATGTCTATTTTTTAGTTAAGGAAATTGATGTTTAGAGAGCTGAGGTGATAATGAGTTACCTCATGATCATTAAGTGCTTTGAAACCCAGATATCTATTTGCAATTAAATAGAGGGTTCTATTAGCAGTGCCATCCTTGAGACAACTTTGACAGGCTGGAAACCATGAACATTTGAGGTTAGGCAACTATATCATGCTCTCCAAATCAGAATAGGACTTTCCATCCATTCTCAGATTTCTAAGAGGTATAAAACAATCATTTTAATGGTCTCTACAACAAAAAAGCATCATTATAGGGGATCAGTAATACTAAATGCAGTAGGTATAAAGCAACATCTTTAGGTTAGTTGAAAGTATGCACTCACTTGCTCCTTAATAATAAGCAAATTCCTTCATTAAAACGAATATTCTCCTGTGAAACTCTAACCTATTTTTTGCTTAACCCAGTGCCTTTTTAATCTAATAGAGTTAGAAAAAATTAATTCACATGTGCTAAAATCATTACGTTTTTATATTCAGCGGCGTCTGATATATAGAATCTATAAAACTTGTGTTATTACAAACTGATTGGCTTAACTTTATTATGCACCATCACAGCCTATGTTCACAGGGATGATTCACAACCCTACGGTACAAAAGCAAACTTCTTAGAGAAAGGATGCTCCAGAGGGGAAGGCACCTGTTAGGTGGCCTAGAATCTGGAATTCCTTTCAAGGAAGCACCTGTGTCTACTTTTATCCAGGTCTTTCTTTACCAAAAAGAACAGAAAGAAGTCTGACTCCCAGTCACAAGTAAGGTCAGGGACCAATGACAGCTGTTGGCCTTAAATTAAAATTCATACAGAAAAGATAGTCCCTTTTTGTTGTTCCACTGATGAACACAGTGCTAACTATGTGCCAGCCTACATTTCAGGCATTTTTCACGAATTAACTAATTTAATTTTCATAGAAATCTTACAAGGATAAGTGCTATGTATTAGTTGCTAAGGCTGTCATAAAACACCACAGAGTGGGTGGCTTAAACAACAGAAATTTATTTACTCACAGTTCTGGGGACCGAAAGTTGGTTTCCTCTGATGCTTCAATCCATGGTTTGCAAATGGCTACTCTCTTGCTGCCACTTCACATGGGCTTTCCACTGTGCCATCATACCCTTCCCATCCCTGCTCAAGATTTCTTCCTCTCATGAGGGTAATAGTCATATTAGATTAGGGCCCCACCTTAATGGCCTAATTTTAATTTAATTATCTCTTTAAAGACTATCCCGGCCGGGCGCGGTGGCTCAAGCCTGTAATCCCAGCACTTTGGGAGGCCGAGGCGGGTGGATCACGAGGTCAAGAGATCGAGACCATCCTGGTCAACACGGTGAAACCCCGTCTCTACTAAAAATACAAAACATTAGCTGGGCATGGTGGCGCGTGCCTGTAATCCCAGTTACTCAGGAAGCTGAGGCAGGAGAATTGCCTGAACCCAGGAGGCGGAGGTTGCGGTGAGCCGAGATCGCACCATTGCACTCCAGCCTGGGTAACAAGAGCGAAACTCCGTCCCAAAAAAAAAAAAAAAAAAAAAAAAAAAAAAAAAAAAAAAAAATACTTTATCTCTAAATAGGTTTACATTCTGAGGTACTAGGTATTAGAACTTCAACATATGAGTTTGGGTCGGTGAGTTACACAGTTCAGCCCATATCATCTTTGCTGTAGAAAGGAGGAAATGAGCCAGGCACAGTGGCTTATGCCTGTAATCCCAGCACTTTGGGAGGTCAACACGGGTGGATCACTTGAGGTCAGGAGTTCGAGACCAGCCTGACCAACATGGTGAAACGACATCTCTACTAAAAATACAAAAAATTAGCCAGATGTGGTGGCACATGCCTGTAATCCCAGCTACTCTAGAGGCTGAAGCAGGAGAACTGCTTGAACCCAGGAGGCGGAGGTTGCAGTGAGCAGAGATCGCACCACTGCACTCCAGCCTGGGCAACAAAGTGAGACTCCATCTCAAAAAAAAAAAAAGAAAAGAGGAAATGAAGGCAGCAGTGGATTAAGTCACTTGTTCCAAGCAACACAATTGTAAGAGCAGAACTCAGATTTGAACCCAAGCAATTGACTCCTGAGCTAATACACTTTTACCCACTACACCATAGTGCCTTCTATGCCAAGAAGGTGGGGATTCCCTGCCTCATCCATGAATGCCCCTTAATAGACTGGTTTCTCTGCACAGTTTCTCATTCTATGTGAGATGGAGGGAAACCTATGACCGTTATTCCTAACTGAATTGTATTACTGTTTTGAATATGGGACATGAAGAGGATGTGAAGAAACGGGGCGTGGTGGCTCACACCTGGAATCCTAGCACTTTAGGAGGCCAAGGCAGGAGGATCACCTGAGCTCAGGAGTTCAAGACCAGCCTAGCCAACATGGTGAAATCCCATCTCTACTAAAAATACAAAAATGAGCTGGGCATGGCAGCACACGCCTGTAGTTCCAGCTATTCAGGAAGCTCAGGCAGGAGAATCACTTGAACCCCAGAGGCAGAGGTTGCAGTGAGCCGAGATCATGCCACTGCACTCCAGCCTGGGCAGCAGAGCAAGTCTCCATCTAAAAGAAAGAGGATATGGAGAGAATGCAATCTGTTTACCCAAACAATATTTTATACTGAGTGAGCATTCCCTGAAACAGGATATCTCTGAGGGACAGCCCCATCTACCTTGTATCATAATGCCTCCGTCTGGAATGTAAGAAATTCAGGTCTCCTGAAGACCTCCCAGTGGCTGGTTATGTTCAGTGCTTATCTCACTTCCTGTTATCATTTAGAGAGAAGAAAAATGATGAGAATTATTATCTTTATCAGAGCAGAAAGTAAAGATGGCCTGAACCTTTGGAAAACTATACTTCTAGAAGAGATGACATCATGGAGATCTGACTTCTGAATAGGTCACATACTGTTTTGTTCGTTCAGTTACTTGAGCTGATTGTTATCAACCTGGCTGCCTTCATCCTTTCTAAAGAACTATTTTAAGCAAAATCTCTTTCCTTTCTTTTTCAAGATAGAAGCTGGAAGTTGAAGAACAATGTAGTTCCCAAGATGAAATTTGCGTATGTTTTAACTATAAGAGGTTTGTTTTAAGCAGATGTTTCACCAATGACCAGGTGATTTTGAGAATTATTCGTCAGTAGCTTCCAAGGGCTATATACTTCCATGTTTGTGGGATAACCTCTTAAAACTTAAGTGTTTTGAAATGGTAAGATCCTGGCATATCATTTGACATACAGATTTCATAAATGTCATACCTGAAAAAATTTCCCAACATAGACTTTTTTTTTGGAAAAAGACTTCAAGAAATTAAGAAATTACAATGAATAAAATCTAGCTTGTTTAACCTCAGAACTGCTTTTTTCTGGGTTTTGCTGCTCCCTCTGCCATTGATGAAAAATGACCTTGCCAATTTATCTTGAATTTTCAAACTGAAGGAATATTGGTTATTATTCAGCCCAGCTCCTTCATGAAGCTGGACTTTAAATTCATATTCGATGTTGAAGGAAGCATTTAAGAAGCTTCAGGAGTATGGGGATATCTTTCTTGTTCACTGCTGTCTCTTCCGAGCCTAGCACAGTGTTTGGTCTATGGCAGATATTCAATAAGTCCTTTCAAATGGGTAAATGATTAGAAACTCCAATGGCTGAAAAGACCTTAAAAGGACCACATGATTAATTTCCCCAACTTTTTCAAAACCATATTAAATCCTGTACAAAATACATATTTATCCTGTTGCCAAAGGCTATCAAAGGACATTTCACAACCTCTGTAGTAAAGTATTCCAGGCACTAATGACCTCTACTGATCAGAAATCTCCCTTTGTCCCTCCATTTGCCCTATTCCTAAACCAAATGTTTCTTTGAAAGCCAGTGTTCACTAGCCCCTCTGTCATGCTTTTCACTAGCGTGAATAGGCTTTATTGTTTTCACTTTTTACTCGTTTCCTTGTTTCTCCTTTGGGACCTCTAAGTTTCTCTTGTCCCTCTTAAGTATTAAAATTATTCTGAATGTATAGAGGTCAGCTATTAAAGTGATGACAGAAATGCAAATGGGAATAAGATAAAAATGTATTTCAAATGCAAATACACACCAAAAAAACAATAAGGATAAGCCTTTTCTCTTTATGATAACAATACTTTTGAATGGAACACTGGATTTGGCAAGAAGGGGAGAGTGAAGAGATTTTTGGGTTTTTTTTTTAATGCTTTCCTCCATCTTCCCACATGAATTTTTTTTCAGCCTCCCTTACAGTCTATGCTGACAATCCTCTAGGAGACTGCTATTTCAAATGCATTGTCGTGCCTGTTAGCTGAACTGCAAATTGTCACCTTTCTCTCTTGGGAGTCCTCTTGCCTACTAAGACTGAAGAAAAATCCAGAAAATCATTTCTAATTACTACAGTACTGAAGCTGACCAGAAACATCACAAATCCAACCTTATTTCTTGCTGGAGTGGCAGAGCCTTAAGGTTACTATCTGCTTTTTTGATTAGCAACAATAGTTGATTTTTTAAAATATGCTATGGTTTCCCTGAGCAGAATTGTAGAGTGTGGGTAAGTTAGAAGAGATAATAAAGGAGGTTTCATACCTTAATGATAACCCGACACGGGGTTTTGTTTATTTATACAGCTTGAATCCTTCAGAAAATTGAATTTTTATTGGTTTTGTACCTTTCATTCCTAAGCCTCGACCCATTCCTATGGGGAAAAAAATATCGCTTAAAAAACAGCTTGCTAGCTAATGCACACACAGAGATGGCAGGGTAGACACATGGTATACCAGTACTGGGGAGTTTCCTGGCATCTTGGTTCTTTAGAAAACATTGTTTCTGATATTACTCTTCCTGCAAAGGAAAACACCAAGTAAAAATGAAAATAGGTATAATCTTGTGAAGCTGCAAGAATATTAGGGAATTGGTTTTCCACTCTTGTTTTTTGTCTTTGTCAAAACTGTACATACACAAGATTAAGCAGTCAAGTAATAAAACATAGTTCTATAGTAATATAACAATAATTCTAATTTCAAAATAGGTAGAAGATTTAAAATGTTCCCAATGCAATGATAAATATTTGAGGTGATAAATATCCTAAATACCGTGATTTGATCATTCCACATTGTAGGCAGTTGGGGACAATAAAAGAGAATAAGTCTTGTTTTCAACAGTGGGATATTGATTGATTATATATAAAACTAAAAAATAGCAAAGTAACAATGTAATCATATTATTTAGACCTGCACTGCTCAGATGTAAATATATCAAAATATCACATGTACCCCATAAATATGTACAACTATTGTCTCAATAAAAAGAATTCTATTGTAGCATAGAATATGATTCTATACTAATATGACAAACAGTGGCCCTTTGACCTGCTCCATGCCCTATATCTTGATCCCTGAAGTTAACTTTCATCTACTTTGGTGGTTATTTTGTATTTAATGCTATAATGCTATTAGTCTAAAACAGCACTGTCTGGTAGAAACATAATGAGAATCACATATGTGAATTGTGAATGTTCTAGTAGCAACATTTTAAAAGCCAAAAGAGAAAGGTAAAAA
The DNA here is from genome assembly GCF_009761245.1 of Sapajus apella. Classification (NCBI taxonomy): domain Eukaryota; kingdom Metazoa; phylum Chordata; class Mammalia; order Primates; family Cebidae; genus Sapajus; species Sapajus apella. The sequence goes on along the minus strand of NW_022437038.1, from coordinate 3,717,344 downwards.
AAATATTTCATTTAGCCCAATATGCCCCAAATATTATCATATCAAGATATATTCAGTGTAAAAAGTCAATGACATCTTTTGCATCTTTTTTTCATACTATGTTTCTGAAATCTGCTATGCAGTTTACATTTACAGCACATCTCAATTTAGATGTTAAATTTTCATCAAAAATGTTTGATCTGTGTTTAGAGTCCCTGTAATTTGGAAGAAAGATTCATATATGCAACTCATTCCAAACACTTAAAAGCTTTCCAATAACTGAATTAAGATATTTAAACTTTAATTGGCTAAAGTTAAATAAATTGAAAAACTTATTCTCCATTGCACTAGCCCCATTTCAAGTATTCCATAGGCATATGTGGCAGTGACTATTGTATTGAGCAGTGCAGGTCTAAATAATATGATTACATTGTTACTTTGCTATTTTTTGGTTTTAAAAATAATCACATTACACTGTTGAAAACAAGACTGAGTATCTTATATTATTCCCAACTGTATACAAATATATATACATATTCCTTTCTTGTATTCCCATCCTTACCTTATATATTATTTTGATTAAACCAATATAGATACCTAATAGTTTTATTTGTTCCCCTAGCTTTCTAGGAACGTATTCTTTCCCATGTAAAAAGTCATTCTGGGGATTCCTTTTGTCCTTGTTCTAAGCTGGATCCCATGTGACTTTCATTACAAGCCTTCCGAGTTCTTGGTATACACCTCTATTTGGGTGGAAGATATGTCTTAGTTATCTTCTGAAAAAGGGTGCTTGGGGAGAGGGAGAAATGTTTTGAAATTTCTCAAATTTGAAAGTTTGTTTATTTTACCCTCCTAATTGATTAATAGTTTGGCTGAGTATAGCATTCTAGGTTAAAAATAATTTTCTCCTAACATTTTGAAAGTTTGTGCCATCGCCTTCTAGCTTCCCATATTGCAATTAAGTTTTATGTCATTCTGAGTCCAGTTCATCCTCCTGAATGTTTGTAGTGTCTCCTCTTTGTCCCAGACGTCATGAAATTTCATAGTGATGTGCTTTAGCCATGGGCCTTTTCAATATGGAGATTTATGCCTTTTAGAAGTGGAAATTTTTCTTGAATTATTTCTTTGATCTTTCCTACTATTTCTCTGTCCTCTTTTTCTGAAACTCCTTAATATTATAATGTTGCATTTCCTGTATTAATCCTCTAATTTTCTATGTGTCTATCATTCTTTTTGCTGTACTTCCTAATTGATTTCCAATAACTTTATCTTTAAAACATTCTACTCTTTTGAGTGTATTTCTGCTATATTTTTAATTTCTAAGGTATCTTATTTCCTGAATGTTTGCTTGTGTGTACAAAATTTGTTATTATTTCAAGGATATATTCTAGTGCGACATAGCTTACTGCATAGTCTGTTCCCTCCCAGTTGCTTTTGTTTGATTTTTACATATGTGCTTATTTGTTGTTATGGTCTCTGTCATTCATATTTGAGACTTTCCTCACTTATCTGGTTATCCTTGGCTGTCTGTACATATTGAAGAATGAGAAACTGAAAAGCCAATTGTAAGCTCTGAGCTTGCATGTTGCCTTGTAGGGTATTCTGGTTGACTCATTTCTTTGGGGGATCATGAATTCAGTATTTTTAGGTCTTTCCTGTTATGTGAGTTAGATTCACCAAAGAAAACACTCAGATTTCTTGCCTAGATAATGGTGTTCTGAGACAGGAGTCGGGAGAGACGGCTGGGGATCTCAATATTCAACTAATATTCCTGTTTTCATTACAGTACCCAGTGTACATGTTGACATAATACTTCTGTTTTCAGTATAGTACCCATTCTCCACTGTGACTGGTGTCCCCTTCGCAGAACCTCTATTTTACCATCTACAGAAAATAAATTCCCAAACTTCTGTCAAGGTGCAGGAAGGCTAGTTCTCCAATGCATTGAGAAGAAAAGGATATTTGTTAAATCTAATTGCTTTCAGTTTGTTTGTGTTGAGACAGGGTCTCACTCTGTTGCCCAGACTGGAGTGCAGTGGCACAATCACAGCTCACTGCAGCCATGACCTCCCAAGCTCAGGTGATCATTCTGCCTCAACCTCCTGAGTAGGTGGGACTACAGGTGTGCACTACCACATCCAGCTGATTTTTGTTTTATTATTTGTAGAGATGGGGTTTTACCATGTTGCCCAGGCTGTTAATTGTTTAATATAAAATTTGCCAATGTAAATTCTCTTTTCCCATTGCCAGTTTAGGATTAGGCTTTTTGTTCTTGTTTGTTTTGGATTTTAAAATCAGGTTATTACTTGCCCATAAGCTTCCCAGCTCTCAAAATTTTATTAATATTACTCTGTTCACCTCTCATATTTACTTTCTATTGTAGGCTTATGCCATTTAAGATAGCCCTTTATTTTAATTTTTTCAGTGTTGTAGGAGAAATCAGAAATCATTTTAATTTAAAAAATTAAATTGAGAAATTTAATTTTTTCATTAAATCTGCCATCTTGAATTGGAAATCTCGTCATTCTTTTATGTCTTTTGGAAACATCATTTATTTTTCTTGTGCAAATAGTTTATGAAATCCTTTCTTTCTTGCATGCCTAACTCATTTTCTTCTTTTGCAAAAGGTCTCTGGAATTTTCAGTTGACATGATAACATCTACCATCTCATTCTTTCAGTGGTGGTGGACAATGAGAAAATAATTCCTGGGTAAGAAAGAGTGTCCAGGGCCAGGCACTGTGGTTCATGCCTGCAATCCCAACACTTTGGGAGACTGAGGTGGGCGGATCACCTGAGGTTGGGAGTTCGAGACCAGCTTGACCAACATGGAGAAACATCATCTCCACTAGAAATATAAAATTAGTTGGGCGTGGTGGTGCATGCCTGTAATCCCAGCTACTCGGGAGGCTGAGTCAGGAGAATCACTTGAACCTGGGAGGTGGAGGTTGTGGTGAGCAAAGATTGTGCCATTGCACTCCAGCCTGAGCAACAAGAGTAAAACTCTGTCTCAAAAAAAAAAAAAAAAAAAAGAAAGAAAGAAAAAGTGTCCAAACCCTCTGTGTACATAAATAATATTACAAAAAACTAAGTGTTTCTCAATTTGCATTGAATTTTTTCCTGTATAAAAATAATGTTTTAGGTTGGGAGGAGGAAGCAACCACAGATGCTAAAGTTGCACACTTGCCTGAGGTCTGATTGTCAGAACCCAAAAGACAGAGAACTCCAGTAACAACACCCAGACAACACTTGTCATCCTGCTAAATGACTTGTTCTGAAAGTTATGGACATACTTCCATTATCTTCATAGTATCATCTCTTGCAGAAGTACCTTTGAAGGACAGATAAATGTCTTGGTGCCAAAAGACATTGCTTTGGGATAAATTTTCTGTGTTCAGAACAATACCAAAACCGAAATACATCACACCATCATGCTAATTATTTCACTGTGGTACAGTGAGAAATGACCTTTGTAACAAATGCCACATCAGGAAAATGGGTTATTTTACTTAAATTGCTTATATGAGATAAGACACATAAAATGGCATGGTAAGAGTACAGATAAGTCAAGGCTCCAGAAGGGTTTGATTCTCCCCAAACAATTTCACCTAGCCAAATACAGAGTCCTGAATGTGCTACTATATGTTGCATCAAAGACTGTGACTCTTCGGATTCATTTTTGGGTGATCTTGCTAACATCTGCTTTCTGTCATGGAAAGCTATAGTGAAAATACACTGTATGTGGGTTTGCAGCATAAAAAAGGTGTTGCCAGAGGGCTTGTGAATAGGATATCTTTGGTTGAATTCTGAAATAACAGTAGGCAGCACCTAGCACAGAGCCTGAGTAGTAATAATTGCTCAAGAAATAACTGAATGGTGGATGGCGATGATGATGATGACAATGATATGATGATATTAGTCTCACATAAGAGTTTGAGTCCAGCCTCAGTAAAAAAATTTAAGAATAATTAGCTGGGGGGAAAAAAAGAGTTGGACATATTATGGTATAACCAATACAAATTTTTCTACCAATCTATTTTTAATTCAGAATGTTCTGTTTTATGCATGGAATACTGGCCTTTTAAAAACTCAGTCTTGGAATGATCTTTCTGGTCACTCGCTCAACTACATAGCTAAAAGAAATGTAAATCAGGGACCTTTTTATGCAAATCAAGGAACCTGTAGTTTTAGTCAACGCAGTTAGATAGTCTGTTAGAGAGATTACTACCTTATTTTATCAATTCTAACTAATCCATAAGGTGTCACCAATTGGGATTTCTCACAGTAAATCCATGGTGGTCCCTTAAACACATTTTATTGAGGAAATACGGCAAATAACATCATGGAGAACACAAGCTATTGCTCTAAATAACAAGGTGCTTTTCTTAACTTATTCCCTGGTTAGGTTTGGAGAAAAGAAGGACTTCTGTAAACTGAAAACTCAAAAAGGACTTATCTCAGACCAGTTAGGCAAGTTGAATTGGCTACCTGCAGAAAGACAAAGAGTAGGCCCCTCACTGAGAGATAAATACCCTGGTCATTTTGATCTCCAGTATAAGTAGCAGGAAGTTGAGGCTGGACCTGCAGGGTGGATTCTTGACTACAATGTATAATTCAAAGTGATATCACAAAATTAAAGATTAGTAAAACGGATACCAAATTGTACATAAGCATACATAAGACAAAATTGAAACAAAATCTTAAAAGCTATAAACAAACCATCTCCTTATAGATTTCACCAAAGCTTTTTTGTTGTAATAACTTTTAAAAAATAGAATATGGGAATAGTGTGCTAATCCTCTAAGACACCTGTTTATACTGTATGCCTAATTGCTTGGACGACATGGCTGTGCCAGAATACCACCACCTGGTGGCAGCATACTTAATTTGAGAATTTGCAAGTTTTTTTTTCTTTTTCATTTCCACATTGTGAATATTCCCTTGAAGGTCAAAACAGCAAACTAGAAATATGAAGGATGGAAAATAGCACAATACGTATCCACGTACTTAGAGCTCATTTGTGGGCATTTATTAGTCCACCTCCCTATGGAAATGAACTATCGTGATCCCTTTCTGCCATTTACTCTTACATTTATTTTCTTGGTTGCTAATTTGAGATAAATTGGCCTTGGCATGTCTATTCAATCTTTTTTTCCTCAAGTGCTATACAGATTTCCAAGTGTTGGAGACGAGCTTGTGGGTTTGTGCGTATGGCTCATGAATGCTTTGATTAACTTGTTAATGAGACAGGTGGAATCTCATTATAGAAAGTTTGTCCTGATGAAAAAATGTTAACTATATGATAACAAGGTTGCAAAAACAGGGCTTTTCCTGGGAAAAAATCGCTAAATATGTGAAGATCCTCTTCCAAGCCCTGCCTTCTTTCTCCTTCCCTCATATCTACTTTAGTAGCCTTCTCTCCAAGGACCTGTTCTGGTTCTCTGCTTCCCGTCCAGGATATAGCTTCCTGCGCATACCTTGTCTAGAGCCTGCCCAGCGCTTCTCTCACAACGTTTTCCTAGTCCCACAATCAAATAGAAATTAATTTATCCTATACCTTTTCTCAAGCTCTTCAAGGTTCTTAATGCAGGGGTTTTTAAACTTGATTTCAATGGCAATGCATGTGTCTGGTGAATTACATCCATGACCCAGCTCTTACCACATGCCAGGATTTATGCAATGCCTTGTGCACAATCTGTCATTTTTGTCCACTCAAGAAATCGTATTGGCCAGGCATGGTGGCTCATGTCTGTAATTCCAGCACTTTGGGAGGCTGAGATGGGAGGGTCATTTGAGACCAGGACTTCAAGACCAACTTAGGCAATGTAAGGAGACCCCATCTCTACAAAAAGTAAAAACTAAGCTGGGCATGGTGGCGCACACCTGTAGTCTCAGCTACTCAGGAAGCTGAGGTGGGAGAATCACCTGAGCCCGGGAGTTGAGGCTGCAGCGAGCTGTGATTGTACACTCCAGCCTGGGTGTCTCTGGAATAACAACAACAAAAAAGCATAGAACTAGAAACTAGAAATGGTGAAATTATAGGACTTGAATCTGCTCTAATTTGATTTTCTCTTTGAAGTAGATCTTTTAAACTTTAGAATGTTTGAATCCATCATATGGCTTGTGATATCTCGCAACTGACTGTGAGACACCAATATGTCAAGACACTTGAGTCCACTGTTCTGGTCATGGTCTGACATAATATGTCAACCAGTATATCTGAGGATAAAACATTTGATTAAAAATAAAATGTTGAGCTGACTTGCTTTTATCCTCCAAAATAACTATGGGAACATGAGAGGAAGAGAGTCCTATTTTGAGAGATTATTGAGAGAGATGTTTGGACCTGATAGGGCTTTTTACAAACTTTTAAAAAGTATCAAGTGGTCACTTTCTTACTCTATCAATGTACGGGGTCAATCCTTTGTATGTTTCCCAATCTAGGTCTAGTAGACACCTATTGGATTAATTCCTCAGCATGCCTTTTCTGAGGCTTGACCCCTCTTCAGAGCTACACGATTACAGCTGAAGCCTTCATAGTCACATGCGGCCACTCCAACCCTTAGCCACATTTGTAATTGACCCACGGATCAGCTGAACCCATTTGGATATGGAGATAACAAAGAAACTAGTTTCTCTCTAGTGGCTACGCAAATACATGGAATCCTGATCACTAAGCGTGCCGTGTTTTTTATGATGTGAATAAAAGCAGCAGCGAAAGCTGGACTGCAGAGAACAATAAAGAAATCACGAATGACATCTGAGTTCTCATTCCAGGTTGTTCTCGAGGCCCAGAAACATTTATGTCCTTGGGCTTTCTGAGATACACTTCCATTCTTATTATGATCCCTTCTTTTTTTTTCCTAAGCTACATTGAGTTAGTATTCCATTACTTTCAAACAAAGAATTCTTAAGTGAAGTATCTTGTAACATAAAACGCATTTATAGCCTCTTTCTTAAAGGGCAGGGTCTTTTGGGGTGTTATTTTAAGAATGTAATAAGTTTATTTTATTGCTCTTTCCATTTTGTTTTATTCGACCAAAAGGAGAGAATAAAATGTGTATTACTTATCTGTTGACGTTCTTTTCATTTGAAGATAATCTCTCAGAGGGAAGAGACCATGATTTTTTTTTTTTTTTTTTTTTTTTTTTGTAGCAAGCCTGACGTGTCTGACACGGCACCATGTATATGACAGACCCTAATAGAAACATAACCATGATGTTGCATTTGATTACAAAAAGGAAAACCCTCAACTGACCAGGAACCTAGAGGTAAGCAAAATAACAGAAAAGCTGTGAGCAAAGGAGATGCAACAAATTACATTTTCCAAAAATGGTGACAATGACTTTCACCCCACATGCTCTCTAGAAAGTTGCCACTCCCCCTTCAAGATGCAGTTGGTCCCTCCCTCCCAACCCTGCTTCCACCCACACCCCACCCCACCCCAGCCCCCACCTTGCCTTAGATCTGGCTAGGCTTGTGTCTTGCTTGCAATCAGCAATGAGGTAGAAGTAATGCAGGGAGATTTCTGAGGCTAGGTCATAGGTGATAGAGCGTCTGCCTTGTTTGCTACAATAATCACCCTTGAAGGTTTCAGACAGCCCTGAGGCTGCCACATTCTGAGGAAGTCCAAATTAGCAGGTGTGAAGAGACCACATGAAGAAGCGTCAAAATTGCATGAACAGAGAAAGATGCCTTGCAAGCCTCTTCTGCTCCAGCTCACAACTGCCCAGCCCCAGCCACTGTTTGACTGGGACTGCAGGGGGATTCGAAGCCACAGCCTCCCAGATGAACCCTTCCCAACTTCCTGACCCACAGAAACCATGAGAGGTGATAAAATGACTGTTGGTTTCAACCTTTACATTTTGAAGTGATTTGTTCCTTAGCAATGGTAACTAGAATAGGAAGAATAACCTCAACATCTGTAGTAACAGAGTGTTCTTGATGCCATTCTACAAGTGATATCATAGTTATTCAAAAACACACAAGCAAACACAAATACTTGAGGATCAAAATTTCAAAGCAAAGAGGATGAGAAAATGCATTTTTCCACCTTTTGGGTTCAAGCAATTCTCGTGCCTCAGCCTCCCCAGTAGCTAAGATTACAGGCATGCACCACCACTCCTGGCTAATTTTTGTGTTTTTAGTAGAGATGGGGTTTTGCCATGTTGACCAGGCTGGTCTTGAACTCCTGACCTGAAATGATCCACCCACCTTGGCCTTTCAAAGTGCTGGGATTACAGGTGTGAGCCATCGCTCCCAGCCAAACCTAGCCTTTTTTACAAAAAGTAAATGTAACTTTTCTTTAGACTAATACCATTTTATTTAGTGCTTTCTGAAGCCGTTGCTTCCATATGTGAAATGTGGTGGTAATGAGCCAGATGATGGATACGGTGGTGAAATTGTTTTGGTTACTCAATGATTGTCAGTCTGTAGTGATGTATAATTACGAACAATACATTTATAGACAATTGAATGGAAGGGAAAGGAAGAAGGGAAAAATCAATTTCGATATAATGGCTCATCCTGCTAATTTACTAACTGATTTAACAGTTACTGTAAGTTCTTCTGATACTCATATACCCCTTACAAAATGATTGACTTAGATAGCAAATTACCCATGCAGTTAATTGCCATCCCTCCTTCTAGGATGCTAGCTTAATGTGCTCTATATAACCAGAGGAAGATGAAGGTCTGGAGAAGCATGCACAATGGGATTTGTGAATGAAAAATTGACTTTACTGTAGGTGATGTTGAACAACATTTAAAAGAATTTTCATGCAATCCTCCAACTTCAGGAAGAAAAACAGTTTCTTCCCGATTTTTCATAAATGAAAACATAGTTACCTACCCAAACCAAAGCACTCAGAGAACGTTATTTCATCCACTAATTTCCAGGATGGCAATCTAGTTTTAGATGTTTGTCTCAGCATATCTTAATAGTGCGTACAAATTTTACTCAATACTTTAATTGATTTTCCCAACTACACGTGAGAAGAACTTTGACAGCCTGGGAAACAATATTAATCGCCTCTAGGGTCCCAGAACATGGAAGCTGAAATTTGCCAAATGGCACCCTCGTGGTTTGTATGTTGATGCAGTTTCTCCAAGTGTCTAACTTTCCTCCTGGGAGAAGTGGAAGCCCTTGGAGAATGTGGCTCATTAACAATGAAAGATATTTGAGATTCACTCAAGGGCTGTGTAGCAGAAGTAAAATTTGCCTGTTTTGGAGGCAGTTGGGATTTTGTCTCTGTGATGATACTGTTTCATAGCTCCCTACTAAACTGTTGAATCCAGAAAGAAAACACCTTGGAGTGACAGTGTGTATGGAAAATATTAATGAATACTAACTTATTCCTACACTGCATGGAAATTTAAAATGCAATGGTTCTAGTTAAAATTGATTTCTTCCAGAAAATAAGAATTGGTTCCATCCAAAATAGTACGTAATGGAGAAAATGCCCTGATTCAACAACTATATGTTTAGGTGATAAATATACTCATCCATGAAGCCTGATGTTGGTTGTCATTTCATTATAATTGCCATTATTTTACTTAATTAGCATGGTTTTTAGAGCAATCTGGCAGAAAACACATGCCCTAACTCAGATAATGTACAGTTGCCATGGTTTAAGCTAACATGATTTTTTTTTCAGCTTCAGCTTCATTTATTTCTTTAGAATATCTTCTGAAATGAGTAACTCAGCCTTGAATGACAGAAACAAGGAAAAACATTGTATGTGCCCTCCCACCATCCTCTCACCTTCCAGAGTGCTCCAGGTAATTTTATTGAAGTGGAATTCACATGACATAAAACTGACCATTTTAAAGTGTAACATTAAGTTGCATTAAGTACATTTATAATGTTACACAATCATCACTTCTATCCAGTTCCAAAACATTTTCATCCCTTGCAAAGGAGACCGCATACATGCTAGGCAGTTAGTGTCTATTCTCCCTTCCTTTCAGTGCATGGCAACCACTTATCTGTTTTCGGTCTCTATGAATTTACCTATTCAAGATATTTCATACAAATGGATTCATACTACATGTGGTCTTTTGCATCAGGCTTCTTTCACTTAATGTTTCAAGGTTCATACATGTTCATCGAGGTTCATACATGCTACACCATGTAACAGTACTTCATTTTTCATGGCTGAATAATATTCCATTGGTGTATATACCACAACTTGTTTATCCATTCATCTGCCAATGAAAACTTGGGTGGTTTCCACCTTTTGGCCACTGAGAACAGTGTTGCTATGAGCATTTGTATACAAGTTTTTGTTTGACCACCTATTTTCAATTCTTTGAGGTGTATACCTAGGTGTGGAATTGCTGGGTCATACAGTAGTTCTGCATTTAACTGTTAGAAAGAGAGTCAACTGTTTCCATAGTAGCTGTACCATTTTGTATTCCTACCAGAGAAGCATGATATAACATTACGTAATTTCTCCACATCCTCACTAACACTTGTTATTTTCTTTTCTGTTAATTCTAGCCATTCTAGTGGGTATGAAGTGGTAGCTCCTTGTGGTTCCTAATGACTAATGATGTTGAGCATCTTTTCTTTCTTTTTCTTTTTTTTTTTTTTTTTTTGAGACGGAGCCTTACTCTGTCACCCAGGCTGGAGTGCAGTGGCTCGATCCGGCTCACTGCAACCTCTGCTGTCCTGGTTCAAACAATTTCTCCTGCCTTAGCCTCTGGAGTAGCTGGGATTACAAGCTCCTGCCACCGTGCCCAGCTAATTTTTATATTTTTAGTAAAGACAGGGATTTGCCATCTTGGCCAGGCTGGTCTTAAACTCCTGACCTCGTGATCCACTCACCTCAACCTCCCAAAGTGCTGGGATTACAGGCATAAGCCACCGTGCCTGGCCAATGTTGAGCATCTTTTCGTGTGCTTCTTGGTCACTTGTGTATCTTCTTTGTAGAAATACCTATGTTTTTCAGTTGTTGGTCTTTTTTGCTGTCAAGTTGTAGGAGTTTTGTATATATTCTGGATACTAGATCCTTATCAGACATATGAGTTCCAGGTAATTTTGAAATGTACTGAGCTAGTTGTAATACTACACACTCCTAATGTCATAAAGATGGGAGTAATAGTCCATGGAAATTCTCAAACTTTCCTCAAAAAATGGGGTCTCTACCAATGGTTTAACCTTATGTACAGAAAGGCTTATGCAAAAAAGAGGATGTAGCACTTATGTCTCATATACTAATAAACACCTGCAGTGGAAGGCAGATTGAATTCCATATTTGCCTCTTCAGTTGAAAAGCAAATGTCAGACTCTCTTTTTGTCCTGAATACAATAGAATATGTTTGGGGCATGAACTGAATCCTTCTTACCTTAGAAGATTAGTGCAGAATAACAAGCTAGAAGAAAGACTTTTTCCCACTTATAAGAGGAAAGGTTGTAGGAACTAAAAATGTCTAGCCTAGAGAAAACTCGGGGGATATGAGAGCTGTCCACAAATGTTTTAAGGGCTATCATGTGGAAGAGCAATTAGAATTGTTTTATATAACCCCAAGGGGTGAAACCAACACCAATGGGTGGAAAAACTTCAGGGAGACAGATTTTTCAATTCTATAAAAGGACAAAACTTTCTAACAGCCAAGGTAATGCAAGGCTGGAATGGGCTGCCACAGCAGGAAATGGGCTTTGCATCCCTGGACACAGGAATGCATAGCTCTTGAGTCAGCCAGACAGTTTAGAATCCCAGTTCTGTCACACATATTAGCTGTGTGAACTGAGGCAACACTTAACCTCTTTCAGCCTCAATTGACACATATATAAAATGGGGCAAATAGTGACTACCTAATAAGAGTACGATACTAATTTAATGTTCAGTCAAGGACATATACCCATTTAGTGCAAAGGTGAGTAAAATCAACTGCACTGTTTTGGTGGTGTTTCTCCTCTCTCTCTCTCTCTCTCTCTCTCTCTCTCTCTCTCTCTCTCTCTCTCTCTCTCTCTCT